>NW_020837958.1:22865617-23295756 GCF_003676395.1 Aethalodelphis obliquidens
CACACACACACACACACACACACACACACACACACACACACACACACTGCTCCAAATTCCTTGATCTGAATTTCTGTACTCTGAAGTAGGATGTTTAGGGTGGAGGTAGTAACAGAACCGTCAATACCTCTTGTTATTTATGATCAGATTCTACTCTGCAAAGAAGAATAACAGGGGCTATAAGTGTACAACTTCAGTCATCAGTGTGATGCTGGGAAAGACTTGACTACCAGTTTTTAACTCTGCACCATTGATTGCCTAGGGCTGATGCTTGTCCACATTAATTTCTCCCAAAGACCCTATTTGTTTTAAAATTGTACAAATTTTCAAAGCTGAGGCATCATCTAGGACCAGCTGCTTTTTAGACTGTGATTGGGCTCAGCAGACTTCCAAGATAATTGACATGTTCATTTTTACTTGGCCACTAAGCATCACCCTGACAGGGAAACTGCTAACATTCTCAAAATAATGAAAAGAACAAAACTCACAGAAAATAAATCAGATAATGATTCTGCTTAGTTGAACTTACTTATTAGTTGTGGGAGACATGCAGTGATTAATAAATGAGTAAGTAAATTGTGTTGTACATTAGAAGGTAAGTACTGTGGAATAATAGAAAAAAATAAGGGATATCAGAGATGTATGTGTAGGTGGTAGGCATTTTATAGGATTAAATTGGGTAGATCTATTAAGTCAGATTCTCAAGAAGCTGATCCAGAGGTCCAGGCTAGTGTACAAATAATTTATTAATAATGTTTTCAAGAGAAAATGGTAATAGATTGGGGTAAGCAAGATAATAATGAGGAAGAAAACAAACAAAGGTTCAGTCTCAATCAAATGATTGGCCTCAGCCTCATACTGTAGAGTTGCTCTGAAGTGTGTATCAGTTTCTATCTTAGCAAGAGAAAAGAGGACTGTGCTATTATACTTCCATATCAGACAGTCATTGGCTAAAGGCCACCTCTGGTGGAAATAAGGTGGAACATAAACTCCCGGGAACTTCTGGATCTCTGCAAAAGGTTAAGCAGCTTCAGTAACATAGGGACAATCCTCCAGAGTGTCCCAGATGCAGGTTTCAGGAGGAAAGCTGGGGAAAGGGCATACGGAAATAGTAAAATGAATATGAGGAGATCTGGGCAGAGTACCAATGGTGCCTGCAATAGTCATGGTAAGTTTAATTGACAAAGTAGATTTGTGCAGACTTGAAAGTTAAGAGAGTTAGCCCAGCAGAAGTCAGAGGAGAGCATTTCAACAGTGGGGAAAGTCAAAGCAAAATCATTATTTAAATAAGTCCACAAATTCTTTGATACTTTCTTCAAAAATTATATTCAAATCCCCTTCCTCTTTAGCATGGACTGGACTTTGTAATTTGCTTCTAATGAATCTGTAAGACAGAAGTGATGGTATGTGACATCTGAAACTAGATCATAAAAAGCATTGAAGCTCATTCTTGGTCTCCTTCTCTTGGATCACTCTGACTGAAGCCAGCTGCCATGTGCTAAGGACATATCAAACCTCCCTAAGGCTTTCTGGTGAAGACTTAGGCCTCCTGCCTGTAGCCATGTGAGTGTGCCGTCTTCAAGTATATCTTCCAGGTCCAGTCAGTCTTTCAGATGACTGCAGCCCTGGCCAACATATTGACTGCAAGATGATAGGAACCCCTCACTAGAGCTACCCACCTAAGCCACTCTCAAGTTCCTGATCCACAAAATCTGAGAGGTTTTGTAAATTTGTTGTTATAAGTCACTAAGTTTTGGGTAATCTGTTATGCCGCAATAGATAACTAATACAAGCCCTAAGTGGAGGACATACCTAGCATGTTCAAGAAACAAGATAGCTAGTTTGAAACAATAAAGACTAATTTAGTAGCAGGAAGACAGTTAAAATGCTCGATCATCCTCAGTTAGCTATTTGGCTTGGAGTAGATTTTTAAAAAACTTAATCACATACACAAAGTCAATTTTTCCATGTAAGTTGCATAGTCACAGGTTCTGGTGGGCCTGGACATTTTGGAGAGACCATTATTCTGTTTCCCTCAGTTGTTAACACTTATTTGTACAAGACAGGTCTTGCAAAATTAAGGTCTGTTAAAGCTACTTTCTGCAAAGGCAAGCAAAGCAATGGAGTTTCCTTTGCTTTTTTTTTTTTTTTTTCTTAATGCAGCTTCTTGAAATGACATGGTATCAAGGTTCACTAGGATAGGATTAGAATGAACAGGCCTCAGCAGGCTTGTTGCTAATTTCCTTTGAGAAAGAATTGTGTAGAGAGTGGGGTTTGATGTGTGAGCTTTGTTGGGGGGTTTATTTTTATTATCTACTTAACCTCTAATGACTAAAATAACTGTCAAAGGCTGCCAGTCAGGAGACAGAATGAAATTATAAAAATCTGTCCTTTATTTATATTAGCAAAATCTCCATAAGATTCATCACAAGGTGGACCAGATGTGGAGGCACAACTTGAGGGAAGACTAAGTCCTGGTCCTGACAACTGGGACACAGTGTTGTTGTTTCCTGGTGTTAGAGCAGAGGCTCCTAAAGAGGAGAGGGAGTGGGCAGAGGATAGGGGATGGCAGGAATTCTGGGAGAAGATAGGGTAGAGGAATATATGTATTTGAAAAATTACATGTGCTGTAAGAATATCATTTTATATCTGAGAAACTTAAAAAGGTACCATTGTTCTCATAATATAAATTACAAAATGCACAGCTCAGGGAAATTTTCTTGAGTTGAGAATTTGGGGTTAAAATGGTTGGCAAACACTTCTTTACAGAATGTGTATGCTTAATCAAATATATATATACATACATATATATATATAGTTTGATGAAAAGCTTTCATATGTGGTTACATTTGTCTTCTTTTAGTTATTAAGCATATTAGGAAAAGTTATAACACATCATTTTAAATATAGCAGTGCTCCCGAGTCTCTGAGACAAGTGCATCAAGATAAAATATTTTTATGTAAGAGACTGGCATTAAGACAGAAGAAAATGCATGAATGTGTCTTTAAAATTCTTATGCACTAAACCTGCATCCCATGCAGCTTGCACTTAGCGTAGTGAAGGATTGTTGGTTATATGAATGTCATCAGTTGAAGGGATAAGAAAGGCAATTGTTAATGCATACTTAGAACATGTCATTAAGGCAGGTTTATTGAGGTATAATTTACATAGATTTCAGCTTTTCTGGGAGCATTCTTCTAGGAAATTTGTCAAATGTATACAGTCATATAAACACTACTACAGAGAAGATATAGAATTATTTCCATCACCTCAAGAGTTCCCTCATGCTTCTTTGTAGTCTACTCCCTCTCCTTCCACCCTAGAAATCACTACTCTGTTTTATTTCCCAACATTCCTGCCTTTTCCAAAATGTCTTATTAATGAAATTGTATCATATGTAGCTTCTTTACCCAGCACAATGCTTTTGATATGAAATGTATACTATTGCTTACAGTTTATTCATATTTAACGCTGGGTACTTTAACGTATGGAGGTATCTCAATAAGTTTAATAAAGCTGGGCAAAACTTCTGCATATGCCTTTTAAAAAATGGACATACAGTATACTGCATACATTTAAGAAATACAATTAGATATATTTGCCACTTGTATACATTCATGAAAACATTCCCAGTTGAGATTATGAACGTACATGTGACCCTCAAAAATTTCCCCATGCTCCTTTGTAATACCTCTCTCCTGCCTCTACCTCACCTTCAAGCAATAACTATTTGCTATCTCTTACTACAGAAAAGGCTTCACTTTCAAGAATCTTGTATAAGTGGAATCACAGAGTATGTTGTATTTTTTAACTGGTAATTGTGGAATATTAGATAATTTTTCTAATTTTCTAAATTAGAAAAGATAATTTCTAAAATTATCTTTTAGATAATTTTTCTTTACCACAAACAATACCAGTTTTCTGGGTTAGGGAAAAAACTATGAAAAACTAAGAAGTTATTGCTTTTAAACTACATTTTAATTTTGTTTTTTTTGGATTAAAACAATAGAGACTTATTCTTTCACAGTTCTGGAGGCCAGAGTCCAAAATCAAGGTGTTGGCAGAGCCATGTTCCCTCTCAAAGATACGGGCAGAATCCTCCCTTTTCTCTTCCTGTTTCTAGGGGCTCCTGGCAATTCTTAGCATTTCTTGGCTTATAGTGGCATCATTCTAATCTCTTATAGTCAAAATGTTGGAGACGATGTGGAGAAATGGGAACCCTCGTACACTGTTGGTGGGAATGTAAACTGGTGCAGCCACTTTGGAAAAGAGCATGGAGAGTTCTCAGAAAAACTACAAGCCATATATGACAAACCCACAGCAAACATCATTCTCAGTGGTGAAAAACTGAAAGCATTTCCTCTAAGATCAGGAAAAAGACAAGGATGTCCACTCTCACCACTATTATTCAACATACTTTTGGAAGTCCTAGCCACAGCAATCAGAGAAGAAAAAGTAATAAAAGGAATTCAAATCAGAAAAGAAGAAGTAAAACTGTCACTGTTTGCAGATGACATGATACTATACATAGAGAATCCTAAAGATGCCACCAGAAAACTACTAGAGCTAATCAATGAATTTGGTAAAGTAGCAGGATACAAAATTAATGCATTCCTATACACTAACAACAAAAATTCAGAAAGAGAAATTAAGGAAACAGTCCCATTCACCACTGCAACAAAAAGAATAAAATACCTAGGAATAAACCTTCCTAGGGAGACAAAAGACCTCTATGCAGAAAACTATAAGATACTGATGAAAGAAATTAGAGATGACACAAACATATGGAGAGATATACCGTATTCTTGGATTGGAAGAATCAATATGGTGAAAATGACTACACTACCCAAAGCAATCTACAGATTCAATGCAATCCCTATCAAATTACCAATGGCATTTTTTACAGAGCTAGAACAAAAAATCTTAAAATTTGTATGGAGACACAAAAGACCCCGAATTGCCAAGGCAATCCTGAGGGAGAAAAATGGAGCTGGAGGAATCAGACTCCCTGACTTCACACTATACTACAAAGTTACAGTAATCAAGACAGTATTGTACTGGCACAAAAACAGAAATATAGATCAGTGGAACAGGATAGAAAGCCCAGAGATAAACCCATGCACCTATGGTCAACTAATCTATGACAAAGGAGACAAGGATATACAATGGAGAAAAGACAGTCTCTTCAATAAGTGGTGCTGGGAAAACTGGACAGCTGCATGTAAAAGAATGAAATTGGAACACTCCCTAACACCATACCCAAAAATAAACTCAAAAGGGATTAGAGACCTAAATGTAAGATTGGACAGTATAAAACTCTTAGAGGAAATCATAGGAAGAACACTGACATAAATCATAGCAAGATCTTTTTTGACCCACCTCCTAGAGTAGTGGAAATGAAAACAGAAAAAAAAAAACAAACAACCTATCAAAAGATGGGCAGAAGACCTATATAAACATTTCTCCAAAGAAGATGTACAGATGGCCAAGAAGCATATGAAAAGCTGCTCAACATCACTAATTATTAGAGAAATTCAAATCAAAACTACAATGAGGTATCACCTCACACTGGTTAGAATGGGCATCATCAAAAAAATCTACAAACAAATGCTGGAGAGGGTGTGGAGAAAAGGGAACCCTGTTGCACTGTTGGTGGGAATGTAAATTGATACTGCCACTATAGAGAACAGTATGGAGCTTCCTTAAAGAAACTGAAAATAGAACTACTATACGACCCAGCAATCCCACTACAGGGCATATACCTTGAGAAAACCATTATTCAAAAAGAGTCATGTAGCACAATGTTCATTGCAGCTCTATTTCCAATAGCCTGGTCATGGAAGCAACCTAAATGCCCATCGACAGACGAATGGATGAAGAAGATGTGGTACATATATACAATGGAATATTACTCAGCCATAATAAGGAATGAAATTGGGTCATTTGTAGAGACGTGGATGGATCTAGAGACTGTCATACAGAGTGAAGTAAGTCAGAAAGAGAAAAACAAATATTGTGTACTAACGCATATAGTGGAACCTAGAAAGATGGTACAGATGAACTGGTTTGCAGGGCAGAAATAGTGACACAGATGTAGAGAACAAATATATGGACACCAAGGGGGGAAAGCGGCAGGGGGGTGGGGAAGGTGGGATGAATTGGGCGATTGGGATTGACATGTATACAGTGATATGTATAAAATGGATAACTAATACGAACCTGCTCTATAAAAAAATAAATAAAAATTCAAAAAGAAACACATGTTTTGGGCTCAAGGATTTGGCAACAGTAGCAATATGGATCTTCTTGGTTTTCCTGAAGTAACTCAAATCATTTGAAATTAAAGATGATCATATAGACATCTATAAACAGTGATAAAATATGCATTCTTGTTTTACTTCTATTTCTGTCATCATGACTTCTGTGTTAGGTGTCCTTTACTGATTTAATAATGTAGTACTACAGCTTCCAGCAAAATAGTCACCCCATGTATTTCTGGAGAAGCATGGGCTCCTTTTAATGAACATACTTTTATTTCACTTCTGACCTCATTCAACATTTGTATTTTGATGACTGTGACTATTGGCTACACAGTCTCTTTCCAGTTTCCATACAGTAGAACAGTGTATAAGTAGACCTGCCTGGGTGTGAAGTGTCCAGATCATTTACTTCCCTTTTCTCCCCCTTTGCTGTTTCTGATGAAGCTTAAATGGTGCTGTTTGAACCTCAACTTGTTTAGCAATCTTTTAAATGAAGTGCCTATTTTTGTCTTTTCCTCCTTAACTAGGCATTTCTCTACCACCAAATAACTCATACATTATTCCATAGAGATCTGTGCAAGGAGCTTCTTCAACCAAGAAGGTGACATTTTTAGATGTCCAGTCTGACAGGTAGACGATGTCTTTGCTGTTACTTTAAAGTTTTCCTGGACTGGGTGTTCTCAGCATCATTTTCTTCTCAGGAGCCTTAGTACACGCTCAAGTAGATTTGTTTGACTTTATCCACCAGTTTTCTAGAGGTTGCTGATCTTTAGGACTAGAAACAATGTAGGGTCAATACAAATACAAATAACAAACTCAGAGAAATAATTTCATTGTATGGATATATATGTATATGTTTACATTAGAGCCCAATTAAAGCCTAGTTGTGCATTGAGGCCACTTAGTCTGTTGACATGTAAAACGCATGCCTGAGAGCCACCAGTTTATGAAAAGTGTTTTAGAGAAAATGACTCTACATCAGGCCATTATAATGCTGACTAAAATATTCTAAAACATTAACTCAGGAACTTTGAGAAGTGACAGAAATTGGTGGAACAAGCACCAGGCTTCAGCTGCTCAGAAGATTTTTGATCCTGAATCTTGGTTCTGAACATAAATTATTTTATCACTTTTAGAAATTGGCAACATTTCTGGGTCTAAGCCTCCTCACCTAAAAAAGAATAACCCAGCATGCCTAATCTTCTCAGAGGAATAATAAATAGAAAATAGAAGTTAGAAGTTCTCTGTTAAGGGGAGGTGAAATTTTCCTTATAACAGTGGCATAATACTAATGCATTGGTATCAATATACCAATATATGAACTAATATTAAAATGCAATTACATTATCTAATACTTAATATACATTTTATTAAATAATCATAATTTATATGAGGTTATAATAAAATGTATATTTTAGCACAGGTCACTGTGCTAGCGCAAGTTTTGATCTCAGAAAATAAAGACAGTATTAAAGGCTAAGTGGAGAATAGCTGGAATCTGAATGAGGAAAGTAACCATAATGATATGTTTAACAGCAAGTCCCTATCACACCATTGCCTTAACTCTTGGCAGATAAGCGCCTCCTTTTTCTACATTCCCATACTTTTTGTCCTTATGAATATATTACCACTTACCTAGACCTCATTTTCCTCAGGTGTAAAATATAGGCAATTGGATTCCATCTTAAAGCCCTAAAGTATTTCTAAGAAATTCTGATATTATAAGATATTTGGGAAATAAAAGTAGTCTTTGTTAAACAGTTTGGGAAACACTGATAATATGCCCCTATCTTAAAGCTACAATGTACATTTACATTCACATGCTAACAGACCTGAGAAGACTTGGAGTAAAAAAAAAAAAAAAAAAAAAAAAAAGACCCTACTTTGTTTGCTTAACCTACCTTTTATCAAAGTAATGTCTAAGTATTTAAAGTCTGTCATCCACTCAGATCCCCTTCCTCTTACTATTTTAGTACAAATCTGCCTAACTTCAATCTGTCAGTACTTGCTTCATTTTGCCTGAGGGATTTTCTCTGTCCCTCCCACCA
This sequence comes from Aethalodelphis obliquidens, assembly GCF_003676395.1. NCBI lineage: Eukaryota > Metazoa > Chordata > Mammalia > Artiodactyla > Delphinidae > Aethalodelphis > Aethalodelphis obliquidens. The sequence continues at coordinate 22,873,927 of NW_020837958.1, forward strand.
GTGTTTTGCATGCCCATAGGGAAACAGAAATACTGATAAATTAGCTCCACCCACACTCCAGCATCCCTCTGCAGGAGTTGATGTGCTGAGGTACTCTGGTTTCTCACACTCTGAGGTATAACACTGGCTTCCAGTTTCCCCAAGGACAAAGCTTAGAATCTGGCACCATAATGTACCCTTTTTGCTGACATTCTTCCTTGCCCTTCTTTTCTGATGTTTGCTTTGCATCCCAAATAAGCTATTTCCTTCCACTCAGGGTCTTCTTGGAGGAAGGGGAGAATCTAAGTTAAGGCACATATTTGGAAATTAGTGTGCTACAGTATCTTAATGACTATTCCCAGCTCCATTTTTCAATGACCCAAATATACTGAGATTATTTCTGACGGATTCAGGACACAAGCTTCCAGTACCTGGCTTCTATGAGTCACTTACTAAATGTTTCCTGAATAAATCAATTTCTCCAGAGGGCAATACCATAGGTCTTTGCAAAGGAAAAAGCATGAACTCAGAGGACAGCACTTTTAACCTTCCTATCTTGGGAGACAATGGACATACAGGCTCTGGGCTGTTTTTCCACCGCCTCCCTGATCTGCTAGTATCACTGAACTCTCTCTGTCCTGTAGCACTTATCTCCAGTAATGCAATGTCTCAGTACCCTTTCCTTCCCTCTTCACACTTTCAGCTTGTTGAATAAGAAATTCTTTTCCCCTCTATGTTCTTGCAATTCATCTTTGACAAATGGTGGAGAAGGAACTCTTTAAATCCAATATTAATGCCCTTTTTTGAGAGCCTACTATGTACACTATGGTAGACTATATCCATATGGTGCTCTCATTAGATCAATTAAATATTGATATGTGAAATAAAATCATATTTTATGGTAAGAAAAGAAATATTTAAACATAAAAAATTTTCTCTGGGGCTTCCCTGGTGGCGCAGAGGTTGAGAGTCTGCCTGCCGATGCAGGGGACGCGAGTTCGTGCCCCGGTCCGGGAGGATCCCACATGCCGTGGTGCGGCTGGGCCTGTGAGCCATGGCCGCTGAGCCTGTGCTTCCGGAGCCTGTGCTCCGCAACGGGAGAGGCCACAACAGTGAGAGGACCGCGTACCGGAAAAAAAAAAAAAAAAAAGAATTCCCACATAAAATGGATGGTGGGGGTGGGGAACATACAGTAGTCACTGCATGGTAGCAATGAAGGAATCCTGATAGACAGGAGTTGTTAAGACCCCTACCCTTGATTATATACTCTCCCCAGTTACCACCCCTATCTCCCCTTCAGGCTTATTTGCCTCCAGAAATATCCAGGTAAAGTAGTTATGTTCAAATAACTTTCTTAAGTCATAATTTTAAAACTCGGATTCTCCTCACTCTTCTCCCTGTAATCTGAGACTTCTCTGCTTACTTATTCCTTCTTCCGTTTGCTAGTGACAGTCGTCTACACATTTTCTGAGATGATGCTTAAGTGAGTAGGCAGTTGGCCTAAGAACTAGCTTAGCTGGTCAAGCTAGAAATATTAACCAGAAGACTTTGAAAGAAATGCTGAGAAACCATCTTATACATTTTTGGGATTCGTTTGGGATAAACGAATAGTTAACTTTTCCAACCCTTTAAAGCACTGAAGTTCAGCACCCTAAGTCCGATGACCACAGGGTAATCATCTACCTGTTTCCAAATTTTGTATTTTTTTTTCTGATAAGGCAATTATGTAAGTAAATTGTGACTTTAATTAAGAAAGAATCTATTTGTACCATAAGAAAACCTTCTGCTAATAATTAGGTTTTTCAGTGGAAATTGATATGAAATTTGCATATTTAGAGGAACTTTATAGTACTTCCTACAAGCTCAGTTGGTGAATGGTGCCAAGTAGTCCTGGCGAAATGTTTTCTTTCAGCTCAGTGCTCAGTTTGACTTTATGTTGACTTGGCAATTTACAACTCTGTAGGGGCAGAGATTTACTTGCTGCTTTTTGTCTGTTGGAGATACAAATAATTTCTGTCCACTAGAACAGATAACCACAGAGATTGTATTTCATAACGCTATTAGATGTTAAACTTTTTTGTATCTAACTCAGCATTCTTATCCTGTTTTTTAAATTGTCTCTATGTGCCTAAGTTTTTAGGTGGACTTTAGACTTGCTGAACATCTTAATGCCTCTCATTTATTAATGAATTAACTAAAATCATTTTATATTCAAATGAGAGTCTTGATTTTACCTCTTAAAATTATAAGTTAACCTCTTATATTAATCTGTTTATTTACTAGTGCAAATTATTTCCACCAAATGCTTATAAATTGCTCATGTTCAATATCAATTGTTCCTATTGAACAACTAATTTTAATGAAAAGTTTAATAAAAACATACTGTAAGGTCAAAATTTTGCTCACTTCATTTTGAAACAGGATGGTTACTGTTTCTATGAGAATGCAATACTCAAATATTCAGAGCTTTAAAGTATATCTAGATAATTTCAAAAGTATTAGCATTTTGGAACTATTGGCCTAGATAGAATTCCAGCAGGTTTTAACCCTACTGAAAAAATACTCTTAGAAAATGGTTATAAAATAAGCTTCAGAAAGATAATACTTAGTTTTTCACTTTGAATAAAGAATGGAAAAACATATGGGTATTTATTCTTAATGAAAGTCAAAGGTTAAAACTGAATCTTACTTTAAGACAAATTATGTTTCATTTAGAACAAGCAAAGCCATAAAAATAATCCGAACCAGTGAAATGCATCAAGTGCACTTCGATATATTTAAATACTCTCTTTGGCCACACATGACAGCACATTTGCTTTGGAAGTCTATAAAGGTTTTCTGTTGGGGACATAGGTTTCGATAGATTTGCCACTTTGCTAATTTGCTTAGGGGGAAAAAGTGCAGATCTCAGGAAATAGTATTTGTGAACAGAATTAGGTCAAAACAAGTTTCCTGCCTTTTAAAAAATTGTCTTTTTCTGTATTTTATGATATACCATCTAACACCATCTTTATGTTTTATAATGTTTATCTACCGATTTACTGATGAAATTGGTGGGTGTTTAAAACATTTTTGCATAAATCATACATATTTCTTTTCTTTCAAAGAACTAAAGGCATAATGATATAATAATGATAGTAAATAATAATAATAAATTCTAAGAAATAATACAGAAAAGCTTTTAATATCTTTATCAGAAATAGAATTAAAGTGTTCTTAATGAATATTTAGATGATCAAATTGAAATAATTAAGTATTTTATAACCACTAAAGAAATGCTCTCTTTTTAACTGAAAAATTAACTATTATATAAGATAGGAAAGAAGACTTATTCTAATTCATATGTGTACATATGGTGTGCATTCTTGTTACACACCATAACATCCTACATATTTGAAAAACAATTCTGCTGTTAAAAGAGCGGGCACTTTTAAAATTCTTTGTTAGCATCTCAAAGTGTGGGAACCATAGCTTCTTGATATTTTCTTTCCTTCCATTTTCGTACTTTTCTGCACTATCAATTATTCCCTTCATCCGTGGTTTGCAACAGGCTGTCTCTTTTTTTTCTGTGTAATGTTCTTATATATGCCTATGCCCATGTTTATCTACTTCTTTCTAGATGGACATTTGGGTTGTTTTCACATTGGGATACTTAAGAAAAAGTTCTCATAAACATTAATATAATAAGCTTTTTGTGGACATTTACACTGTTTCTTTCGAATGTTTACCTAAGAGTAGTATCACTTGGTTACTAGATACATGTAAGTTTAATTTTTTTATGAAGTAACATAGAATAGTCCCAAGCGTTTGCACCATATTGCACTCCCACCTGCAATGTATAGAGGTCCCAGTTGCTCCATATCTTTATCATCACTTGGGTTTGTTATATGTTAAAGTTTAACCATTCTGGGAGATATGTAATAGTAGTTACTTGTGATTTTAGTTTGCATTTCCTTGATGACTAGGGGTGCTTAGCACATTTTCATATGCTTCACGGCCATTTGGATATGTTTTGTGAAATGCCAGTTGAAGTCTTTTGCTTATCATTGTATTGGGATGTTTGTCTTTTTCTTATTCTGCTGTACAAGATATTCAGACTTGAAGGATACAAGGCTTTTGTTGCATATATGTATTGAAAATATTTTCTTCCAGTTGTGACTTTTATTTGCTTATTGGTATCATTTGATGAGTGGAAGTTTTAAATTTACATATCTATATACCTGTATCTATCTGTCTGTTTTCTCTATATGTATACTACATATGTAGATATTCTGCAATAAATTGCCTTTTTTGTGCTTTAAACAGCCAATAGTCTTTTACTTTTTAATATTCTTTATACTTCCTCACATAGTTTTTGTTTCTAGTAATGTTTATTCTTCCTATAATTCCCTACTTTCATGTAGATTTATTTTCATCTTCCTGAAGAATTTCCCTCAATATTTATTGAATAGAAGAAGTGTTATTGATAAATTCTTTCTTCTTCTCCTTGTCTTGAAGAAAATATATTTCCTTCTCAGATGTCTCTTTGTCTGAGCTGACTTTGAATGACCTCTGGAAGAGACTTAATTGATTCCTTACTTTAATAGAAAAGAGAGAAAAGAAGAGAGGCACAATTAATATAATAAGACTGGAGAGCTATTACCATTGACTGCATAGCGGGGTGTGAAGTTACCAGCTAGAAAAGAATTACTCAAGCCTTGCTAATAGAGTAAAATCTCTGTTCCCCTCTGCTGCTCCTGACTGATTAATTCCTGCTTACTCGGAGCTAAGAGGTAACAAAAATTCTTTATGCGGCCTGAGTCTTTGTGAAAATTAAGAAAGACATGTTCTCTATTTGAACTTTAGAGTGGCCTTTTTGACAGGGGACACAGTAAAGAAGCATATGTCAGAAGCACTTTTCCCCTTTGGGTTACAATGTTCTTATAAGCCTGGGCTTTGCTTCACTTGTTGAAAATGGAAAAAAAAATCCCACCAAATATTCTTTGCTCTACAAGTTTGCCATTTACAACAGATGCTTTCACAAGTAACTTTTTGTTTAAAAAAGAAAACTATATCACTATTTTTATGACACTTTTTATGTGTCATAACCTTACTGAAAAAGAAAAAAAGTTGCCCTGATTCCTGTCAGCTTGGCGATAATCTGGCTGTAATGACTGTGCCATACAAAACCTAAACAATGTCAGAGAACTTCAACATAAGACATAGCCATTCTCTGACTGTAACAGACGGAGAAAAAACAAGACCACTCTGTAATTATGTCTGAACACAGACAAAAATAGAACAAAATAGGTGGGGGAGATTAAGAGGTACAAACTTCCAGTTACAGAATAAAGGAGTCACGGGTGTGAAATGTACAGGGTGAGGAATACAGTCACTAACTATGTAATATCTTTGTAAGGATGATAACAGATGGTAACTACACGTACCATGGGGATCAGTTTGATATGTATAGAAGTATCGAATCATTGTGTTGTGTAACAGGAACTAACATAGTGTTGTAGATCAATTATACTTCAAAAACAAACAAACGAGCTCATAGAAAAACAGATCAGATTTGTGGTTACCAAAGGCAATAGGTGGAGAGAGAGGGAATTCAAAAATGTAGTCAAAAGGTATAAACTTCTAGGTATAAGATAAATAAGTACTAGAGATGCAATGTACAACATGACAGGTATTGTACAACATGTTATGTGTGAAAGTTAAGAGAGTAAATCCTAGGAGTTCTCATCACAAGGAGATTTCTTTTTCTTTTATTTTGTATGTGTGTGAGATGATGTATGTTCACTAAATGTATGGTGGTAATCGTTTCATGATGCATGTAAGTCAAGTCATTATGCTCTACAACTTAAGTTTATACAGTACTGTATGTCAATTATATCTTCATAAAGCCAGAAGGAAGCAAATAATTATTGATAAGGAAACAAACAAAAAACAAGGATACATTTTAAAAAGACATCGCTGAGAAAAGAAGAAAAGGAAACAAAATGAAAAATATAAAAGTCAACAGGTATAAAAGAATAGAAACAGACGTGCTAAACTCCAAATAATAGAAATCACAGAAAAAAAGAAAATTTAAAAAGAGAGGTAAATATCTGAAGAAATAATGTAGACTAATGTCCCAGATTTCTTAAAAGGTAACAGGCCTAAGGTTGAAAGTGCCTACAATGCCAAAGAGGAGAAAGAAAGAAAAATCCACACGTTGTACTAAAATATAAGAATAAAAAAATAGAGAAAATTCTAAATGCTAAGAAAAAGGGATAAGAATCAAATAATTCAGAAAAAAAAAAAAGAAACTTTCTAATTTTTGTTAGAATGCCCCCTCTAGTTCTCAGGAGACACGGACATGGGGTTTCTGCTTCCAGTGCCATGGAGTCAGCTCCTAACACATGACTCTCCCCAAAGTAATAACTATAAACTCTGAGCAAATGCAGAGTCTCTGGAGGATGAACAAGAGCAGTCAGATTTTGGCAGTGAGTCAAAACTTGGAATAGGGACTGGCACTGCATAAATTCCTCAATTTTTTAGCTTTAGCTTGAAGGGCAACTGCATTTGCAGTGCAGTGCAGTTATATTCCTGATGGAAAACTCATCTTTGTGGTCTGAAGAACAAGAGAAGAGAGCTCAGGACAACCACAATTATTCTGTGTATAAACATTAGTTCTATGTATAAGCTCTACATAATTGACAGGCTGATTCCTGAAACATGCATATACCGGGCAGTCTCAATGCAACTTGTAATTAAGACCAAAAGAAATAAACAGATTAGAAATGTTATTCAGTGCAGATAATATAGAGTTAACAGTTTGAGTGTAACCTGGTAAAACAAAAACATCAAGACTCTTTGGAAAAATAAAACAAAGAATCTCAACAGCAAAATATAAAACATGTCCAGAAATTGTCATTTTATTTATTTTTATTTTTTTATTGACGTATAGTTGGTTTACAATATTATATTAGTTTCAGGTATAAAACATAGTGATTAAATATTTTTATAGATTATGATTAACACATTGTACAGACTAGATTAAGTTAAATTTCTATAAAAATTTTATTTTATTTATTTTATTTAGTAGCATCTCACCTCTCTCACTTATGCCAGGAAACATCTGAAATCTTTGCTCACTTCTCTCAGCTTCCAACTGCTGTCTTTGCCCAGTGCTCTGGAGTATCTTCCATGCACGTGTAGGTCAGTGTTTAGGGAAGCATTTGGAAAGGCTTACGTACAAACTCTGAAGCTTACACTCCCTGAGACTCCCTCCTTTCTAGGACTCTACTTTATGATTTTCTACAGATAAACTAGTCCAGAAAATTGTCTTTTGACATATCCAGCCAGTAAAAATTAAGCTTTCAATATCACCCTCAGATGAAAAACCAGAAATATTGAAATCTCACCCAGTGTCATTCCCATCTTTAAGAGTTGATTTCCTTCTAGTTTCTGAGTACTTTTGGTAAATCTACATTCCATTAGTTTGTAAAAAATAACATTTTATCTAAACTTCATAAGTTTTATCTGTGTGAGTGTTAATTCAGCCAAGCTACTTCACAACTACAGGATGCTAAATTCTCATTGCTCGAATTGTGGTACCATTATATATATTCCATTGCAGTCAGTGTAATTTTGTATACCTGTGGATAGGCAGACACTTATTAGGGTCTATCTGACTGAGGTATATAGAGGAAAGTACAGTAGAAAACCAGGATATCAAACTATATTCAATAATTTTACTAGAATTTGTTTATTATACATTTATATATTCAGTGGTCTTCTGAACTTTCAGATTCTCATTGAAGACTAGAAAACATCAAAAAATTCTTTACATGTGGCTCAAACAATATGGAATTTTTTAAAAACTCTTTTTAACTGTTGTCCATGACTTCCTGTCTCCATAACTGTGGTATGTTTCACAGTTTATCTTGGAAAAATAAAAATTTATAGTTTCATAGCCACTATGGCAAGCAGATCTGGGTTTAGGGGTTAGGAAGACAGAATAAAAACATAGAAGGAAAAGGGCTGCGTAATTCTAGATTTTAGAAGATTCTGGACATTACTGTTGGTTGTTTCCTTGTGGTTTTCCAAAGACTTTTAAAAAAAGTGGAGGTGGGGTGTGGAAGAGATTTTCTTTGGTGAAAAATGGAGGCTTATACTACTTTTAGCTCTATGGACCATGATATGCCAGCACTTACTCTCAGAAACAGTAATATGCAAACACACCGTGCTAGCAGGTACAGCTCTAAGAACACACACAGGAATTTATGACACCAACTGATGCACTTCAGTGTATCTAGGTTTCTTTTTATAACAGAATATAAAAATAGTATCTCTTCTCTCTCTTTGAAGTCTTCCTGTGCTTTCTAAAGATATGATAATACGGTGTCAAGCTTAGTTTCTACAAATACAAGGGTGAATAAATTAGTGCCCCTACATAAACCCAAACATTAGACAGGTCATGGCCAAAGAAGTCAAAAATAAGTAGCTGTTTGGTCCTTTCTATTTATTATTTATGATTTATGCATTAAGTCCACAGGAATCTGGAATCCATGTTTAAAAAAAAATTAGTCTGTGAAGATAGGGTACTAAGAAAAACTGTTAATATAATACCTTAATCATTAATTGTTTACTCTGAAAAAGTCAACATTAGCAGACAATGATTTAAACATAAAAAATCACCAATCCTTTTCTATGGGAGCCAGCCTCTAAAAGGACTACCAATGATCCCCATCTCTTAATATGCATTCCCTTGTGTATATAATTCCCATACTTGGAATGCGGGCTGGACCTACTGACTTCTATTCAATATAGAATATAGCGCAAGTGATGAGATGTCACTTCTGAGATTGTGACTTTTTGTGTGCACGTCTCTCTCTCTTTTTCTCTCTGGAAACCCTCACTCTGAGAGTAACAGGCTAACATACTGTTAGCTACTGTGTGGAGAGACCCATGTGACATGAAACTTATGTCTCTGCCAATAGCCTATGAGAACCTTGAATGAGCTTGGAGGTAAATCTTCCCATATCATACCTTAAGACTATTGTAACTTTGGCTGACACTTTAGTTGCAGTTTTGTGAGTAACCCTGATCCAGAATTACAGCTAAGTCACACTCAGATTCCTGACCCAGAGAAACAACAATAAATGTTGTTTTAAGCCACAATATTTTGGGGTATTTGTTATATAGCAAATGCACTGTCTTACCAAGCATTCTCTAAGAGGTTTGTTAGTTGAACACTCCAATTCTCATAACTATCAATTTCCATTACATTATTATTTCTATTATATTAGAAATTGAAAACTGAGATAGTGTAGTATGCTGAGACGTGTAGGGATAGTGGCAATAGAAAGGAAATGAACTCTTATTTTAAATCCTGTCTCTGAAACTGACTCACTCTGTGTCACTGGGGAAATCACTATACCTTTTTGGATGTCAGTGTCTTCACCTCTAACACGAGGATAACAATAATAGCCTTTCTGTGACAATTGCATGTATTATATCAGTGAAGTACCTATCACAGGGTCTTGTAGATATTTAACAAATTAAAGATGTTGGCACCTTCATTACTATCATCCCATGAATGCAAAGACAACTAAGGAGAATGTGGAAAATGGTAAATGATGGTGACTGCTATGGTTCAAACCCAGTGTATCACAAGTTAAAATGAGAGATTCTGAAGTCAGACTGAGTTTAATTTTTTCATTATCTCTATGTAATTCAACAAGTGACTTGTTCAATTTAAACCTATTTTCTCACCAATAACTTGGTGGAAAATCATAATAGTATATACTTTTAAAATTTGTCATTAGAGGGCTTCCCTGGTGGTGCAGTGGTTGAGAGTCCGCCTGCCGATGCAGGGGACATGGGTTCGTGCCCCAGTCCGGGAAGATCCCACATGCCGCGGAGCGGCTGGGCCCGTGAGCCATGGCCTCTGAGCCGGTGCGTCCGGAGCCTGTGCTCCGCAACGGGAGAGGCCCGCGTACCGCAAAAAAAAAAAAAAAAAAAAAAAAAAAAAAAAAATTTGTCATTAGAATTAAATGAAATAATAGATGACAAAACTCTTAGGACAACAGTAACTGCTCAAAAAATATTAGTTATTTTGAAGGTGATATATTGCATCAGATATTTGCTAGCGTTGGCTTTTTTTTTTTTTTTTTTAACCTGAAACTTTACTTATTACAAGCAATTACTTTCATCATAGTAATTATCCCTGGCATTTTTAGCAGAATCTAGATCAGTGTATGCCTTAATTGACTATGGGGTTTTCTTATTTTTTCTCCTAAAAATAGTTAAAAATAAGGTAAGTTTATAACAAAACCATGTAATCCCACAGTAGCCACCTAATAAAGAAAAGATATAATCACTACCTCTAAGGAGTTTGGCATGCTTCACAGCTTTTCTACAGAATTAAAAGAAGCTGTGTCTACCAATGTTTTAAAAGGTATCTGGGATTTTGTTTTTATTCGTGTATGGTGACTCCAACAGAACAGAAGAAAAGATAGTTTATTACTCACAGTTTCTAAGAGAAAGGGGCACAACATGGCCACGCAGAGCCTCACAAGAGAACACTGAGCCCAGTCAAAGGTGGAAAGAGATCCAGGGGAACTGCAAAAAAGCCTTTGTTGTGATTTTTATGGGAAGAAATGGCTGAGGTAGGGTAGGTGGGCTAGCAGGTTTTAGGAATGGTTAGTTTGAATAATTTCAGTGGACTGTGTGGTGTAGGGGCAGCCCCTAATTGCCTGATGCTTGGCCCCAGAGTGATTATGGAAGAAGAATTGTGTCTCATGAGTTTAAGAGCCTGATAACACAGGAGAGTGGGGATTAGTTTGCATATTGGGAGAGTTGTTTGCTATCTGTAGGAAACTGCTAACCCTGGGAAAGGCAGTCCTTGCCTACTCAGCAAGACCTCAGATGCCAAAACATCAGATACAGAAACTAGAAAATGTGGTTAATACAGCCAAATGCTGTAGTACTGACTAATAAATGCACCCCATTCCCATCTACAATGAGTTTCTATTAGAATTCCTTCTTCTCACCTTTCTTGATGTAGGTCTCTGGAACTGATCACATCTATCTCCTTTGAGAGGAACTGGAATGGTTCATTGCTAAGAACCACAGTATTTCTTCCTGATGTACTTTCCACTGACTAAGAGTAATCAGCCAGTAATCAGACTGTTATTAATGCTTCCAGGTTTCCTTTCAATCTTATTAGCAAAGTCACATAATAAATGGGGAATCACATTTTCATTTTCTTCCAATTGTACAACTTCAGTTCATGCTCCAGTTTATTTATCCCAAATGTCTGTGACAATAAGTACATCTCCAAAGTTATTTTAAGTGATTGTAATTTATTATAAAGGTGAATGTAATTTACTGAACACATACTGTGTGCTACATCATATTCTTATTACATTAGCACACTAATTCCTTTAATCTTCAAAACAACTCTGTGAGGTAAGATTAAGATTAGGGCTTCCCTGGTGGTGCAGTGGTTGGGAGTCCGCCTGCCGGTGCAGGGGACACGGGTTCGTGCCCTGGTCCGCCAGGATCCCACATGCCGCGGAGCGGCTGGGCCCGTGAGCCATGGCCGCTGGGCCTGCGCGTCCGGAGCCTGTGCTCCGCGGTGGGAGAGGCCACAACAGTGAGAGGCCCGCGTACCGCAAAAAAAAAAAAAAAAAAAAAAAAGATTAGTTTTGTCTTACAGTTGAGAAATTTGAAGCACAGGGAGAATGTTACCCACCCAAGGTAACACTTCTAGCAATAAATGGTGTCTCAGAATTGAACCCAGACAATGGTTTGTTCTAGCTTGATTTTCCCATTTGGCTCTATCAAAAGTGAGTACAGATGAAATTCATATAAGAAAAGGGGAAATGGACCCCAGATAACCTCAACAGAAGTAAATTGGGTGCAATTTGGTGACCCAATACACATATAACTCCTCTCCAGAGGTAGACCAAGAACATTTATGTGAAGCCTTATTGTCCAGCTGAATGGAGATGTATTTGAAGGTAAATATATAAATAGAAATGAAAGTTCCATTGGCATATAATATTTTTGGTTGCATGCCATTGTTCCAAAAGGCATGAACCTGATAGTTTCAATGAGAACAATACATGTAAAGGTTTGGTCTGTAAAGGCCAAATTTTGCCAGATGCTTTGTGGGGCTTTTAAGTGCTGCTTTGGTGGGGATGCTACTGAAGCCAACTGAAAGGCAATGCTAAAGTCTCACCATGATGAAAAAGGCTTGCTAATCTATCCAAATAGTGATGCTAATAAGAACTCTCTTCCAGAAGAGTGATTGTGGCTATCAGTCAGCCTGGGAGGTCAGTAAAGGTATAAGTAACTTGGCTAATCAAGTAATTACTTCAGTCAGTAACGCTGGGAGAGGACTCGTCCTTTCACCAAAGGCTACTGGATATTTTAATTGCTATAGAATCTTGAGTCTTTATTGTCTAGAGTGCTTGAGGTCCAGATGAAGGGTGTATATCTATGGGAACATTAAAATACACCTAAATTATGATGGGGCATCATTGGACATTTTGGCCTTTACCCATTGTTCTATAATAGTCTGGTTACCAGAGACAAAAAGGAAACTAGTCAAAGATTGGATAGAGAATGTCACCTTTATAGCAATTAGATTGACAGCATTATCTAAGTATTACTAGGAAGCTGTGTCTTTAAAACACTATAATACATGAGCTATGGTTATGATCACAAACTATATGAAATAATGTTCTACTGAACAACGGCTCCTAGTCACAATTCCAGTCACTGGGAATATGTGACCCATAGGAAAGGGTCAATTCTGTTAGGAAGAAATAGAGAATGGTGCTCTAGTTTTGTTAGATGGATGATACATTAAATATCATTTCAATCTGTCTGCTACAGATCCAAGGTGTATTAAAGGGTTTGTAAGTTCACTAGTAGAATTTTTAAAAAATTATGTGATGATGTCCTCAGATGAGAAAATTGAAGAGGTTTTGATTTGAAGTTCCCAAATAATATAATAATGATGGAAAGTGATTGGCCAGAAAAATTAATGAATTTGGTCTTAAAAATTGAATTTCACAATTAAATGCCTCCACTAACACATGAAAAGGTACAAATGACTTTGAATGATGAAAAAAAGAGCAATTAAGAGATTAGGATAAGATGAAAAGATCCCTATAGGGATATTATAACAATTAACATGCTTTATAGAGGGAATCTCTATTCCCTTATTGGGTGATTTAAATCCTGGTGGTCATATGAGGTGTCAGTGGGCTTGTTATTATTATTTTTAATGAAAGATTGAAGTAAGATGAATTCTTAAGAGGTACCTGAGTAATATTTGATAAGGATATATTGACTGGGATTAGGCTATAAGTGAAAGTTAAAATCAGGTCTATAGTCTATATTCACCTTCTGCAATGATGTTCAAGAAAAACAGAAGCATGCCTCAATAATATACTTCATAAACATGCTAATAACAGACTTCCTGGCAAACATAATAATGATATTTAAAATAGGAAAAATTCTTTTCATTAAGTGGTTTTAGTATGAAGTGCCTTGCTTACATACGTTGCTTATTACAAATAAACTTGGAATGGATGGAATGGGAAATGGCTCTTTAGAAAATGTCATACAAGCTCTCTGACTTTTATAGTATAAAAGGAAGATATATTCCATGACAAAAAATCTCTCCCCTTTGTTAATAATGCCACAAATGTATCAGTTAGAGTGGTCTTATGTTAAATTTGGACCGGGGAGAGTTTAAAGTAACAAGAAGCAACATTGACGGTTTCGAATTCTTGCTTTGCCTTTATCTGTGAGCCTCTGTGTCCTTGAAGTCATTAGCAAAGAATGATCTTGGGAAAGATCCCCGATTCTTATGAGTCTTACTGAAATATTGGGCCAATTGTGCCATCTAACTATTTCACTATTGAACCACAAAACAATGAGGTTTTACACTGCAAAGATTGACTACGTAGCACCATTTTCTACAGAGTACTTGGCACACAGTAAGATGCCTGAAAAGCATTAATTAACTGGGTAAAATCCTATGCCTTGCTTTTAAACAGGATGATGTGCCCTAATGCACTATCTGTCAATCTAGGTGGACATACTAGGTCGCATCACTTCCTTCTTCAAGTCTCTTCCATATCATCTTTCCCTCTTTTGATCCTGTGTCCTACATGTTCTCCACTACACCATTTCGTGATTAATAATTTAAGATTTGTACTTTTTAATAAATGATTTTGCTATAGTCTTCCATCCCATCTCTTACAGTAATGTTTTTCAAATTTATTTTACAACTACCCTCTGTGAAAAATACCTTTCAAATAACTGACCCACAAAGAGAGACATGTATGTATCTGAACATGCATATTTGCTTATGAATTTAAAATATTCATAGTAAAATTCTTATCCTTAATACCATGAGTTATATTCTGGCATTTTCTATTTTATTTTACTTTATGTCTCTGTAATTTTTAAAACTGGCCATAACGCTGAAATTTGATTTTATGATACGTTAACGGAGTCACAAATTATAGGTGGAAAATTACTGCCCTAAAGCTGCTATTATAGTGCTAGTGACATATAGTTGCTGATTGAACATTATTGATGGATTATATATGAGACAATGTCATATTGTGGAAAATACAAAATAATAGATACTCTATTGTTGACATTCTTGTTGTTGTTCCTATGTCCGTCTGCCGCAGAGTGTCTGAAAATATATTCAAAATGCAGACACAGAATAATCAATGCTGATTTTCTCTAAAAAGTATTTTAAAATTGTGTATATTTGTATTATTAAAGTAATACAAGGAGGCCATTAGACTGAGGTGGTTCGAATGCTTTGGGAGCATGTCCTTCTGCCGCAAAGTTGATTGCTTGTTGATTGCTTTTTTTTTTTTTTTTTTGCTTGTTGGTTGCTTTTTAAATGATGTCAGCCAGATTTCTCCAGTGTGAAGTTACTATTAGCTTCCATACTCTATTCTTTGGAAATATATCACTAAGTTCAGCCTATACTCAATGAGGGGGGGATTAGGCTTCACCACCTGAATGAGTGTGTACCTGCAGTTATGCTTTGAGAGTCTTCTGTAAGGAAGACTTGTCCCTTATGCACCCTTTGTACAATCAATTATTTATTTATATCAGTATAGGTTCATATTTCTGTTCTTTGATTATAATCCAATATTATCATCATTTTTTGTTGCTCAGATAATTCCAGTTTTGACTATTAGGAGCTCTTTCAGGTTGGCTCTGTGTGCTTTTGACATGGCTCAATCTAAAGTGTTATTTTTATTTTACCGACTACTATGGACTGAACTGTGTTCACTCCAATATTCACATGCTGAAGTCCCAGCTTCCAATATGAATGTATTTGGAGAAACCAGGTAACAAAGGTAGAATGAGGTCATAAGTGTGGGCCCCTAATCCAATAGAACTAATATACTTATAAAAAGAAGAAGAGCCACCAGAGATCTCCCTCTCTCCACTCCTGCAGAGAAGAAAGGCCATGTGAGGACACAGCAAGAAGGCTATCAAACCAGGAAGAGAGACTTCACAAGATACCCACCCTGATAGCACGTTAATCTTGGACTTCTAGTCTCCAGGACTGTGAGAAAATAAATTTCTGTTATTTAAGCTACACAGTCTGTGATATTTTTGTTACGGCAGCCCAAGCAGACAAATGCATTTTGACCTTAGAACTTAACTGATTGACTCCACTCTGTGATAGCTCAAGAGCAGTGGTTATTAAACTTTGAGACTTACAAGCTTCCTTGAGAATCTGTTGAAGGTATGAACATTCTACCCAGAAGAAAAATGTACTCATACACATCTAAAATTCAATGAAAAATCACAGATGCCCAACCCCTTGAAACCTTTCTGTGAATCCCCTATAATTAATGTAGGAACCCACTATCAAGCCATAGACTCTTTCTTAAAAATAATGAAAACAGACCAACAAACAAACAAAAAATAAAACCTGGCCGGTTGAAGTCCTTTAAACATTTAGAGTCTTTCTAGATGAGTTTCAAAAGGTAAATCACGGTTTGATTCATCTGATAGCTACTAATAAGGAGGTGTAAATACAATTTACGTCTATGTTATTTATATATTTAGACATGTTTATATCTTTTGGCATCAAACACAGTCAGAGAGGGGGAAAAGAGAAGGGTAGAAGAATTTAAGTCAGACTTCTGTTCAGCAGCAAATTGAGTTTCCTAGAGGAGCTCATGGATTAAATAGCTGCTGTGGTGTCTGGCTTCTCTCAGCTGCTGGTTTGATCACACCCTAGATTATGAGACAATTCCAATAACCATGTGCCAGAGTCTGATCTCTAGTTAAATGTTCCCACCTTGGGAAGTAATACAAATTCATTCCTCTGGAGAGAACAATTTTCTTTGCCCCCAGGTCAACTGTTATTATCATTTGCTTGGTCCAGACCCACTTAACACTTTAACAGGCCAACGTCAGTGACTTCATGAGCAATTGTGAGGATCAGTGGGAAGCCGTTTCTGAACCACTCGGCTCCTGTAACGAAAGGATTTATGTGTATGAAAAGTGATGGTTTCATTACTATAAAGGTGGCTTTGAAGATTTCCACATGTACAAGCAGAGGGATCATGCAGGCCTTATGCCTTTCATTTTCTCATTTAGTCTTTTCCTAACCAGATACGAGGTGCAGAATGACAGATCTGAAAACCACGCAGCATACCAGGATTGCCGAATCAATATAGCTCTATCAGTCACATACATGCTGCAGAAGGTTTATTTTATAAATCAAACAGTCATGGGTACATCCTCTACTAGTGAAATGTGTTTTTTATATAAACACACAAAGTTAATCAGAAGGCAGCACATCTTGCAAAATTTATTTTCTCACTTTGCTTATATATCAAGACAAAAGAGTTGCTGTGGACTGTGTGTGCCCCCTAAAATCCAGTGTCGAAGCCCTAATTCCCAATATGATTATATTTGGGGATAAAATGTAATTAAGTTTAGGTGAAATGATAAGAGTGGGGCCCTGATCTGATGGGGCTAATGCCCTTATAAGAAGAGAAAAAGGCAGCAGAGCTTCTTCTCTTTACAGTGTGAGGACACAGCAAGAAGGCAGCCATCCACAAACCCTACTGGTAACTTGGTCTTGGACTTTCCCAGCTCCAAAACTGTGAGAACATAAATTTATATTTTTGAAGCCACCCAATTTCTAGTATTCGGTTATGGCAGCTCAAGCAGACTAAGACAGAAGTAGATACAGTAATGGGGGAAGATAGAAGAGAAGAGACACATAAGTTCTCTGTATTCATGGTCTCTGTATCTATCTTTACTCTGAAACAGAAGTGTTCAACATATACCTGATAAAAAGCTTATGATGCAGTTAGGGTGGGAATTCAATAAGGGTGTGTAATGAGGAACAACAATAGGAAACAACCACGGCTGCCTCCTCCATTTTATCTTTAAGTATATCTACACCGAAATCTTTATATGAGGAGCTCACAGTTTTTCTTACTTTCTGGTAATTTCCTTAACTGTCCATTATATATACATATTTTTTTGAATTTTATTTTATTTATTTTTTATACAGCAGGTTCTTATTAGTTATTTTATACATATTAGTGTATATATGTCAATCCCAATCTCCTAATTCATCCCACCACCACCCTGCCCCCCGCCACTTTCCCCCCTTGGAGTCCATACATTTGTTCTCTACACCTGTGTCTCTATTTCTTCATTATCCATTATATATTTTTAACAACAAACATACCTCTAATAGTCAAAGGTCAGTCGTGAACTTAATTGTAACGTTTTGTAAAATATATTCTTTCCTCCCACAACTCCTCAAATGTTATTTACTTGAAGACCTAATAATGCAGTACTTGATAATTATATCCAAGGTGATAAAAAGTGTTATATCCAAAATGACTTAATTAAAATGCTTTCAGACTACCTCCAGCAGAGATAGCACAGAAATAAAACGTGAGACTTTCCAAGGTATCTTCTGAAAGAATACATAGGTTTCAAAGTACAAGTGTTTGCACAGGAGTTGTTTAAACAGGGAGATAATAAATGCCTAACAGATTCAACAAAAGACCTGTAGGCAAAGATGTTAATTGATAAAGTATCCTACACATACTTTATAAATTTTCCTGCAAATATATATATGTCCATTTAAAATATCACATCTGTTTGAAAATACTCTTTTAGATACTTGAATTACTGGAACCTCTGATATAATTGTATAGAGTTTGATTTTATACGTAATAGTTTGTACATCTTACCCCCCTATCCCTATATGTCCCTCCCCCCTTCCCTCTCCCCACTGGTAACCACTAGTTTGTTCTCTGTATCTGTGAGTCTGTTCTTTTATGTTAGTGCTATCATACAGTATTTATCTTTCTCTGTCTGACTTATTTCATTTAGCGTAATGCCCTCCAAGTCCATCCATGTTGCTGCAAATGGCGAAAATTCTTTTTTTTTAATATATAGATATATTAAATCTATATATATGTCATCTGTTGATGGACACTTAGCTTGCTTCCATATCTTGGCAATTGTAAATAAGGCTGCTATGAACATTGGGGTGCATGTATCTTTTAGAATTAGTGTTTTCATTTTTTTTTTGGATATATATCCAGGAGTGGAATTGCTGGGTCATGTGATAGTTCTATTTTTAGTTTTTCGAGAAACTACCGTACTGTTTTCTTTAGTAGTTGTACCAATTTACATTCCCACCAGCAGTGTACAAGGGTTCCCTTTTCTCCATGTCCTCGCCAACATTTGTCATTTGTGTTCTTTTTGATGATAGCAATTTGGACAGGTGTGAGGTAATATCTCATTGTGGTTTTGATTTGCACTTCCCTGATAATTATTGATGTTGAGCATCTATTCATGTGCCTGTTATCCATCTGCATTTCCTCTTTGAAAAAAATGTCTATTCAGTTCTTCTGCCCATTTTTTAATTGGGATATTTGTTATTTTGATGTTGAGTTGTACGAGCTGTTTATATATGTTGGATATTAAACCCTTATCAGTCATATCATTTACAAATATTTTCTCCCATTCAGCAGGTTGTTTACTTAGAGCCTTTCTTCTTGTTTTGCTAAAGTTTATTTAACACTCATTGCCTTATTGGCCTCAAGTCTCTCCGTATTTCTTTGGTACTTACTACCATCTTAGATACCAAGAAGCTTTCCTGAATTCCAGTTGATGTCATTGAATCTGCTTGTTCTAACTGTTGGACTAAATGCTGGCTATGTCCTAAAGGACTAAATGCAACATATATATATATATGTGTGTGTGTGTGTGTTTATATATATAGATATATAAACAACAATGTCATAAAGCAAACAAAACATCCAGGGCAAGTGTCCATACCAACAGGCGTACTGATGTATATACAAACTCTAACTCTCACCAGCTGTGTGACTTGGACAGGCTAATTAATCTCTGAGTCTCAGTATTCTTATTTTAAAAGTGAGACTATAAACACCTTTTTTGAATAAAATTTACGTTTGTAATGCAAATTACCTTTTAGATAAAGATTTTGTGTTTGTTCTTTTAGTTAGTAAAATACACTGGTCATTTTTTTGTACTTTTTTTAAAAATTGGGGCATATTTTCTTTACAATGTTGTGCTAGTTTCTGCTGTACAACGAAGTGAATCAGCTGTATGTATACATACATACCCTCCCTCTTGGACCTCCCTCCCATCGCCCCCCATCCCCACCATCTAGGTCACCACAGAACACCAAGCTGAGCTCCCTGCTATACAGCACGTCCCCACTAGCTATCTGTTCCACACATGGTGGTGTATATGTGTCAATTCCAATCTCCCAATTCATCCCACCCTCCCCTTCCCACCCCAGGTCCACACGTCTGTTCTCTACATCTGCATCTCTTATTGGTGCCCTGCAAATAGGTTCATCAGTACCATTTTTCTAGATTCCACATATATGCATTGACATACAATATTTGTTTTTCTCTTTCTGGCTTACTTCACTCTGTATGACAGTCTCTAAGTCCATCCACATCTCTGCAAATGACCCAATTTTGTTCCTTTTTTATGGCTGAGTAATAATTCCATTGTATATATATATACCACATCTTCTTTATCCATTCATCTGTCAATGGACATTTTGGTTGCTTCCATGTCCTGGCTATTGTAAACAGTGCTGCAATGAACATTGGGGTGCATGTGTCTTTTTGAATTATGGTTTTCTCAGGTTATGTGCCCAGTAGTGAAATTGCTGGGTCATATGGTAGTTCTATTTTTGTTTTTCTAAGGAACCTCCGTAGGCCATTTTTGTGTAAATGTATACGTTGAATCTCAAGATGTGGAAGCTGATGAATAAATAAATGGATGGCTGATTTGATCTGTGAAAGAAGTAGGAAGAATTATATTTCTGTGAGGGAAGACAGGGAAAGTGAGGCACACCCTAAAGAGGTAGTATTGGATAGGGGTGGAAAGAAGGAGAAAGGGAAGAGTAAGGAGGGAGAGAGACAACAAGTGGCAGAAGAGCAGGGCCAGGCAGAAAACTTGGGCCATGCAAAACTGCCTATAAGAGGAAGGGCTAATAAACATTCAGGTACAAATATATCTTTTAAGCTATTACATTTTACATCAGTTTCTGAACTATGCTGTTCCCTGATTATCCAATATTTCAGTAATTGTCATGTGTCTGTTGAGTGTTGGGAGCCATTAAAGGAAAGGGAGAGCTTCACTTTACTTTGGGGTTCATATGAGATATAGATAAAAGAATAGACAAGCAAAGTAACACAGAGGAGAGCAATCAAGCATAAATGGAAGTAAGAAATCTAAGCAGGAGTTTCTTAGGACAAAAGGAAGAGCTCAGAAAATTCTTAACGTTACTGATAAGAGGACACTAGATTTCTGTCTGCATATAGCATGGGATTGGGGATCAAGACAGTTTTAAAAATAATTTTTTTAAAAAGAAATTTGGATTATCGGGTATACCCAAGCTATATTTCTTTTAAAGAAATCATGTATGTGAAAATCACTTGGCATTCAGTAAATATTTTTTCACCTCTTTTTATATTTCCCTCTCAATATATAAAAATATATGGTAATCTTTAAAAGGATTGTCATCATCATTTCATTGTCAACATCAGCATCATATCATTTTAACGCAAACATTGAACATAACAGACACATGAGCCATATAGTCAAGTTTTGGGGGCCTCAAAATATGACTATTTCTTCACCCATCTGAAAAGGGTTTGTCAAGGACAATTGGCTGTATGACTCACAAGGAAAAGGTCCCCGTGGTTTTAGGAGGTAGTCTCACCCTGAAGGTTACATGCTCTGGTCCACCTGTCCCTCAGTACTTTCTAAAAAGGCCATCAGCAGCCTCAGGACACTTATTTATCTATTTATTTATTTTAGTATTGTTAGCACATGTGTCAGTTTAAAAGATTTTTGGAATGTTAACTAGGAAGTTTATCATATTCCCATGTGAATATGTCATATTTATTTGGAATTTTGCATCAATATGATAAATTATTGAATATATGTATGCACCGATTATATTAATAGCCACACTAAAAACATAAAAGATTCTTTTTTAAAGGTCCAGGTGGCATAACAAACACCTATTAATCAAGGTGAACAGTAGTAGCAATTGACATTATTTCAATCAGTGGAGGCCATCTGCAACATTTTAGTTGTAATTGTTTAGCTTCAGTCCCAAACTTATTGTTTTAAAAATGAGCAATTCACATGTTATCTTGTTACCAGGTTGCTACCTTCAAATGGTGTCCAACAGGCACAGCTGTTTATTACCATCCACAATGAATATCTGCTGAAGAATTTACTTTCAGTACATACTGAAACCTATAGCTTCACAATTGTTTAGCTTCATATCTTCAGAGAACACTCTACCTAGTTCTGGATGTTCTAAATTTTGTAAACTGACCCATTGGTCTTCAAATCCAGGTTGGGTTTGTTCTGGCAAATAATGACATGTTAGCTAAAAGAGATGGATTTGGAGAACTGTTAGGGAAAATAAAACATGACTAAAATCCCTCCCACAAATCCTCTTAAGATTTTTTTCTACTAGTCCTTTCTTCCATCATCTCTTCTGCTGTTTTATTATATTAAAGGAAAAAGCATAACCTACTTTAACTATAAAAATTGAGGCAGAAGGAAATATATTTTTTTAAAAATATAAGGTTTTAAAGTAATCCTTGCCCTTGAAAATTAAAGCTTGGATGGGTGGCTTATATCAAAACTAAATTGATTTCACTTTTTCCTTCACAGAAGGAAGAAGTTAAAAACCTGACATTTTCTGAATATACAGTGATAACTTGTAAGTTCCATAGTGCAAATAAAACCTCACTGTGGCTACTATGTCAGAATAATTACCAACACATGGAATTACTGTGGTAGAGGTGTGCCCATTTAAAATTTTATGCATACTGCCCAATTACCCTCTCTAAGTTTTGTATTACATTACCAGCAAACCAGAAGTGTTTGCAAGTTTCTATTTCTCCCAGCTTTTTAACCATAACTGGCTGCCAATCCTCTTAAATTTGGCTAATCTGACCAGTAAAAAGCATATATAATTTATACTTTATTTTATAGTATAATAATCAGTGAGTTCAAGTATTTATCATATATCTATTGCCCATTTGTGCTCATTTGCCATTTGAGTTTTTATTTTTATTTATGTGTACCCATCTAACATTTTCACTACAATTTCAGTTGAAAAGTAAATGTATCTTTTGTCTCTGTTTTGTCACATTAAAAGTCAAAGTATCCTATAAATATAGTGCATGAAAATTGTTCATTTGATAAAAGAGCAAATAAGTTTAAGCCCTATTATTAGCTTAATTCACAATTATCTCTTTCATAGAAATATTATTATTCAACCTTCATTTTATAAGAAAATGCATATTATTTATGACATTTATCAATATAAAGTTTATTCTTTCCATGTCAGGCAATGATCATATACTTCATTTAAGATGAAACACAAAATAATGTTATAACATGCAGAAAAAATATATTGTAGAGATTAAGGGTCAGACATTAAGATGTTCCCATTTCTACATCTGTGACTCTTATTTCTGTTTTGGAGATAAATTCATTTGTACCTTTTTTTAGATTCCACATATAAATGATATCATATGATATTTGTCTTTCACTGTCTGACTTACTTCCTTCAGTATGACAGTCTCTAGGTCTGTCCATGTTGCTGCACAGCTATAGAAAACAAACTTAGGGTTACCAGGGAGAAAGGGGAGAAGGGATAAATTGGGATGTTGGGATTGACATATACACCCTACTATATATAAAATAGGTAACTAATAAGGACTTATTCTATATCACAGGGAACTCTATTCAATACTCTGTAATGGCCTATATGAGAAAGGAATCTAAAAACGAGTGGATATATGTATATGTATAGCTGATTCACTTTGCTGTACACCTGAGACTAACACAACATTGTAAATTAACTATACTCCAATAAAATTTTTTTTTAAAAAAGGTGTTCCCATTTTTGGTTGTGTAAAGAGTGATACAGTGAATATGAAAGTCAAATTTCTGCTTGTGTTGTTTTGTTTTATTTTCATGGTCAAAGGCAACACAAAACATCAAGGAGCAGTCAACAATAAAATGCTTGAAGCCAACTTATAGTACTTTGTACTTCTGCTTGAGAGCCTTGAGATGAAACTAGTTTAGTAACTTGTATAGTGTGGGCTAAGTAGATCCACTATTAAAAATTTTCTAATTTTTCAAGAAGAGTAGATTGTCCTGAGATTCTATCAATTTTGAGAGGAGATATTGAAGAAATCACTGGGTTCAAGTAAATATAGAGACCACAAGGGAAAACAAAAGGCTTCTGAAGTAAGTGTGTATGGCTATGTTTTTTTTTTTCATATATCAATTCTTTCTAAGAATCTTTTCCCATTTAGGTTATTACAGAATATTTAGTAGAGTTCCCTGTGCTATACAGTAGGTCCCTGTTGATTATCTATTTTGTATATTGTAGTGTATATATATGTATACCACATCTTCTTTACCCATTTATCTGTCAATGGACATTTAGGTTGCTTCCATGTCTTGCCTATTGTAAATAGTGCTGCAATGAACATTGGGGTGCATGTAGCCTTTCATATTATGGTTTTCTCTGGATATATGCCCAGTGGGATTGCTGGATCATATTGTAGCTCTGTTTTTAATTTTTTAAGGAACCCCCATACCGTTCTCCATAGTGGCTGCATCAATTAACAGTGCAGGAGGGTTCCCTTTTCTTCACACCCTCTCCAGCCTTTATTGTTTATAGACTTTTTGATGATGACCATCCTGACCAGTGATACCTCGTCAGTGATACCATCACAGTGATACTGTGATACCTCGCAGTAGTTTTGATTTGAATTTCTCTAATAATCAGCAATGCTGAGCATCTTTTCATGTGCTTTTTGGCCATCTGTATGTCTTCTTTGGAGAACTGTCTATTTAGATCTTTTGCCCATTTTTTATTGGTTTCTTTTTTTTTTATTGTGCTACATGAGCTATTTGTGTATTTTGAAGATTAATTCCTTGTGGGTCGCATTGTTTGCAAATATTTTCTCCCATTCTGTGGGTTGCCTTTTTGTTTTGTTTATGGTTTCCTTTGCTGTGCAAAAACCTTTTAAGTTTAATTAAGTCCCATCTGTTTATTTTTGTTTTATTTTCATTGCTCTAGGAGGTGGATCCTAAGAGATCTTGTGTGATTTATAAGAGTGCTCTGCCTATGTTTTCCTCGAAGAGTTTTATAGTGTCCGGTCTTACATTTAGGTCTTTAATCCATTTTGAGTTTATTTTTGTGTATGGTATTAGGGAGGGTTCTAATTTCATTCTTGTACATGTAACTGTCCACTTTTCCCAGCACCACTTGTTGAACAGACTGTCTTTTCTCCACTGTATATTCTTGCCTCCTTTATCATAGATTAATTGACCATAGGCACATGGATTTATTTCTGGGCTTTCTATCCTTTTCCATTGATCTATAAGTCTCTTTTTGTGCCAGTACCAGTATAAATTATGTTTAAATGACCTGACTGACATAATTTTACTGAAAATTTCAGAAGGTGCAATATATTGTTTTTCCTGTATATGATAATATTTTAATCGATGTGATAGAATTATTGTTCTAAAATCAACCCATGGAATCAATCTTTGTATTCTCAATTCCTGTTACTAGTACATACCATGGTTCCTGAGAAACCATAATCAAGAGAAAGTCCCATTTGGCTGGCTGAATTTCACTGGGCTTTATTGGTCCATGGAATACCCCATGCCATTGATAGCAAGTTATGTGCTACTTGAGGAAGCCCAACACAGAGAGATATTTTCTTACAAATTTATAAGCTCCAAAATTAGAACTTCCCAAGTCTGTATCCACTGTTTCCAATTCATCCTTCTATGTAAGTGAAAACTATTCCCTTTTATCTAAGAGGAGTTACCTTGTTCTTTAATGTGTCTATAATGACAAGGCACATTCTTGCCCCTTGCTAATCCACAAGGGAGGAAACTGTATACTTTATCTTCCATTTTCTCCTTTAGGAGCAGATCCAGATTTATAGACCTGAAACTTTTACAACTGCTTATTCTCTTTTTAAGGAATTTTATGAATACTAAATAAAATATATTTTTTAAGTGAGAAATGCCAAAACTATTACAATATTCAGAAAAATATAACATATTATTTTATTAATAAATTACCTGACATACCTCTTATACTAATCACATTGATTTATTGATGGATATTCACAGGAGCTTATCCCAGGAACACTTCAATTTAGGTTATTTCACTACACCCTGGTAATATTGCCTGCCTTTTTACTAGAATCACTCTATTTTATCAGGACAAGATGCATCAGATACTGTAAGATGGACTGGATAAAATACGACTTCACACACAGGTACACACACTGTGTATTGCAAGAAATACAGGGATTCTGATTAATTTTGTTTCAGGGTATTCCAACAAAAGTATACTATGTTTATAATTGTATACGCTTCATCATCATCACTGGATATATTCTTAGCAAACCTGAACTTCCATGTTGAATGGGCCACCAGGTGAATTAAATCCTCTGCTTCAAAGTTCACACTCTGGATGCTTATGGAATTTTCCATGTACCAGATTCTCTTTCTGTGTATTTCAAACATTATTTCTTTTCTACTGCCCTCATATTTCCTGTGTTCAGACCTCTGAACCTGCACTTCAGGCCATGACACCAGGTGAGTTGACACCATGGACAATGGAACTGTGGTTCTGCTTCTATCTCTATCTCCATTTCTCACCTCAGGCCAGGCCCTAGCATCTCTCTGTCTCCAGTTATGTATGTGTAAGATGAAAAGTCTAGACTAGATATTCTTTAACATTAATCACTCTAATTACTGAAGTTTCTAAAATACTGGGGAGAAATTTATTAGGGGGTCAAGAAGTAGATATTTGGCTAAATTAGCTATAGTGGGACTCCTCTAATCCTCAGTTTGCTCATCTATAAAATAGTATCTCCAGGAACATTGTGAAGATTAGAGGAATTAATGTATATTAAATATGTAAACTGCTAAGAGTGCCCAAAATACAGTAAATGTTAGCTTTCTTACCAGATTTATTGCAACTTTTTATAGTGATTGTTAATCTTCTGAATCTCACAGACAAGTAAATATCTCCAAAATAGTTTTGGGGGGAGAAAAACAAGCTTTTTAAATTTTGATTTTTTCCAAGTAAAGACATTTAAAATTTATTAACTCCCGTCTATTGTCATCATCATTTCATAGGACAAAGGATATTTTAACATGAAGAGTGTAGGAGAAGACATTATCTCAGAATGAAAGGACATCCATTAAATTGACAAATCAGCTTAATTGAAGACTCTGGGGTACATTGTTTTTCTTTTCTTTTCTTTACTTTTTCTCAGATACATTAAACCCTCATCATAGAACAATTTATGAGGCACAACCCAGTGGATCCTTTGGCCATGCAAGTGTTAATATGTTAATAAAACTTATTTTGTGAAGTTTCAAAGTTTGATCTCCATGTCAAGTTCCTTGACATTTCTGTGGAGGACAGAAGGAACAGCAAGACTAGGGTCAGGCCATCAGCATAAAAACATCAAGGGCTCCAGCTATGATGTAAGGAGGTTGAAACCCAGATATATTAGGGAGAATTAACAAGTGTCTACCTAACAGAAGCAGAATTTTGGATGTCACTGTGCTCATAAGCACTGGACCATCATATTACTGCCAAAAGAGCTAGAAGCCAGCATTTGGGAAGCCAAACTCCTAAGAAGTATTGGATTGTTTCCTATAGATACCAGATGAGATGCTATTTGGATGAGCCTCTAGAACAAATTCAATGGGAAGAAAATGCAAATGTATGTTGGACAGATGCACTTAGGTCTCTGAGTGGGAAAATGATTTTGTAAAGCATATTTGCTGGGATGTGTAACTTTACGAAGGGGAAAGGGACTTCATAGAACATACTAAACTTCTTTCCCAGTACATCCTATAACTAGCTTGGGAACATTCCAAAGCTGCCTTTTAATTGTTTATGTTGAAACAAATGTCTAGGGAGCAACTGTTCCAAGCACTAAATGATACCACTGTTAAGCAGAGAATATGGCTTTGTGAAGGGCAATTAAAAGCTGCAACAAGTTATTCAAATGACAACGAAATCAACTCAGTTAATTATCACTTTGCAAACCACACTTTTTTTCTTCCCAAATGTTGCTAAAAACCTAACTTCCTATGTTTTATAAAGCAACTTTTCACACTTGCTTATTTCATAGTGAAAACAAAGGCATAAAATGATGTTTGCCAACCTCAGTAACCATTAATACGATCGATTTACCTACTATTTCAATATTATGATGCACAATTTTAAAAATGTCAGGAGTGGGCTTCCCTGGTGGCGCAGTGGTTGAGCGTCCGCCTGCCGATGCAGGGACACGGGTTCGTGCCCCAGTCCGGGAAGATCCCACATGCCGTGGGGCAGCTGGGCCCGTGAGCCATGGCCGCTGAGCCTGCGCGTCCGGAGCCTGTGCTCCGCAATGGGAGAGGCCACAACAGTGAGAGGCCCGCGTACCGCAAAAAAAAAACAAAACAAAACAAAACAAAAAAAAAAAAAAAAAAAAAAATGTCAGGAGTGAATAGTACATATATGATAGTGTCAACCAAACGTGAGAGAATAAGTCCTCACATTCTGTTCAAGTATGAAGTAGTATAGTATAATACATGCTTTAATTCTCTTTCACAAATATTTGGGAATAGGTCATCAAAGTGCTTTAGGTGGTCCCATCTATTAGGCAAAGCAAAACCCTAATAACCGTTCATTCAAAAACATGTATTGATTGTCTATTCTCTGCTAGGTAGGAACTGAGGAGTTACATCAATAAAATAAAAAACATAGTTTCACCTCCCAGGGACAATCACAGACTACATTATTTAACAGAATATAAGCAAGAAGACATTAATTAGAGTTGATGCATGACCTGGGGACTACGGGTACAGAGAGGATAGATAGTTAAGCAGAGTCAGAGTGGGTAGGTGATCAGGAAAGTCTTTTAGGAGATGATATTTGAGCTGGTTACAACATGAGAAAGGAAACTGTATATCATGTTACAGGTAGAAGGCAAGGCAAGTGTAAATGCACAGAGGAAAGAAAGCATGATGCTTTCAGAAAAATGCAGCCGTTTTAGTATTCACTGTAGGAAGGCCCTATGAGAGGGTTGCTGAGAGAAGAAAAAAGTTGATAGGTAGGTGGATGCTGGATCTTGAAGGACTAGGGAACTTGAATTCTATTGTGAAAATGTTGGGTACCTGCTTACCCTGCCCATTGGTCCCACCTGGACGACAGTCTACAAAGACTAAATTTATACTTAGAAGAAAATGTGAGGAATTTTATTTTTGAGAGGGTTGGTAAGGCTTAGAGAACATAGATGTCAGATTAACTTAGATATGGTCTCAGAAATGCAACACGAGGCCAGGTTACTAGGAGCAAAGGTATTCGATAAATCATTTGTGGTGCCTCGAAAAGATAATTTGATATGTGTCTTAGTCCATCCAGGCTGCTACAACAAAATACCACAGACTAGGTAGCTTATAAACAACAGAAATTTACTTCTTACAGCTCTAGAAGCTGGGAAGTCCAAGATCAAGGTTCCAGTCCTCGCCAGTCACACTCTGGTGAGGACGCTCTTCATAGCCAGGGCCTTCTTGCTGTGTCCTCATGGTGAAAGGGGACTAGGGAGCTCTGTGGGGTCCTTTATGAGAGCACTAATCCCCTTCACAAGGGATCCACTCTCAAGATCTAAGCACCTCCCAAAGGCCCCACCTCCTAATACCATCACATGAGGATTAAGATTTCAACATATGCCTTTTGGGGGAACACAAGTATTCAAACTATAGCAATATGTCATTTAATTAAATATGCTATTATTTCTTATTTCAATAATCCTTTGCAAACTTCAGTAACATAATGCTTTATGGAAGGGAAACTTTGGGAAATAGGCAGTTAAGGGAAAAGTAACTGTTTTATTTGGGTTAATCTGGGTCTGAGAAAAGAGAACAGCTAAAGTAAAAGGATGAGACAACAGAGCAAGGTTGAATAAGAAAACATAAGCCCTTAGAACCCCGGAAATACTGTGGGAGATGGTGGTTAGACTCAGATGTAAGGTTGTGGAACATTTCTTTTTTGGTTGTTTCTTTTTCCTATAGGCAACAAGGAGCAGATGAAAGGATGAAAGCAAAACTAAGCTTCAGAAAGATGAGTTTGGTAATCATGTTTAGGATGGGTTGAAAGGGAGAAAAAATTAGAGAAAGGAAAGATTTAGGAGGCATTTCAAGAATCACAAAGTTTTGATGATTTGCTTTAGACAAAAAGTCAGTGGAAAGAGAGAAGAGGAGAAGGTAGGAGAAATATTAGGAAGGTAGAATTTCTGGGACTTGAAGTTTGGCTATAGAAAACATAAGAAAAAAAGAGATCAGGCATGACTCCCTAATGTTATTGCCAGTTGAAATCAAAAATTTAAAGTACTAATCTTGGCACGGAATGGGGGTGACAATATAGGGATTATGGGTCTTCTTTTGGATGAACTGACTTTTAAATGTCACTTGGAAATCCAGAAAAATAATACACATGCCAAGAAAGGTCAAATTTCAGTTGGCATAAGGTGGGTCATGTTAGACCTATTGAAAGAAGTGAAATGGTTTACCTAAAGGAGAATAGTGAACAAAGCTGGCATTGCTGGTCAGGTAAGGTATGTGTCTGAGGAAAGCAGATGCCAATGGGAAAAAAATGAATAATATGTAAATAAGAAAAGACAAACCAAGCTCTTTCTAACTAGAGCCAACAGAATGTATTCTGAGGTACTGAGAGATGAAGCCCAGTTCCATGGAAATGCACCACTATTACAGAAAGATATCTGATAGCAGAAAAAGGGGGCAATTCAATTTTCATGAATTGTATGCTTGGCACCACTGAGCATTCCTAAAAATAGATAACTGTGATATTGGGTTGACCAAAAATTTCATTTGGGTTTTTCCATAAGATGTTACAGGATACAATGGTTGGCTTGAAGTAGAGAAACAAGAAAAAAGGAAAAAGAAAGAGGAACCAGGAATAGAAGAGAAGACATAATAGAAATTTAATAGTGCCAGATGAAATTCTTTCCTCCAGCCATGCAAAAGGGAGGTGAAGATTCCCTGATGCCCTTATGGCAGAAAAGGATCAAGGCTCATTATTTCCACATTTGTAAAGCTGCTTCCAGCTTCCCTGTGCTGCTTATATAGCAGCACTAAATTTGCTTAGAAGGCAAACATGTCAGATAGTTTTAAATCTTAAAAATGAATATCCCTTGATCATTATGTAATGTCCTTCTTTGTCTCTTACAGTAGTCTTTATCTTAAAGTCTATCTTGTCTGACATGAAAATTGTTACTCCAACTTTCTTTTGATTTCCATTTGCATGAAATATCTTTTTCCATCCCCTCACTTTCAGTCTGTATGTGTCTCTAGGTCTGAAGTGGGTCTCTTGTAGACAGCATATATGCAGGTCTTGTTTTGGTATCCATTCAGCCAGTCTATGTCTTTTGGTTGGAGCATTTAATCCATTTACATTTAAGGTAATTATCAATATGTATGTTCCTATTACCATTTTCTTAATTGTTTTGGGTTTGGTTTTGTAGGTCTTTTCCTTCTCTTGTGTTTCCTGCCTAGTGAAGTTCCTTTAGCATTTGTTGTAAAGCTGGTTTGGTGGTGCTGAATTCTCTTAGCTTTTGCTTGTCTGTAAAGGTTTTAATTTCTCCATCAAATCTGAATGAGATCCTTGCTGGGTAGAGTAATCTTGGTTGTAGATTTTTCCCTTTAGTCACTTTAAATATGTCCTGCCACCCCCTTCAGGCTTGCAGAGTTTCTGCTGAAATATCAACTGTTAACCTTATGGGGATTCCCTTGAATGTTATTTGTTGCTTTTCCCTTGCTGCTTTTAATATTTTTTCTTTGTATTTAATTTTTGATAGTTTAATCAATATGAGTCTTGGCATGTTTCTCCTTGGATTTATTCTGTATAGGATTATCTGTACTTCCTGGACTTGACTGGCTATTTCCTTTCCCATATTAGGGAAGTTTTCAACTATAATCTCTTCAAATATTTTCTCAGTCCCTTTCTTTTTCTTTTCTTCTGGGACCCCTGTAATGTTGGTGCATTTAATGTTGTCCCAGAGGTCTCTGAGACTGTCCTCAATTTTTTCTATTCTTTTTTCTTTATTCTGCTCTGCGGTAGTTATTTCCACTATTTTATCTGCCAGGTCACTTATCCATTCTTCTGCCTCAGTTATTCTTCTGCCTCAGTTATTCTGCTCTTGATTCCTTCTAGAGAGTTTTTAATTTCATTTATTGTGTTGTTCATCATTGTTTCTTTGCTCTTTAGTTCTTCTAGGTCCTTGTTAAACGTTTCTTGTATTTTCTCCATTCTATTTCCAAGATTTTGGATCATCTTTACTCTCATTACTCTGAACTCTTTTTCAGGTAGTCTGCCTATTTCCTCTTCATTTCTTTGGTCTGGTGGGTTTTTACCTTGCTCCTTCATCTGCTTCATATTTCTCTGTCTTCTCATTTTGTTTAACTTACTGTTTTTGGGGTCTCCTTTTCACAAGCTGCAGGTTCATAGTTCCTGTTATTTTTGGTGTCTGCCCCCAGTGGGTGAGTTTGGTTCAGTGGCTTGTGTAGGCTTCCTGGTGGAGGGAACTGGTGCCTGTGTTCTGGTGGGTGGGGCTGGATCTTGTCTTTCTGGTGGGCAAGGCTGCATCTGGTGGTGTGTTTTGGGGTGTTTGTGAACTTAGTATGACTTTAGGCAGCCTCTCTGCTAATGGGTGGGGTTGTGTTCCTGTCTTACTAGTTGTTTGGCATGGGGCGTCCAGCACTAGAGCTTGCTGGCCATTAGGTGGAGCTGAGTCTTAGCACTGAGATGGAGATCTCTGGGAGAGCTCTTGCTGATTGATATTACGGGGGGCTGGGTGGTCTCTGGTGGTCCAATGTCCTGAATTCGACTCTCCCACCTCAGAGGTTCAGACCTGACACCAGGCTGGAGCACCAAGACCCTGTCAGCCACACAGCTCAGAAGAAAAGGGGGAAAAAAAGAAAGAAAAAAATAATAATAAAATAAAATTTAAAATTATATTAAATTTAAAAAATAATCATAATAAAAGAAGAGAGCAACCCAACCAACAAACAAATCCACCAGTGATAACAAGCACTAAAAACTAAACTAAGATAAGCATAAAAATCAGAAAAAAATCAGTCACAGACAGCAAACCCCAAGTCTACAGTTGCTCCCAAAGTCCACCACCTCAATTTTGGGACAATTCTTTGTCTAATCAGGTATTCCCACAGATGCAGGGTACATCAAGTTGATTGTGGGGATTTAATCCGCTGCTCCTGAGGCTGCACGGAGAAACTTCGCTTTCTCTTCTTTGTTTGCACAGCTCCTGGGGTTCAGCTTTGGTTTTGGCCCCACCTCTGCATGTAGATCTCCCTCAGCATCTGTTCCTTTTGGGAGGTCTGAGGTCTTCTGCCAGTGTTCAGTAGGTGTTCTGTAGGAGTTGTTCCACATGTAGATGTATTTTTGATGTATTTGTGGGGAGGAAGGTGATTTCCACATCTTAGTCCTCTGCCATCTTGAAGGTCCCCCCAAGGCACTCTTATCACTTAAGATTTTTGGTTGTTCATTAATATTTTTCAGTTTTTCTCAGCCTGGTGCCATCTGTGATTTTGACATTAGTTTCCTGTAATTTGTGTGATTCTATGGGATTGCTTTTTGATATTGGTGTTATTATTGTTTATTTTCCCCTTTAGAACATTTTTCCCCTGCCATTGTTACTTTCTTTTTAAATTAGTTATTAATGCTTTGCAGATGTCCTCTAAACTCACGTATTATATAGTTTAACCAGAGTTGTTGACTGGCAATATTACAGCTCGAAAATCCTGAAGTACACCAGAAGACTTCAGTTTTAGGGCTCATGGATTGCTGAAAGGCCAATTCTAGTCTGCCACCTCATTTGGGAACATTTTCAAAGTCACGGTGACACACAGGGTCACAAAATCTGGACTTCTCTTATGGTGTATTTTATATTTTTGACTAAATCTATTTATCACCTACTGGGTTTGCTCACTTGGCCCCCACACAGGTCCTTAGATTGTTGAGGTTAATTGTTCTTGGGACCTTGGACTGCAGGGGAGGGAGCAAATCAAGAAATCTGGTGACAGCAATTGAATCCTTTAAAGATATATGCTCTCTCTGTCTTCTCAGCCTTCACCAATTCTCCCGTCTCCCCAAGAAAATACCTACTACAATTTCATTAACTTAGTAGGCATTCAATAAATGCACTTTTTTTTTTTCATTCAAGCAGCACTTATATATTTGGGGGTGGGGAGCTGAGAGATAAGTTTAAAAGTTTATTTTGGAAAAAAAAAAACATGAATAAATAAGGAACTCCTCTTGGTCAGTGTTCATAATGACATTCAATATACTTATGGTACCTTGCAAATTTCAAAGCAGATTTCCATAATTTATCGCCTTTTATCTCTACAAAAACTCCATATAAGGCCAGCTGAGGGGACTCAAAAGAGAGGTTGAGTAATTTTTATAAAGCCCTAAAAAAAGTGAGTATTGGAATAAAGGGCCTGAAACACTGTCTTAAGATATTGGCTCAAATATTTTTTTCTACTGTGTTCTGCTCCTTTCCCAAATTTCTTGACAGGATCCTTTTGGCTTCTTCATTAATTTTTTCATCCATTATTTAGGATTTACATTAAAAAGCATTTTGGCTTCCAAACTTAGAAAGCAAGGGATTTTCTTTTTTGAAAATTAATCTTTCTCCTACATCTACTTCACTAATCATTCATTAAAATGGGAATCTATATCTGAGCGTAAACTTTCTTCTAGGTCATAAGAACAGATATCTTTATATAACTTTCTCTTTATTTCATCAGATTTGTATATAATGCTGGAAATTAAATCATCTCAGAAAACTACCAACATCCTTTTTAGCTTTATGTTTGAATGTAAAATACAGTGATGGATTTCAATGAGTTTTCAACTGTTCCTCTCTTTCCTTCTTTGCCTGAGGGGAAAAGGACCAACACAAAAGTGGTTTTCCATTTGGAAATTTACATGTCTCTGAAATAAATTTGTTCTGGATTACTTACACTTTTCATAGCTTTTTTGGTTAAAAAAAAAATGACTTGGTGCTGGTGAGTTTGGGTCCAGTAGACACTCTTGGGTTGAAACAATGCTTATGGAGATTGTTTTTCTTCCTACAGCTCCAATCCCCATCTATGGATCTCCTCTTTTTATGGTATCACTGATAAATTTGAAAGGTATATACAATGAACTCTTGAAAGTCCTTTATCTATTGTCTCTAATTGTTAATATTTTGCCTTATTTAAGAAAGTATTATTTTTCATGAGCTCTGTTACTGAGATATGTAAGTACAGAGTCCCAGGAGAGTGTGAACCAGTCTCATCAGCCCAAGAAAAGAGGCTGATGGTCTGTCTGCATATGGTGAGATTTCAACCCCAGAGAAAACTGAGGTCAGTGGAATCATCAACAACATAACCTCAAACTCAGTGTACTGAAAAGGACAGCTGTGCCAACAAGGAGAGATGAATGGAGCAGAAATGTGCTTGTTGACTCAACAGCCCCAGCTGTGCAAGGTGACATCTGATCCAAGCATCTGTTTGTAGCCCATTAAACAGGCAGGGCCCACAGAAAACCAAGAAAAGATGCAAATTATTTCAGAAAGGCAGCAGGTGTTGCTTCTAACTTGCAACAATCGTCAGGAAGTTTCATTTAAATTCATATGCCAACATGGGCAAGATTTTTCTCCTAATAGGCGATCATTCGACAATGAAGCAGAGTAGCTAAGCTGAAATTTTCCTGGGATTCAATATTCAGTATTGTCTACAGATTGGCAAGAATTGCTGCAAGATTACGGTAACAAAGAATATTGCATTTTTAGTGTATCACAGCATCAAATTCTTAGGTCATTCAAAAATCTGAAACAAATGAAGTAAATTTTTATGATTTTATAATGTAAAAATATGACTTGGTGATTAAGGTCTGTGTTATCTCGTAGATTCATATTTTTTCCCTTGAGGAGTTATGAATTCAGTGCTTTAGTTAAAATATGTGATTGTGAAAAAGAAACTGTGTCTGAAAACAACAATGCAAGTATAATCTATGAAAAATAAATTTTTATTTGTCATAGCCTAAAAGAGTAGAACTTACTTCTATAACATAAAAGAATATAGAAATTACTAGGAACATATTTAGGTTTCCGATAAAATTTTCTCTTCATGATCCCTGGTAAATTAGGTTCTTGGAGCCAATTCCAATGTTGGGGTTGGGGGGATCTCCACACAAACAGCAAGCAATTCTCGATACATCAGCAATGTGTTCAAGAATTCAACTCAGTTCTGACAGTATCTACTCAGAGATAGCATCAGATTCCATAGGTTAAGGGTTCAGTCCACAAGACTGCCCCCCACCTCCACTTCACATCCTTGTCACAAGTCCAAGTTATTACCTGCTCTTCTAACCAGCAGACTACAAATCAGAGGTTCCAAAGACCACTCCACCCCACCTCAGGATGCCAACTACAAGTCCAGGTTGTTTGTTACCTGTACTTCTGAACAACTAGCTACAGATCAGAGGCTCCCATGACCCCTTCCTTAAGTTTGATTAATTTGTTAGAATTGGCTCACAGAATGCAGAGAAATAGATTACTTGTTTATTATAAAAGGATACAACTCAGGAAAGGCAGATGGAAGACATGCACAGAGCAATATATGAGGAAATGGCTCAGAGCTACTATGCTCTCTCTGAGCCACTCTCCCCAAATCTCCACCTGTTCACCAATTTGGAAGCTCTCCAGACACCCCCCTTTGGGTTTTTATAGAGGTTTTATTACATAGACAAGATTAAATAATTGGTCATTGGTGAATGATTTAACCTCTAGCCCCTCTCCCCTTCCAGGAAATCAAGTGGTGGAACTTAAAGTTCTACCTCTCTATTCATTGTTGGTTTCCCTGGCAGCCAGGCCCACCCTTAAATGCTCTCCAAAAGTCACCTTACCTCATTAACATAAACTCAGTCATGGAAAGGACTTATTATGAGTAACAAGTTATCCATTTCATTTTTATGGCTCTGAAGCAGATTTTAGAAGCTGAGAATAAGACTATATATTGTGACAAAGAATGCTTCCATTGCTCTTATCACTCAGGAAATTCTAAGGGTTTTAAAAGCTGTGAGCCAGGAACTGCAGAAGAGGACCAAGTATATATGTCCTATAAATCACAATATCACACCTGGTGGTATGGATTTTCAACTTAGTCTTCATTTAAACAGTACAGTTTCATGTCTCTCATCATAAGCTTAAGTAACCCTAATTTCTTTTTGAAAATAGTGTGAGTAAAAGTAATGAAATTTGGAATCCTACTGTCAATGTTCTAGTGGTATTAAAGAGCACAGTAAACATGTACTAACTGAAATTGCTGCCTTCTTCAATTGATTTTTTTCTGGCTAACTGACAAAGTAAGACCATTTCAGTTACAATTTAGGCAGTGTGTACAGAATGTTAGTGAAACTTATTACTTTACCACAGCACTCAAGAACAGACGTTCCTTTTTTTCTTTTTTTTTTTTTTACATTTTTATTGGAGTATAATTGCTTTACAATGCTGTGTTAGTTTCTGCTTTATAACAAACTGAGTCAATTATACATATACATATGTTCCCATATCTCTTGCGTCTCCCTCCCTCCCACCCTCCCTAGCCCACCCCTCCAGGTGGTCACAAAGCATGGAGCTGATCTCCCTGTGCTATGCGGCTGCTTCCCACTGGCTATCTATTTTACGTTTGGCAGTGTATATATGTCCATGCCACTCTCTCACTTTGTCACAGATTACCCGTCCCCCTCCCCATATCCTCAAGTACATTCTCTAGTAGGTCTGTGTCTTTATTCCTGTCTTACCCCTAAGTTCTTCTTCACATTTTTTTTTCTTAAATTCCATATATATGTGTGTAAGCATTCGGTATTTGTCTTTCTCTTTCTGACTTACTTCACTCTGTATGACAGACTCTAGGTCCATCCACCTCATTACAAATAGCTCAATTTCGTTTCTTTCTATGGCTGAGTAATATTCCATCGTGTATATGTGCCACATCTTCTTTATCCATTCATTCGATGATGGACACTTAGGTTGTTTCCATCTCCTGGCTATTGTAAATAGTGCTGCAATGAACATTTTGGTACATGACTCTTTTTGAATTATGGTTTTCTCAGGGTATATGCCCAGTAGTGGGATTGCTGGGTCATATGGTAGTTCTATTTGTAGTTTTTTAAGGAACCTCCGTACAGTTCTCCATAGTGGCTGTACCAATTCACATTCCCAACAACACTGCAAGAGTGTTCCCTTTTCTCCACACCCTCTCCAGCATTTATTGTTTCTAGATTTTTTGATGATGGCCATCCTGACTGGTGTGAGATGATATCTCATTGTAGTTTTGATTTGCATTTCTCTAGTGATTAATGATGTTGAGCATTCTTTCATGTGTTTGTTGGCAGTCTGTATGCCTTCTTTGGAGAAATGTCTAGTTAGGTCTTCTGCCCATTTTTGGATTGGGTTGTTTGGTTTTTTTGTTATTGAGCTGCATGAGCTGCTTATAAATTTTGGAGATTAATCCTTTGTCAGTTGCTTCATTGGCAAATATCTTCTCCCATTCTGAGGGTTGTCTTTTGGTCTTGTTTATGGTTTCCTTTGCTGTGCAAAAGCTTTGAAGTTTCATTAGTTCCCATTTGTTTATTTTTGTTTTTATTTCCATTTCTCTAGGAGGTGGGTCAAAAAGGATCTTGCTGTGATTTATGTCATAGAGTGTTCTGCCTATGTTTTCTTCTAAGAGTTTGATAGTTTCTGGCCTTACATTTAGGTCTTTAATCCATTTTGAGCTTATTTTTGTGTATGGTGTTAGGGAGTGATCTAATTTCATACATTTACGTGTACCTGTCCAGTTTTCCCAGCACCACTTATTGAAGAGGCTGTCCTTTCTCCACTGTACATTCCTGCCTCCTTTATCAAAGATAAGGTGACCATATGTGTGTGGGTTGATCTCTGAGATTTCTATCCTGTTACATTGATCTATATTTCTGTTTTTGTGCCAGTACCATACTGTCTTGATGACTGTAGCTTTGTAGTATAGTCTGAAGTCAGGGAGCCTGATTCCTCCAGATCCGTTTTTCGTTCTCAAGATTGCTTTGGCTGTTCGGGGTCTTTTGTGTTTCCATACAAATTGTGAAATTTTTTTTTCTAGTTCTGTGAAAAATGCCAGTGGTAGTTTGACAGGGATTGCATTGAATCTGTAGATTGCTTTAGGTAGTAGAGTCATTTTCACAATGTTGATTCTTCCAATTCAAGAACATGGTATATCTCTCCATCTATTTGTATCATCTTTAATTTCTTTCATCCGTGTCTTATAATTTTCTGCATACAGGTCTTTTGTCTCCTTAGGTAGGTTTATTCCTAGATATTTTATTCTTTTTGTTGCAATGGTAAATGGGAGTGCTTTCTTCATTTCACTTTCAGATTTTTCATCATTAGTGTACAGGAATGCCAGAGATTTCTGTGCATTAATTTTGTATCCTGCCACTTTACCAAATTCATTGATTAGCCCTAGTAGTTTTCTGGTAGCATCTTTAGGATTCTCTATGTATAGTATCTTGTCATCTGCAAACAGTGACAGCTTTACTTCTTCTTTTCCGAGATGGATTCCTTTTATTTCCTTTTCTTCTCTGATTGCTGTGGCTGAAACTTCCAAAACTATGTTGAATAAGAGTAGTGAGAGTGAGCAACCTTGTCTTGTTCCTGATCTTAGTGGAAATGCTTTCAGTTTTTCACCATTGAGGATGATGTTGGCTGTGGGTTTGTCATATATGGCCTTTATTATGTTGAGGAAAGTTCCCTCTGTGCCTACTTTCTGGAGCGTTTTTATCATAAATGGGTGTTGAATTTTTTCAAAAGCTTTCTCTGCATCTATTGAGATGACCATATGGTTTTTCTACTTCAACTTGTTAATATGGTGTATCACGTTGATTGATTTGCGTCTATTGAAGAATCCTTGCGGTCCTGGAATAAACCCCACTTGACCATGATGTATGATCCTTTTAATGTGCTGTTGGATTCTGTTTGCTATTATTTTGTTGAGGATTTTTGCATCTATGTTCATCAGTGATATTAGCTTGTAGTTTCCTTTCTTTGTGACATCCTTGTCTGGTTTTGGTATCAGGGTGATGCTGGCCTCGTAGAATGAGTTTGGGAGTGTTCCTCCCTCTGCTATATTTTGGAAAAGTTTGAGAAGGATAGGTGTTAGCTCTTCTCTAAATGTTTGATAGAATTCGCCTGTGAAGCCATCTGGTCCTGGGCTTTTGTTTGTTGGAAGATTTTTATTCACAGTTTCAATTTCAGTGCTTGTGATTGGTCTGTTCATATTTTGTATTTCTTCCTGATTCAGTCTTGGCAGGTTATGCATTTCTAAGAATTTGTCCATTTCTTCCAGGTTGTCCATTTTATCGGCATAGAGTTGCTTGTAGTAATCTCTCATGATCTTTTGTATTTCTGCAGTGTCAGTTGTTACTTCTCCTTTTTCATTTCTAATTCTATTGATTTGAGTCTTCTCCCTTTTTTTTCTTGATGAGTCTGGCTAATGGTTTATCAATTTTGTTTATCTTCTCAAGGAACCAACTTTTAGTTTTATTGATCTTTGCTATCGTTTCCTTCATTTCTTTTTCATTTATTTCTGATCTGATCTTTATGATTTCTTTCCTTCAGCTAACTTTGGGGTTTTTTGTTGTTCTTTCTCTAATTGCTATAGGTGCAAGGTTAGGTTGTTTATTCGAGATGTTTCCTGTTTCTTAGGGTAGCATTGTATTGCTATAAACTTCCCTCTTAGAACTGCTTTTGCTGCATCCCATAGGTTTTGGGTCGTCGTGTCTCCATTGTCATTTGTTTCTAGGTATTTTTTGATTTCCTCTTTGATTTCTTCATTGATCACTTCGTTATTAAGTAGTGTATTGTTTAGCCTCCACGTGTTTGTATTTTTTACAGATCTTTTCCTGTAATTGATATCTAGTGTCATCATGTTGTGGTCGGAAAAGATACTTGATGCCATTTCAATTTTCTTAAATTTACCAAGGCTTGATTTATGACCCAAGATATGATCTATCCTGGAGAATTTTCCATAAGCACTTGAGAAAAATGTGTATTCTGTTATCTTTGGATGTAATGTCCTATAAATATCAATTAAGTCCATCTTGTTTAATGTATCATTTAAAGCTTGTGTTTCCTTATTTATTTTCATTTTGGATGATCTGTCCATTGGTGAAAGTGGGCTGTTAAAGTCCCCTACTATGAATGTGTTACTGTCGATTTCCCCTTTTATGGCTGTTAGTATTTGCCTTATATATTGAGGTTCTCCTATGTAGGGTGCATAAATATTCACAACTATTATATCGTCTTCTTGGATCAATTCCTTGATCATTATGTAGTGTCCATCTTTGTCTCTTCTAATAGTCCTTATTTTAAAGTCTATTTTGTCTGATATGAGAATTGCTACTCCATCTTTCTTTTGGTTTCCATTTGCATGGAATATCTTTTTCCATCCCCTCACTTTCAGTCTGTATGTGTCTCTAGGTCTGAAGTGGGTCTCTTGTAGACAGCATATATGCAGGTCTTGTTTTGGTATCCATTCAGCCAGTCTGTGTCTTTTGGTTGGAGCATTTAATCCATTTACATTTAAGGTAATTATCAATATGTATGTTCCTATTCCCATTTTCTTAATTGTTTTGGGTTTGTTATTATAGGTCTTTTCCTTCTCTTGTGTTTCTTGCCTAGAGAAGATCCCTTAGCATTTGTTGTAAAGCTGGTTTGGTGGTGCTGAACTCTCTCAGCTTTTGCTTGTCTGTAAAGGTTTTAATTTCTCCATCATCTCTGAATGAGATCCTTGCTGGGTAGAGTAATTTTGGTTGTCAGTTTTTCTCCTTCATCACTTTAAATATGTTCTGCCAGTACCTTCTGGCTTGCAGAGTTTCTGCTGAAAGATCAGCTGTTAACCTTATGGGGATTCCCTTGTGTGTTATTTGTTGTTTTTCCCTTGCCTCTTTTAATATGTTTTCTTTGTATTTTTTTTTTTTTGACAGTTTGATTAATATGTGTCTTGGCATATTTCTCCTTGGATTTATCCTGTATGGGACTCTCTGTGCTTCCTCGACTTGATTATCTATTTTCTTTCCCATATTAGGGAATTTTTCAACTATAATCTCTTCAAATATTTTCTCAGTCCCTTTCTTTTTCTCTTCTTCTTCTGGAACCCCTATAATTCTAATGTTCATGCATTTAATGTTGTCCCAGAGGTCTCTCAGACTGTCCTCAGTTCTTTTCATTCTTTTTTTCTTTATTCTGCTCTGCAGTAGTTATTTCCACTATTTATCTTCCAGGTCACTTATCCGTTCTTCTGCCTCAGTTATTCTGCTATTGATCCCATCTAGAGTATTTTTAATTTCATTTGTTGTGTTGTTCATCATTGCTTGTTTCATCTTTAGTTATTCTAGGTCTTTTTAAAATGTTTCTTGCATTTTCTCTATTCTATTTCCAAGATTTTGGATCATCTTTACTATCATTTTTCTGAATTCTTTTTCAGGTAGACTGCCTATTTCCTCTTCATTTGTTAGGTCTCGTGGGTTTTTATCTTGCTCCTTCATCTGCTGTGTGTTTTTCTGTTGTCTCATTTTGCTTATCTTACTGTGTTTGGGGTCTCCTTTTTGCAGGTTGCAGTTTCATACTTCCTGTTGTTTTTGTTGTCTGTCCCCAGTGACTAAAGTTGGTTCAGTGGGTTGTGTAGGCTTCCTGGTGGAGGGGACTAGTGCCTGTGTTCTGGTGGATGAGGCTGGATCTTGTCTTTCTGGTGGGCAGGTCCACATCTGCTTGTGTGTTTTGGGGTGTCTGTGGGCTTATTATGATTTTAGGCAGCCTCTCTGCTAATGCGTGGTGTTGTGTTCCTGTGTTGCTAGTTGTTTGGCATAGGGTGTCCAGCAGTGTAGCTTGCTGGTCGTTGAGTGAAGCTGGGTGTTGGTTTTGAGATGGATATCTCTGGGAGATTTTCGCCGTTTGATATTACGTGGAGCTGGGAGGTCCGTTGTGGACCAGTATCCTGAAGTTTGCTCTCCTATCTCAGAGGCTCAGCTCTGTCTCCTGGCTGCAGCACCAAGAGCCTTTCATCCACACGGCTCAGAATAAAAGGGAGAAAAAGTAGAAAGAAAGAAAAGAAAAGAAAAGAAAGGAAGGAAGGAAGGAAGGAAGGGAAAGAAATAAAAAGAAAGGAAGGAAGGGAGAAAGAAAGAAGAAAGAAAGGAAGAAAGAAAGAAAGAGAAAGAAAGAAAGAGGGCTTCCCTGGTGGCGCAGTGGTTGAGAGTTCGCCTGCCGATGCAGGGGACATGGGTTCGTGCCCCGGTCCGGGAAGATCCCGCGTGCCGCGGAGCGGCTGGGCCCGTGGGCCA
Source organism: Aethalodelphis obliquidens (assembly GCF_003676395.1). Lineage (NCBI taxonomy): Eukaryota > Metazoa > Chordata > Mammalia > Artiodactyla > Delphinidae > Aethalodelphis > Aethalodelphis obliquidens. Next base: position 22,917,005 of record NW_020837958.1, read on the forward strand.
TGGCCGCTGAGCCTGCACGTTCGGAGCCTGTGCTCCGCAGCGGGAGAGGTCCCAACAGTGAGACATCCGCGTACCACAAAAAAAAAAAAAAAATGAAAGAAAGAAAAAGAAAGAAAAGAAAGAAAGGATAAAAGAAAAGAAAATAAAGTACGGTAAAATAAAGTTATTAAAATAAAAAATAATTATTAAAAAAACATTTTAGAGTAAATATAAAAACAAAAACGGACGGATAGAACCCTAGGACAAATGGTGAAAGCAAAGCTATACAGACAAAATCTCACACAGAAGCATACACATACACACTCACAAAAAGAGGCAAAGGGGAATAAATAATAAATTTTGCTCTCAAAGTCCACCTCCTCAATTTGTGATGATTCGTTGTCTATTCAGGTATTCCACAGGTGCAGGTAAATCAAGTTGATTGTGGAGATTTAATCCACTGCTCCTGAGGCTGCTGGGAGAGATTTCCCTTTCTCTTCTGTGTTCTCACAGCTACCGGGGTTCAGCTTTGGATTTGGCACCGCCTCTGCGTGTAGGTCACCTGAGGGCGTCTGTTCTTCGCTCAGACAGGACGGGGTTAAAGGAGCCGCTGATTCAGGGGCTCTGGCTCACTCAGGCCGGTGGGGGAGGGAGGGGTTCGGAGTGAGGGGCGAGCCTGCGGCGTCAGAGGCCGGTGGGACATTGCAACAGCGTGAGGTGCGCCATGCGTTCTCCCGGGGAAGTTGTCCCTGGATCCCCGGGACCCTGGCAGTGGCGGGCTGCACAGGCTCCCGGGAGGGGAGGTGTGGATAGTGACCTGTGCTCGCACACAGGCTTCTTGGTGGCAGCAGCAGCAGCCTTAGCGTCTCATGCCCGTCTCTGGGGTCCACGCTGATAGCCACGGCTTGCGTCCGTCTCTGGAGCTCCTTTAAGCAGCACTCTTAATCCCCTCTCCTCGAGCACCAGGAAACAAAGAGGGAAGCAAAAGTCTCTTGCCTCTTCGGCAGGTCCAGACTTTTTCCCGGACTCCCTTCCGGCTAGCTGTGGTGCACTAACCCCTTCAGGCTGTGTTCACGGCGCCAACCCCAGTCCTCTCCCTGTGCTCCGACAGAAGCCCAAGCCTCAGCTCCCAGTCCCCGCCCACCCCGGCGGGTGAGCACACAAGCCTCTCGGGCTGGTGAGTGCTGGGCGGCACTGATCCTCTGGGCGGAAATATCTCCGCTTTGCCCACCGCATCCCTGTTGCTGCGCTCTCCTCCGTGGCCCCCAAGCTCCCCACCTCCGCCACCAGCAGCCTCCACCCGCGAAGGGGCTTCTAGTGTGTGGAAACCTTTCCTCCTTCACAGCTCTCTCCCACTGGTGAAGGTCCCGTCCCTATTCTTTTGTCTCTGTTTTTTCTTTTTTCTTTTGCCCTACCCAGGTATGTGGGGAGTTTCTTGCCTTTTGGGAGGTCTGAGGTCTTCTGCCAGCATTCAGTAGGTGTTCTGTAGGAGTTGTTCCACGAGTAGATGTATTTCTGATGTATCTGTGTGGAGGAAGGTGATCTCCACCTCTTACTCTTCCACCATCTTCCCCCTCTCCAAGAGCAGATGTTCTTAACACAGGATCCTTGCATAAGAATCAGGAGACCCATGAATTCGGATAAAGATATTTTTATATCTTTATTTTTACTAACCTTTAATTCATGTTTAGAATTTCATTCCATTATTACAGCAAAAATCACAGCTGCATGAGCAGTATTATGATTCTATCCTCAATAGAAATCAGAGAAATTCTTATATAAAATATCTTTGCTGTAGCAGACACCTCAAAGTATCTTTTTTTACATGTCATAACTTTGAAATTATAGTATTGATTCCATTGCTAGGTCTTCTTAATTAAAGTACTTTTTATAACTTCTGAAAGGTTTCTGCACCCAATTTCCAATGCCTGAGGGAGATTTCTCCATCACCAACAATTTTTCACACCAGCTGGGTGTCCTACAATTCAACTCAATTCTGAGTGAAAGGCTCAGTGGGGCAAGACTGCCCTCCAGTTCAGACCCCAACCAGAAGCCCAGGTTTTTACCTGTACTTCTGAATGACTGACTATAAATCAGAGGTTCCCATGGCCCCCTTCTCACTTTTGATTAATTTGCTAGAGCAGCTCACAGGACTCAGAGAAACATTTTACTTACTAGGTTACCAATTTATTAAAAAGACCATTAAAGAATACAATCATGAAGAGATATGTAGGGCAAGGTCCTAAATAAAGAAGTTTCTGTCCTCATGGAGTTTGGGGCGCAGTGCAGTGCCATATGGAAGTGTTCTGTTTCCTCAGCCTGGAAGCTCTCCAAACCCCCTCCTTTTAGGAATAATTAGAACCAGTGAGACTATTTTGGATTATGATCTGGAAATGAATTGAGAGTGATGGATTGCAAGGTAGTGTTGAAATTCGGGTCCTACAGATCATAATTGCCTTAGACTGGAGATACTTAAGAAAGCATTATAAAAGGCAATAGTATAAAAATTGATAAAATGAAAGGTAAAATATTAGGCTTTCAAAGATGACTCTAAGAAAATGAGTGCAGAGTTTGTATGTTATGTGGGAAATCCCAAGAGGAAACATGCCTATGTGCAGTGTCAAAAGGAAAGATTCAGTGTTGGAAATTTAGTCACTAGTGTTGGCTCTTCTAAATTTTTTTTCCCTTGTAACTTTAAAGTTTCATCTGTTTTCTTAGAGGTCTCAGAAAAAGACTTTTGAATCTATATATTTTTTAGGATCTTCTAGTTGTTAGGCAACCTCTAGTTTAGCTCTTTGTATGATCTAACCCCTACTCATGTGTCTAGTTAGAAATTATACCCCAGTCTTGAAGGCTAAATGGTCTTCTCACATCCACAATATAGGATCTTAATTATACCTTAATTATATCTGCAAAATTCTGAGGATTGTAAGAGTAGCTATGGGCAACAACTTGATGACCTTGAAGGATCTGCTCTCCTCCTTGCAAAGCACTTTCCCTAAGTCAGTGGAGGTTAAAACCTGTCTTTCATTTTAAAATTAGGGGAGGGAAATGTACAAAGTAAAATTTTAAACTTAATACCTTGCCATATCTATTTTTAATAAAGCTTTAAATCCAGCAAAGGAAATACATTTTCTAGCCTGGTACCTTAACTCTTTCCATAACTGTGTCACATGAGTTGATGGATGGTGTTCAGGGCTGGGACAGAGATTTACAGGTCATTATCTTAAATGAGATGAGTGAAACTAAAACTATGGGACTTGTGTTGGGTAAACAGCATAGACAAGAATGGATTCTTGCAGAAAAAGGCTGGCACAAAATGTAGGAAACAAAATATTAAAACAATAAGACCTTAATAAGCATCAAAGAAAATGAGGACAATTACTTTGATCATGGCCTTAAATCAATTGCTTTATTAAAGTGTTGGGTGGAAGGGAAGGAGGTTCACAGTACTTCAACCACAGGGTTCTAAGGAAAGGATAAGTGATATAAAAATAGATATTTTTTTTCTTTGAGAATTTGGCTGAGAGAAAGAGTTCAAACCATAGTTGTAAATGGTAATGAGATTTTAATACAGCCAGTATCTCAGAAATAATGAGATAATGATGGGAACCATTTTCCTTGAAATAAAATACAGAAAACGAAGAAGCAGATCAATAAGCATTCTGAAATCAATAAAGAAATTCAAAAAGTTAAATAAGAATATGACACAGATTTAAAGTACTGTTAATTTTGCTTCTCACCAATAGATTTCTAAGTGGTATTCAATCACTAAAATGTTGGCATAGTATTACAGAACAATCATATTAAGTTTGAAAGCAATTGAATTTCAAATAAAAATTCAAAAAGAAAACAATTAACATTATTAATATTTATTTTATTTTATTTTATGTTGGATAATGTATCCAAAAAATTTAAAATGCAGACCTACCAGCTAAAAAATATATTATATTTTATAAAGTAAATCAAATGTTTTAAGTCAGTGCTGCCCAATAGAAATATAATATGAGGAACATATATAATTGTAGATTTTCTAGTAACCACATATTAACAGTATAAAAAAATAAGAGTTGAAATTAATTTTAATATATTGTACTTAACCTAATATATCAAAATACTATCATTTCAATATTTAATCAATATAAAAGTGTTTAATGAGATATTTTTTGCCCTTTTTTTCATAGGCTTTTGAAATCTAGTGTGTACTTTACACTTATAAGACATCTTATTTCAGACCAGCCGCAGTTCAGCTGCTTAGTAGCCATGTGTAGTTCTGTACTGGGAAGTACAGATTTAGATAATTTTTCATCTCAAATGGAATATTTTATTTCAAAGTGACCATTCTATAATTTAAGATTCTGAAGAATTTTAAAAGAAGTCACAATTACCTATGTGATTCATTATTACATGTTTTAACTCTTTCCTTTAAGAATTCTCTCTTTATTCTCTTCCTTTCTCCTGGCCTCCAATTGAGTTATTCTACTTCTTTAAGACTGTTGAGATTTAGACCATTTTTATTTTCCTCTATAAACGTATTTCTCCAACAATATATTATTTTCTTTGTTTTACATGTAAATGTGTTAAATGTTCACACCATTCTTTATAAACCAGTTCCTCCAAACTAAATTCTTAACATAAATGTATTGTTCTTTGGATTTAACCAAAACCTCATCCTTGATGCCCATTAGGAAGGGATCAGAGGAGTTGCAGTCCTTGATTTATCACATTCCTTCTTCTTAATTGACTATGGCAGGTACAAAATGGTTGCCACACTTTTTCTCAGATATTGAGATATTGGTCTTTGGCTTCTCCCTCTGAATATAGTTAGGCCTTTGATTGTAGGTCTTTCACTGTCTATTGACTGGATTTTGTCACTAAGTCAATTTTGGAGGCTGCTTTGAAATCTACAAATGCTCATCTGTTGTCTTTATACAACAGATATAATACAAGTGCAATACAGAGATGTAACAAGTATATACAGACACATACAACAGGTTTAATGTCATCAGGATGCTCTTTATACCCCACTCAGAATGCTGTAGACATTTCTACTATCTATAGTCATTACACGTTGCTGTGTTAGAAGTGAAAGTCCAGCCGTGTTTTCTTCCTCATTAAAGTTGACTAAATTGTACTTCTTTGGTTCTTTTCTGTTTGTTTTTCTTTTATGTTTGACATTCAACAATGTAACAAAGCATGGCTTGATTTTTTTCATTCTGGATCATTTTTTTCTGTCTAACACAAGCTAGTCCTTTAAATATTCAGATCCAATTCTTGTTTCAGGAAACCATTTTTTAATCATAATATCTTCTTTATCTTTCTAATATTATTTTTTATTAATTATATTTCTGTGGGAGTATTTTGGACCATGTATATCTTTCATTCTCTTTTCCACTGTTCTAAGTGAATTTTTTCTTCATTTAATGAAAAAACCAATCTTTTCTTCTACAGAAGAAACAGGATTTTCAATCTTGAATTATCTCATCCATTTATATATAAGTTCTTGATAGATTTATTTTGTTCGTCAATTTGTTTCTTTAGTTCTGCAATTTATATTTCTCTCTGTTGTTTCATCCTCAAGTCTTTGAGATCTTGTCATATTGAATTAACTTTCTCAGCAAGTTTTTCTACAGTAATTCTTTATGAGTCTGAAATGTTATACTCTTCTTAGAGGATTTAGTTTTCTGTCTTAGTATTTTTTACTGTTCTTCTGCATGTAAACTCTACTTTTATTTGTTCCTAATTTTCTTTACCTAGATGATTTTTAAAAGAGATTTAATGTAATCTATTTTCTTTATTTATTATGTGGAAATCTTCTGTCACTAATTTTACCTTACCTAAAACCTGTTTGTCTTCTTCACCAAACTGTAATCTAAATGTCCTTTGTTTTTGTATGTGGGCGTAACCAAAGAGAGGGAGAACTCGGTAGGAATACTGTGAATACTTTATTGAAGGAAATGGTTCTAGGTTTGTTTGTTTGTTTGTTTTTCTATGACATTTTGGTAGAGGTCTTGTCAAGTGTTCTCCATCAAATACGAATTATACATCCCACTTCTATGGGGGGATATTGTTGGAATTTGCACTATATTCCCAATTCAGCTTGTGGAACCAGGACACCTACTTACTTAAGAAGCAGTTGGAATTTTTTATTCATTTAAAAAATTTACCCTTATATAGTAGCTGTAATCACAAAAAATCACAAAAACATATGAAGAATTAAAAGAATTATTTTATATAGATTTAATTATTATTACAATATATATATATTGCCCATGTTTACAAGGTGAAATTTTACAATGATTTTGCAAAATAATCATATGATCCTTGCCAAATTACACTATATTGAAACAAAACATAATCATAAAATCTCTTTTGCTTTCAGCCTAAATTCAGTTACTCTATGTTATAAAAATAGTAATGCAAAGAAAATTTAATGTTATATATGCACATGTGTAAGGAAGAGACATATATCTTCAGAAAGAAATGTTGACTAGATTCTATGATGTTGACATTGCTTACAAATGTTATAGATAAGGAAGTCAATTAAAAATCAAGATTAAAATGAATTAGCATCATTTAGTTCAAAGAAGAAATTAGAAATAAATATTCATTAGTTCTTTCAAAAATATACCTACTGAGCTTCCATCGCAAGTACAGAAGTTTTCTAGATTCAAAGTATACAGCAGAAAATGAGGCAAAGTCTTACATGCTAGAGGAGACGATAGACAATATATTGTTATAAGTAGACAAATAAATATGCAATACAACTGGAGACTCCATGAAGAAGAATGAGGTAGAACAAAGGATAGAGAGATATAGTTGACTAATTGGGTGTGTTGCTTTTCAAAGAGACCTAAATGAAATGATTTGTGCATCTAATATATTTTATGAAATAGCTTGGGGAATGTAGTTCAAGCAAAATATTTCTAGTTTATTTTCATGAGAGTTAGATGTGTTGTGTCTATTCATAGGATTTGGCACTTATACAAGAGAAAATATTTCTGAGTATTTAGATAAATTTTGAATACACTCTCAACTAAGTAATGGAAAATCATAGGACAATTGTATTGATGGTGTGAAAACAATGGCAGAAATTTAAAGGAGTGTCACCTCATGTTAAATCTGCTATTGAAATGTGTTCAGACAGTCATGGGGTGTTAGGTAGATAAGCATTAGTAAATTAAGGTGATGACAGCATTAACCAAAAACATGTCAAATTATGCCATACAAATGTGAATTGATTAAGTTTTTAAATTGCTGACATTCCAAATTCATTTTTAATGAAACAGGAAGTGGTTTACAGAATGTCCATTTTTATACTTAATTTCATTGGCTGTCCTGAGGGAAGGTGATGGTACAAATTTTTCTGAGACAAGAAATCACTATTTTTTCATGACAAAGAAAATTCATTATTGGAATACTTATCTGATATAACATGATTATACCAACTTGCATGCTTTGCTATTTTTAACAAGCTAAGTAAACTTGATTAGATAATTCTGTGTTGCAAAGATACCACCTTGAATTCAATTCTCATTGATGCAGAATTCAATGAGAAAATTTGAGCAAGGTTTGGACTCATTTAACAATTTGACTTTTACAATTTTGAGTGCATTAATTTTAAAAATAAGCAATACAGTCTCAGAGATTTTTAAATTATATTCTTGGGAATGCAAAAATGTTATATGGTATATTTGGAGAGGTACATCCAACCTGAAAATTAAACTACAGTTGCTGTTAATCTACTCATCAACTCCCTCTAAATGAAAAATTGACTAATTCAAGAAAGTACTTTCTACTTTAATTTTTTAAATAAATGGCATTTTATTTTTATTTTCATATTTCTGGCCCAAGCAAGCTGAGCATTGCTTGCTTAGACATTACATAAGTATTACATTCATAATATTTATGATTAGAATGCATTTTAGTATCCCATTTTACAATGGAAATATGATTCACAATGTCTGGTGATCAAGGTTTTCTAGATAGTATATATCCAATTTAAAATAGAGAAATAAATTGATATAAAATACAACTGTTATCTGTTATCTGTTTAAAATTTTTATTAAAATTAAAATGATTTAAAAGTAAATTAGTAACTAGTTTTATAATAAGCAAATGTTAACATTTTATGGTATATAAACGTTTAATTACATAGAAAAATGTCATTATTTAAATATTAGAGTCTCGCATGTAACTATGTGTGGAATAAATGATTCCTCAGCTAGAAATTTTGGAAATCACTCTTATGAAAAATATAGAACCACTGAAGGGTTTTGCAAAGGATTATATTTGAATTTAGATAGCTCCTTAAGGCCGCACAGTGAAAAATCTAATAAGGTGGGTACAATGGGAAGCAGGAAGGACAATCCGAACCCTATTATAAAATTGCAGAACATAGTGATTAAAAAGCTAAATTTTGAAGGGTGGTAATAGAGATTGAGAAGAGGGAAATAACCCAGATGGATTCAGAATTATTTCGGGAGTGAAATCAAGATGTTTTTATTAATTGGAAGTGAGGAACAAAAATATATTCTGTGCTATAATGATAAGGCTTCATTATTGCCAAGACTGGTCATATGATTAACCATGGGAAGAACCAGGACTAAGAACATATTCTTCTCACTAAATCGAAAAACGTAGTAGCTGTTAGTCTCCTGGGAGGGGTGCAAGAGTAGTGTTAATATTCCTACCGTTTCAGTGAAGATTTTGGTCTCACCTATAATTCTCTTTCTACCTCATGGCAGCAACACAGAGTCTATACAATGTCCCATTGAACTAGGAACACATATGGACTAAACAACTGATCCTGAAGCCTGAGGATTTACTGTAAGGGAAATGGAAGCAGGCCGACTAGGTGTACTGTCCTAACTTCATCATTAGTTGGCTAATTAATGACTAATCATTGGAGGGTACTCATCTAAGACTGAATATGCTCTATAGCATTGTGTTGGTACTTCTCGAATACTTCCAGTAATGGAGAATTCTCTGTTTCCTGTGACTACACACTTTAATTTGGATAATGCTAAACATTAGGATGCTCTCTCTTGATTCCAACTAGAATTACCTTACCTTTCAACAAGTAATGCTGGATTTATCTACAATCTGGGGCCACACAGAACGAATTCTAAATTCTCTTTGATTTTCTACTGCTTCCAAATATGCAGGCAATTTTCATACTTACATCCCTGACTAATAATTACTTCTGTAGATTAAATATCTTTATTTCTAAGTCCCTGCATTGATTTCTCGCATGATATGATTCTAATCCTGGCAATTGTCCCTTGAATGTACTACAATGTGTCTGCAACTCTCAACTCTTGTAGCATTTTATGAAAAATTCAGACCTTCTATCCTACAGTCCCATGGTGCTTCTAGAGTAGAAGATGTTCCTTGGCTCTGCCTTGTGTTTCTATCATGTCATTTGCTGGCAGCTGGGCATTCCTGCACAGTATCAAGTTGAAAATTTCAGATGAGGGCTGTAAGAACAGTATGATGATAGTCACTCGTGGTCGGTTTTCCCTGGGAGCTTCAGTGGAACCCACTCAGGTGTTGCATACAATTGTGCAGTGAAGGGTGAGTGCCACATCAGCTGCCATCCCCCTGTTCTCACTGCATCAAGAAGAGTGCACCACCCTCCCTCCCTCACTTGCAACCCTTTTATGCACAGCTCCTTTTATGCACAGCTACCCAAACTAAATGGGAAAAACTGGAATAAATAGCTAAAATACTAGCATGTTTCTTTGTAAACCCACTCAAGCAGGGTTGAATATGCAACGTTAAAACTCACACCAGGTTTCAAGACAGCCAGATCAACAAGCACTTGAACACAGAAAACTAACTCAGAAAGGAAAACAGGTGGAAATATTGGCTAGGTTATGTCACCTGATACATTTCATGATAGTTCTTTTTCATTAGAGTAGCACTAAGGTGGTGCGTATCATGAAGCAGCGAGCACCAGGAAGCAGACTTGAAATTCCCTGCATTATCTATGCCCTAAAAGTTAATTATTCTTGAATAGTTTCTCTAATTCCTCATTAATTTTTGTTCTCTAGAAAAGTCTCATTTAAATGGAAGAAACAGACACTTACTGAACACCCACAAGTACTAAGTACTATACTAATACACAGGCTATAGTCAAGAACTTTAGCACTAGATCTTGAATATTTACTTGTGTGTTCTAATTTATTTCTCAGTAGTATTTCTATAGGCACTATTACCATTGTTTTATAGATAAACATTGCTTGAGAAATCAAGCAATGTGCTCACAGTGAGAAAACCAACCCAGAGAGAACTGGGATTTGACTCTCATCTGACTCAAAGCTAACACCTATGGTCTTGTCCACTTGTGCACTCTATTGTGACTCTGATTTCATACCTCCCATTAAACCGCTTTTCTGTCAGTGAAAGGCTACATCAATTTAATGGAATATGTGTTTCTCCTTACGTTTCTAACTATACATACAAACAATAAGCATTCAAGATAAAGTACTAAATTATCAAGTGTTTAAAAAAATTAGGAGTTTCTCTCTTGAATAAAAGGATCAATTTTTTATGATACAACGGCTTCCCTCTTCTATATTATCTAACTCCTACACAAGTATGAGGTCAATTTAAATTTCCTCTGGGTCTTGAATACCTAATCCATCTTTGGTTAACACCAAACAATTTAGTGCTGATAGTAACTGATTTTGTTTCGTTCATTTAGCTTTTACTGTAGTCTGTTATTTTTTTGTGGAAAGCAATAGAAAAGAGGTCTTCCTCTTGAATATCTGATCAAACAAGCATTCAACAGATCTATCTGATCAAGGGGAAAAAAATAATCCAATTTCTAAAAGATTATCTTTCTTCTTAATGTTCATGAAAATGCATCTTGCAATACTCACGTATTTTAACATTTTCGTGATGTCCCCTAGTAGAAAGAGAAGCAGTAATGACATCAACAGGACCTAAGCTGAATTCTGGCTTCAACATTTTCTGGTTGTATAACCTTTAGAAAGTATTTAAACATATATTTATATTCTATCATCTGTAAACAGAGTTTCTTTCCATCATGAAGTTGAGTTGAAGACAAAGGCGATGACATAAAAGGCAACTAGTATTGTCTCTTATTTGGTTTATTCTTGCCAGAACTAAGGAGTATAACTAACTTCAGGAATAAAAACTGAAGATGTTGTCAAATAATTCCTAACAAAAACAAAACACTTCTCACAAAAAAAAAAAAAAAAAAGGACAAAAGTCAGCATATCAATTCTTATTGGGCTGAAGAGTTAGGAGTGATAAATATTTAAAGAAATTCAATTTTCATGCCCCTAACTCTAATGCTTTTTTCTATTTTCTCTCCCTTCCCTAAGTATGTTATTGGTCTAAATCTGCTTAGAAAAATGCTTTTGTGTTTGTTCCTTTTTGAGTATAACACTAGCTATTCTGAAGCCTGCTGACATTGTGTACAATAATGATTTGAATACTCAGCTCACTATTTTCCTACCTACCTATTGCCAATTTCATAATGAAAGAAGAAAATATGTTTTCAAAGGAAAAGAAAGTGAGGGAGAGGGTCAGGAGAACGGTGAGAAGCACACAGACAATAGCACTGTGAGGTTTTCAAGCATTTCCTCTTTTTTTCGTTAAAGATGAAGAGCATGAGATAGTTCTCTTGAATATATTGGAAGCTATTTAACTCATTTATGTAAAGGCTTCTTATTATCAAATTGTTATTTTCATAATTGTAAGGAGTGGAGCGGAACTGGCCAGACTGCAACCACTCACATTTCTTTGAAATGCAGATTCTGTAGTTTACAAAATCCTGAAATTAGGACACAGCTCCGGGGGTGGGAAGGTAAGATGGTGGGAGCTCTAACTCATAAACATTTGACTGCTGCAGTTGTTATGTTCAGATGTTTCCACAAATATTATTTTTCAAAACAAACAGAAACACACTGTTTTCAATAAATCTAATCAGCAAAGTGCCCGGTAATTGGCCTCTTAACAACTTGTTAGTATTTTCCTTGAAGTAGTCCTCCAAAAAATTTAAAACATGCATTACTTGGCCATTTTAAATTCCATTAGGGATAAATTTTGGCACTTTGGTTACCATTATTTCTCAAGAGAGTATAAAGAAGCTATTATACAGAAAATTATAGAAGTATGCATAAGCAATGAACTTGACCACCTACAATAAACACATATATTGTCTTAGAAAAAGTCTTTTCCACTTTCCCCTCTTTTTCTATCAATCCTGAGCAAATCAAGTCTTGCACATTACTTAAATTTCAGTCTCTTTAACCTTGTATAACAAAATGGATCATTGATTTTAGGAGGTAATATTGCACAGTGATTAAAAGTAGAAGCAAAACATACATGAGTTCAGTACTATATTCTGTACACATTAGTGGCATACCCTTGGACTAGCTACTTCATAATTTTGAACCTCAGATTCTATCTATAAACTCTGAAAATTATAACACTGTATTTATTCAATACAAGGTTTCGGGGATAAATGAAGGAGAACTGGCTTTCAGATCTTAGGCAGACACATAGTTAAGAGCTCAATGACTACAGGCCCCTTCTTATTTATCTCCATTAAGCCCAGAATAACTGGATTGAGCACGTGTGTGATGCAGCAAGGATACAGTGTCACCAAAGAAAAAAAGAAAATGAATCTAATATTTCATAGTTGTGTTTCAAATAAGTATCAAAGGTTGTAGCAATTACAAAAGTGTTTATTGTAAGTGAAAAAAGCCCAACCATGAGTGTATTTACATATGAGGGTATCATTTCCTTATATGATATGAGGTAATGAGGTGTGTTACTACTGGCATCAGTGGTTCAGTTTCTCAATGACACCATCAGAGACTCAAGATTTTCTATTTTAAAGTTCTACTATTTTTGGCTTTTAAATTTGCTCCTCTGCATTTAGCCATGGGTGTTATGTGACTATTTCTTTTCTAACCACCATATCCATGTTCAATATAGCACTAAGTGGCATGTGGGTGCTATATGTGGGGGACAAATAATTCTGTTCTGATGATTTCCAATATCTCAGTAAAGACTTTGGCTGATGTTTTATTGTCTAGATCTGGCTCAAACTGTTACTTCCAGTAGTAATTGATAGCAAGTTTTTCACTGGGAAAATTAAAGCCTTTGTTCACAGGAAAAACATTCTCCACAAAGTGAGTATAGAGAGAACATACCTCAAAATAATAAAGGCCATACATGACAAACCTACAGCCAACAACATACTCAATGGTGAAAAGCTGAAAGCATTCCATCTAAGATAAGAAACAATACAGGGATGCCCTCTCTCAACATGTTTATTCAACATAGCATTGGAAATTCTAGTCACAGAAATCAGACCAAAAAAATAAATAAATAAAATGAATTCCAATTGGAAAGGAAGAAGTAAAACTGTCGCTGTTTTCAGATGACATGATACTATACATAGAAAATCCTAAAGATGTCACAAAAAAAAAAACACATTAGAACTAATAAATAAATTCAGTAAAGTTGTAGGATATGAAATTAATATGCAGTAATCTGTTGTTTTTCTATACACTAACCATGGACTATCAGAAAAAGAAATTAAGAAAAAAATTCCATTTACAATTGCATCAGAAAGAATAAAATACCTAGGAATAAATCTAACCAAAGAGGTAAAAAACTTGTACTCAGAAAACTATAAGACATTGACAAAAGAAACTGAAGATGACACAAACAAATGGAAAGACATACCATGCCCATTGGTTGGAAAATTAATCTTGTTAAAATGATCATACTACTCAAGGCAATCTATAGATTCAATGGAATTCTTATCAAAATACTGATGTCAATTTTCATAGCAATAGAACAATTCTAAAATATGTAATGGAACACAAAAGACCCAGAATTGCCAAGATAATCTTGAGAAAGAAGAACAAAGCTAGAGCTATTATGCTTCCTGATTTCAAACTATACTACAAGGCTAAAATAATCAAAGCAGTATGATACTTGCACAAAAACAGACACAGAGATCAATGGAATAGAATAGAGAGCCCAGAGATAAACCCATACTTGCATGGTTACTTAATCTGTGACAAAGGAGACAAGAATACCCAATGGGGAAAAGACAGCATCTTCAAAAAATGATGTTGGGAAAACTTGAAGGCAACATGCAAAATAATCAAACTGGACTAGTTTCTCACACTATAAACAAGAATAAACTCAAAGTGGATTAAAGCCTTAAATGTAAGACCTAAAACCATAAAACTCGTAGACAAGAACATAAGCAACTTGCTCTTGGACATGTCTTAGCATTGTTTTTTCGATGTCTTCTCAGTCAAGGGAAACAAAAGTAAAAATAAACAAATGGGGCTGCATCAGACTAAAAAGCTTTTTCATGGCAAAGAAAACTATCAACACAATTTAAAAGTCATGTACTGAATGGGAGAAGATATTTGTAAATGATATATCTGATAAAAGGTTAATACCCAAAATATAAAAAGAACTCATACAACGCATCATAAACAAACAAACAGCTGGATTAAAAAATAGACAGAGGGGGCTTCCCTGGTGGCGCAGTGGTTGAGAATCTGCCTGCTAATGCAGGGGACGTGGGTTTGAGCCCTGGTCTGGGAAGATCCCACATGCTGCAGAGCAACTGGGCCCATGAGCCACAACTACTGAGCCTGCGCATCTGGAGCCTGTGCTCCACAACAAGAGAGGCCACGACAGTGAGAGGCCCATGCACCGCGATGAAGAGTGGCCCCCACTTGCCACAACTAGAGAAAGCCCTTGCACAGAAACGAAGACCCAACACAACCAAAAATAAAAATAAATAAATTAAAAGAAGGCTCAACATTAAAAAAAAAAAAAATAGGCAGAGGTCCTGAGTAGATATTTTCCCAAAGAATACATATAGATGGCCAATAGGTACATGAAAAGTTACACAACATAACTAATCACCACAGAACTACAAAATAAAAGCACAATGAGATGCCACCTCACACCTGACACAGTAGCTATCATCAGAAAGACAACAAATAACAAGTATTGGTGAGGATGTGGAGTAAAGGTAACCCTCATGCATTGCTATAAATTGATGCAGCCACTATGGAAATATTATGAACGTTCCTCAAAAAATTACAAATAGAACTGCCAATATGATTCAGCAATTTTACTTCTGATTATTTACTAGAAGGAAAAAAACCCACTAATTCAAAAAGATATATGCACCCCGATGTTCATTGCAGCATTTACGTTAACCAAGATATGAAGCAACCTTAATGTCAATCAACAGACAAATGGATAAAGAAGTGGTATATGTATACAATGGCATATTAGCCATAAAATGGAATGAAATCTTGCCATTTGCAGCAACATGGATGGACATGAAGGGTATTATGCTAAGTGAAATAAGTCAGACAGAGAAAGACAAATACCACATGATCTCACTTATATGTGAAATCTAAAAAAGAAAACATACAAACAAAACAGACTGAAAATAGACTCATAGATACCAAAAACAAATGGGTGGTTGTCAAAGGGAGGATGGCTGAAGGATTGGCAAAATAGGTGAAATGGGACTAAAATTTACAAACCCCCATTTATATAATAAGTAAGTCACAGGGATGTTAATTACAGCATAAGCAATGCCAACATATATTGTAATAACTTTGAATGAGATAGGTGGTTACTAGGCTTATTATGGTGATCATTTCATAATGTATGCAGATGTCAAATTATCATGTTGCACACCTGAAACTGACCTAACACTGTATATCAACTATATTTCAATTAAAGAAAAAGAATTACTTCTCCTCCATAAAAGTCACAAAGAAGTGGCACAAACTGTCAGAATTAACTTTTTTGGAACTCTGGAAATTCACCAGTTTTGCAGCAGCCCAGGGATCACTTTTTTTTAAAAAAAGATGAGATGAGAAAGATGTGAAATGATGATGAGAAAAGATGAGAAAGATGAGAAATGGCAGAAACTATGAATAACAACTCATGTAGAGAAAATACATGTAGACTAGAAGATGAAGGAGACTGATCAAAAAGGAGAGAATAAGAAGAAGATTTAGAGTTACTTATTCCCACATGTGGCAAATCCTGAACATAAGCTCTAAGTAACCACCACTACTGAGGTGTCTCTGATGGCCTTGGAGCAGAAAAAAACCGTCAACCGCTATTCACCTGGAATCCTGTGTTTTCAGTTGAGGCTTCCATAAACTCAGCATGATTTCAGTTAACATGAGAAAGCCTAGACAAAATAGCTCAATAATATCTGACGGTGGATGAAGTCAAATAGGATTTAACTCACACAGAGCTCAAACAGTATAATGTGTGTTTCTAAAGGATTAGCCCATAAATGCATGAGGGTCACATTTAGCTGTTTCACTATAGTGTTAGATTTTTTAGTTTATTTACTTGATTCTGATTTAAACAAATCTCCAAACCCAGATAAAATTAAGTGATCACTAATGTCTTAACTAGTCATCTCCCAAGACTACACATCTTCAAGACATTTTATAAAACTTCACCTTACAAGTTACCATCTTGTAGAGAGAAAAATGAATCATTATTTTTATCTCATCTCATTAAAAACCATATTATGATAAACTTCATAATCTGCCTTATATAGCAACTAGAACAATTTGCTGTTTTTAAAAGTTGATCACCTATCTGTGAAGAACGAAAAAGTTCATTTACTGAGTTTGTTCAAAGTAATTTGTTCCAGGTTCCAGTGACATATCCTACTGAGGAGTTCTAGAAATGTCTCATGTATCATTGAAATAACTCCCCGTCTATCGAGGGTGACTAAATTGAAGAACATTCATTTGAATGATGTAAAAAAAAGTTCTGGCTAGAGCCTGTGTCTTTTATTTAATAATAGGAGGAGTTCAGAAGGCTAAGTGATGATACTGTGTTTTCTCAAGATTTAGCTTTACTGTGTCAAAAATTAACTTTAACTAGCTTTGAAACTCTTCTATCATGTCAACCAAACAGTTTATTTTATTATATTGCCTGAATTTAAATGGCAGATCCTCCAAACAAAAATAATATTAAACGTTAACACATATAGGACACTCCATGTCAGTTACAATTTTAAGCCCTTTAATAATTCAAAAAATCCTTACGACATATACAGACAAGATAACTGACACATGAAGTATTAAGTAATTCATTCATGATCACATACCAAGTGAAAAGTGAAGTTGGGAAATTCACAGCTATAAATGCCTATGTTAGAAAAGAAGTATCTAATAGCAATAATGTACGCTAACATTTCAGAAAGTAACAAAAAGAAGAGCAAAACAAACATAGAAAACCAAAGTAAGGAGGAAAATAGTAAATATAAGAGCAAAAATCAAAAAAAAATTATCTATTTATTTATTTAAAAAGATAATAATATAGAAAATCAATGAAATTAGAAGTCAGTTTTTAAAAAGTTCAATTAAATTGATAAACCTTAGCTAGACTGACCAAAATAAAAAGGAGAACATACAAGTCACTAAAACCAGCAATGAAATCATTACCAAAATTTCAAAAATTGTAAGAGAATGTTATGAACAACTTCATTTTAACACATGACACTACTTATATAATAGATAAATTCCTAGAAAAACATAACAGCTATCTAAAGAAGAAATAGATATTTTGAATAAATAAATTAAATTTGTAATTAAAAATCTTCCTACAAATAAAAGTTCAAGCCTGGATTGTGTCACTGGTGAATTCTAACAAATATTTAAGGATGAGATGATATGAATCCCATATAAAGTATATCACAAGATTCAGGAGAAACCATTTTTTTAAATTTATATTAAGAGAACATGAAAATCCACAAGATAAGACAAACTACAGCCCTATATACTTCATGAACGTAGATACAAAAACCCTTAAAAAAACAGCAGATCAAATCCAGCAACATATAAAAGGGATTACATACTATGACCAAGTAAAGTTGATCCCAGGAATGCAAGGTACATTTGACATCTGAATTTCAATTAATATATTGCAACATATTAATAGAATAAAAGATAGAAAACACATGAAAATCTCAAATGACCCAGAAAACAATGGAAAAATCTCAACATCCATTCATAATAAATACTAGCAAGCCATTAGGTATAAACGGCAACTTTTTCAAACTAAAAAAAGAAACATCTACAGCAATCCTACAACTAACATCATGCTTAATAGTGAGAGACTGAATGTTTTCCCTCTAACTTCAGGGACAAAGCAATAATTTCTTCTCTCACAACTCCTGTTGAACGTTAGTACTAGAAGGTCTACCCAGTGTAAAGTTATAAGTCATAAAAATTAGAAAGGAAAGGCAAAACATTCTTTATTCAAGGAAGAAATAATCTTTTTTTCTTTAACACCTTTATTAGAGTATAATTACTTTACAATGTTCTGTTAGTTTCTAATGTAAACAAAGTGAATCAGCTATATGTATACATATATCCTCGTATCCCCTCCCTCTTAAGCCTCCCTCCCACCCTCCCTATCCCGCCCCAATAGATGGTCACAAAGCACTGAGCTGATCTCCCTGTGCCATGCAGCTGCTTCCCACTAGCTATCTGTTTTACACTTCGTAGTGTATATATGTCAATGCTACCCTCTCACTTCGTCCCAGCTTACCTTCCCCCTCCCCATGTCCCCAAGTCCGTTCTCTACATCTGTGTCTTTAATCCTGTCCTGCCCCTAGGTTCATGAGAACCATCTTTCCTTTTTTAGATTCCATATATATGTGTTAGTATACGGTATTTGTTTTTTCTCTTTCTGACTTACTTTACTCTGTATGACAGACTCTAGGTCCATCCACCTTACTACAAATAACTCAATTTTGTTTCTTTTTATGGCTGAATAAAATTCCATTGAATATATGTGCCACATCTTCTTTATCCATTCCTCTGTTGATGGACACTTAGGTTGCTTCCATGTCCTGGGTATTGCAAATAGTGTTGCAATGAACATTGTGGTACATGTCTCTTTTTGAATTATGGTTTTCTCAGGGTATATGCCCAGTACTGGGATTGCTGGGTCATATGGTAGTTCTAGTTTTAGTTTTTTAAGGAACCTCCATACTGTTCTCCATAGTGGCTGTATCAGTTTACATTCCACCAACAATGTAAGAGAGTTTCCTTTTCTCCACACCCTCTCCAGCATTTATTGTTTGTAGATTTTTTATGATGGCCATTCTGACTGGTGTGACGTGATACCTCACTGTAGTTTTGATTTGCATTTCTCTAATGATTAGTGATGTTGATTATCCTTTCATATGTTTGTTGGAAATCTGTATATCTTCTTTGGAGAAATGTCTATTTAGATCTTCTGCTCATTTTTGGATAGGGTTGTTTCTTTTTTTTGATATTGAGCTGCATGAGCTGCTTGTATATTTTAGAGATTAATCCTTTGTCAGTTGCTTCATTTGCAAATATTTTCTCCCATTCTGAGGATTGTCTTCTCATCTTGTTTATGTTTTCCTTTGCTGTGCAAAAGCTTTTAAATTTCATTAGGTACCATTTGTTTATTTTTGTTTTATTTTCATTTCTCTAGGAGGTGGGACAATTAGGATCTTGCTGTGATTTATGTCATAGAGTGTTCTGCCTGTGTTTTCCTTTAAGAGTTTTGATAGTATCTGGCCTTACATTTAGGTCTTTAATCCATTTTGAGTTTATTTTTGTGTATGGTGTTAGGAAGTATTCTAATTTCATTATTTTACGTGTAGCTATCCAGTTTTCCCAGCACCACTTATTGAAGAGGCTGTCTTTTCTTCACTGTATATTTTGCCTCCTTTACCAAAGATAAGGTGACCATATGTGTGTGAGTTTATCTCTGGGCTTTCTGTCCTGTTCCATTGATCTATATTTCTGTTTTTGTTCCAGTACCATACCGTCTTGATTACTGTAGCTTTGTAGTATAGTGTGAAGTCAGGGAGCCTGATTCCTCCAGCTCTGTTTTTCTTTCTCAAGATTGCTTTGGCTATTCGGGGTCTTTTGTGTTTCCATACAAATTGTGAAATTTTTTTTTCTAGTTCTATGAAAAATGCCATTGGTAGTTTGATAGGGATTGGCTTCAATCTTTAGATTGCTTTGGGTAGTATAGACATATCACAATGTTGATTCTTCCAATCCTAGAACATGGTATAGCTCTCCACCTGTTTGTATAATCTTTAATTTCTTTCATCAGTGTCTTCTAGTTTTTTTGCATACAGGTGTTTTGTCTCCTTAGGTAGGTTTATTCCTAGGTATTTTATTCTTTTTGTTGCAGTGGTAAATGGGAGTGTTTCCTTAATTTCTTTCTGATTTTTCATCATTAATGTATAGGAATGCAAGAGATTTCTGTGCATTAATTTTGTTTCCTGCTGGTCTACCAAATAAATTGATTAGTTCTAATAGTTTTCTGGTAGCATCTTTAGGATTCTCTATGTATAGTATCATGTCATCTGCAAACAGTGACAGTTTTCCAATTTGGATTCCTTTTATTTCTTTTTCTTTTCTGATTGCCATGGCTAAAACCTCCAAATCTATATTGAATAATAGTGGTGAAAGTGGGAAGCCTTGTCTTGTTCCTGATCTTGAAGAAAATGTTTTCAGGTTTTCACCATTGAGAATGATGTTGGCTGTGGGTTTGTCATATATGACCTTTATTATGTTGAGGTAGGCTTCGTCTATACCTAGTTTCTGGAGAGTTTTTTTCATAAATGGGTGTTGAATTCTGTCAAAAGCTTTTTCTGCGTCTATTAAGATTATCATATGGTATTTATCCTTCAGTTTCTTAATATGGTGTATCACATTGATTGATTTGTGTATATTGAAGAATCCTTGCATTCCTGGGATAAACCCCACTTGATCATGGTGTATGATCCTTTTAATGTGCTGTTGGATTCTGTTTGCTAGTATTTTGTTGAGGATTTTTTGTCGATCTTCATCAGGGACGCTGGCCTGTAGTTTTCTTTTTTTGTGACATCTTTGTCTGGTTTTGGTATCAAGGTGATGGTGGCCTCGTAGATTGAGTTTGGAAGTATTCCTCCCTCTGGTATATTTGGGAAGAGTTTGAGAAGGATAGGTGTTAGCTCTTCTCTAAATGTTTGATAGAATTCGCTTGTGAAGCCATCTGGTCCTGGGCTTCTGTTTGTTGGAAGATTTTTAATCACAGTTTCAATTTCAGTGCTTGTGATTGGTCTGTTTATATTTTCTATTTCTTCCTGATTCAGTCTTGGCAGGTTGTGCATTTCTAAGAATTTGTCCATTTCTTCCAGGTTGTACATTGTATTGGCATAGAGTTGCCTGTAGTAATCTCTCATGATCCTTTATATTTCTGCAGTGTCACTTGTTACCTCCCCTTTTTATTTCTAATTCTGTTGATTTGAGTCTTCTCCCTTTTTTTCTTAATGAGTCTGGCTAATGGTTTATCAATTTTGTTTATATTCTCAAAGAACCAGCTTTTAGTTTTATTGATCTTTGCTATTGTTTCTTTCATTTCTTTTTCATTTATTTGTGATCTGATCTTTATGATTTCTTTTTTGATCCACTGCTAACTTTGGAGGGTTTTTTTGTTCTTCTTTCTCTAATTGCTTTAGGTGTAAGGTTAGGTTATTTGCAATTTTCTTTTTTTTTTTTTTTGAGGTAACATTATATTGCTATAAATGTCCCTGTTAGAACTGCTTTTGCTGCATCCCATAGGTTTTGGGTTGTCGTGTTTTCATTGTCATGTGTGTCTAGGTATTTTTTGATTTCCTCTTTGATTTCTTAGTGATCTCTTGGTTATTTAATATTTATTTTTTAGCCTCCACGTGTTTGTATTTTTTACAGTTTTTTGCCTGTAATTGATATGTAGTCTCATAGCGTTGTGGTCGGAAAAGATACTTGATATGATTTCAATTTTCTTAAATTTACCAAGGCTTCATTTGTGACCCAAAATATGATCTATCCTAGAGAATCTTCCATGAGCACTTGAGAAGAAAGTGCATTCTGGTTTTTTTTGCATGGAATATCCTATTAATACCAATTATGTCCATCTTGTTTAATGTGTCATTTAACGCTTATTATTCCTTATTTATTTTAATTTTGGATGATCTGTCCATTGGTGAAAGTGAGGTCTTAAAGTCTCCTGCTATTATTGTGTTACTGTCGATTTCCTCTTTTATGGCTGTTGTCATTTGCTTTATGTATTGAGGTGCTCCTATGTCAATATTTTCAATTGTTATATCTTCTTAGATTGATCCCTTAATCATTATGAAGTGTCCTTTGTCTCTTGTAATAGTCTTTATTTTAAAGTCTATTTTGTCTGATATGAGTATTGCTACTCCGGCTTTCTTTTGATTTCCACTTGAATGGAATATCTTTTCCCGTCCCCTCATTTTCAGTCTGTGTGTGTCCCTAGGTCTGAAGTGGGTCTCTTGTAGACAGCATATATACAGGTCTTGTTTTTGTATCCATTCAGCCAGTCTATGTCTTTTGGTTGGAACATTTAATCCATTTACATTAAGGTAATTATCTATATGTATGTTCTTATTACATTTTCTTAATTGTTTTGGGTTTGGTTTTGTAGGTCTTTTCCTTCTCTTGTGTTTCCTGCCTAGAGAAGTTCCTTTAGCATTTGTTGTAAAGCTGGTTTGGTGGTGCTGAATTCTCTAGCTGTTGCTTGTCTGTAAAGGTTTTAATTTCTCTGTCAAATCTGAATGAGATCCTTGCTGGGTCAAGTAATCTTGGTTGTAGGTTTTTCCCTTTCATCACTTTAATATGTCATGCCACACCCTTCTGGCTTGCAGAGTTTCTACTGAACGATCAGCTGTTAACCTTATGGGGATTCCCTTGAATGTTATTTCTTGCTTTTCCCTTGCTGCTTTTAATATTATTCCTTTCTATTTAATTTTTGATAGTTTGATTAATATGTGTCTTGGCATGTTTCTCCTTGGATTTATCCTGTATGGGACTCTCTGCCCTTCCTGGACTTGACTGACTATTTCCTTTCCCATGTTAGGGAAGTTTTCATCTATAATCTCTTCAAATATTTTCTCAGACACTTTCTTTGTCTCCTTTTCTTCTATGACCACTGTAATTTGAACGTTGGTGCATTTAATGTTGTCCCAGAGGTCTCGGAGACTGTCTTCAATTCTTTTCATTCTTTTTTCTTTATTCTGCTCTGTGGTAGTTATCTCCACTATTTTATCTTCCAGGTCCATTATCCGTTCTCCTGCTTCAGTTATTCTGCTCTTGATTCCTTCTAGAGAGTTTATAATTTCATTTATTGTGTTGTTCATCATTGTTTCTTTGCTCTTTAGTTCTTCTAGGTCCTTGTTAAACGTTTCTTGTATTTTCTCCATTCTATTTCCAAGATTTTGGATCATCTTTACTCTCATTACTCTGAACTCTTTTTCAGGTAGACTGCCTATTTCCTCTTCATTTCTTTGGTCTGGTGGGTTTTTACCTTGCTCCTTCATCTGCTGCAT
Organism: Aethalodelphis obliquidens; assembly: GCF_003676395.1. NCBI lineage: Eukaryota > Metazoa > Chordata > Mammalia > Artiodactyla > Delphinidae > Aethalodelphis > Aethalodelphis obliquidens. The sequence continues at coordinate 22,940,421 of NW_020837958.1, forward strand.
GTTTCTCTGCCTTCTCATTTTGCTTAACTTACTGTGTTTGGGGTCTCCTTTTTACAGGTTACAGGTTCGTAGTTCCCGTTGTTTTTGGTGTCTGCCCCCAGTGGGTGAGTTTGGTTCAGGGCTTGTGTAGGCTTCCTGGTGGAGGGGACTAGTGCCTGTGTTCTGGTGGGTGGGACTGGATCTTGTATTTCTGGTGGGCAGGGCCATGTCTGGTGGTGTGTTTGGGATGTTTGTGAACTTAGTGTGACTTTAAGCAGCCTCTCTGCTAATGAGTGGTGCTGTGTTCCTGTGTTGCTAGTTGTTTGGCATGGGGCGTCCAGCACTGGAGCTTGCTGACCATTAGGTGGAGCTGGGTCTTGGCATTGAGATGGAGATCTCTGGGAGAGCTCTCACCGATGGGGCTGGGAGATCTCTGGTGGTCCAATGTCCTGAATTCAGCTCTTCCACCTCAGAAGCTCAGGCCTGACACCAGGGCAGAGCACCAAGATCCTGTCAGCCACATGGCTCAGAAGAAAAGAGAGAAAAAAAAGAAAGAAAAAAATAATAATAAAATAAATTTTAAAAAATTATTAAAATAAAAAATAATAATAAAAGAAGAGAGCACCCAAACCAATGAACAAATCCACCAATGATAACAAGTGCTAAGAACTAAACTAAGATAAACATAAAAATCAGAAAGAAATCAGTCGCAGACAGCAAACCCCAAGTCTACATTTGCTCCCAAAGTCCACCACCTCAATTTTGGGATGATTAGCTGTCTATTCAGGTATTCCACAGATGCAGGGTGCACGAAGTTGATTGTGGGGATTTAATCTGCTGCTCCTGAGGCTGCTGGGAGAGATTTCCCTTTCTCTTCTTTGTTTGCACAGCTCCTGGGGTTCAGCTTTGGTTTTGGCCCCACCTCTGTGTGTAGGTCACCCTCAGGCATCTGTTCCCTGTCCAGACAGGAGGGGGTTAAAACAGTGGCTGATTAGGGCTCTCTTGCTCACTCAGGCCAGGGAGAGGATGGGATATGGTAGTCCTAACTGAAATGCAGGGCGGCAGTGGCCACCATGATGTTGCAACAGCCTGAGGCGTGCTGTGAGTTCTCCCAGGGAAGTTGTCCCTGGATCACAGGACCCTGGCAGTGGCAGGCTGCACAGGCTCCCAGGAGGGGAGGTGTGGATAGTGACCTGTGCTTGCACACAGGATTCTTGGTGACAGCAGCAGCATTAGCATTTCATGCCCATCTCTGGGGAGCTGATAGCTGTGGTTCATGCCCATCTCTGGACCTCACTTAGGCAGTGCTCTGCCTCTGTGGGCACACGGGGAAGGAATCCCCTCTCCTTGTGCACACTAAAACAATGGTCTCTTGCCTCTTTGGCAGGTCCAGACTTTTTCTGGGACTCCGTCCTGGCTAGCTATGGTGCAGTAGCCCCCTCAAGCTGTCAAGGAAGTCATAATCTTATAAGCAAAAAATTTTAAGGACTCTACAAGAATATGAATATGTGAGTTTAGTGGTACTGCAGCATAAGAGATCAATATATAAAAATCATTGCGTTGTTATGTACCTAGAATAATGCATTCTGAAAATGAAATTAAGAAGGCAATTGGATTTGAAATAGCATCAAAACTAACATAATGCTCAAGAATAAATTTAGCAAATAAAGTGCAAGATTAGTACATGAAAAATTGTAAAACATTGCTGAGAGAAATTAAACAAGATCTAACTAAACAGAGGTCCATCACGTTCATGGATTGTAAGACTCATTGGATAGGGATTTTTGCAATTTGATATATAAACTTAATGCAATCCCTATGAAAATCCCAAAAGGCTACTTTGTACAAACTGACAAGTTGATCTTAAAATTAGCATATTATCACAGAGAGGGATATCAGTCACACCGAGGGGACATTTGGCAATGTCTGCAGGCATTTTGGCGTTCATGACTAGGTAGAGGCCAGGAATGAACCTAAGCATCCTATAATGTATAGGGTCACCTTCCATAAGAAAGTATTGGTCCCCAAATGCAAATAATGCTGAGTGTGAGAAACCCTGATTTAACAGCAGCAAAAAAATAGATTAATACCCACATTCCTTAAATTGGGGTATACTGTCCCACCAAAGCCAAAAGATCTAGTAATAGAGAAGAAAAAGAGCCTTTTCACCCTTGGAGAGTACCTAATGGATACTGCCAGCTCTGACTACATACAGTCCCTCTCTTGCATATTTACATGTCTTAATTTTTTTCTTTTTTTCATGGACACTTTCTTCCAATGTTCAATTAACTGATCATGGTCACATCTTGCCAGCATGATAGCCATTTGCCTTTGCTAATAATCTGTCCTAAGGCATTAAATATAATTTTACAGAATCATATTCTCAGATAACAAAATTTCACATATTTCTTATGTTTTGAAGGATTTGTCTGTAGCTTCTGTTTACTAAAATTTTATATTAGGAACATTTCTAAGTGGTTGACTTACTTTAGTATTATTATCTATACAGTGGTGATTTATCATATTTCTCCCTTTATGTTTATTAGGCAACAAATGCCCCAAAGTCTCTAATAGTTACTTAATTCAAATCTTTGAATTTCTGCGCTTCTGTGCTTCTCAGAGACCAGATTGCTTTGGGAAATTTTAGCGTCAGCATGTAATAGTAAAATTGATCAACTGCATCTCAATTAAAAAGTACAAATTTGATTTTCTTGTAAAAAGCGATTATTTGTCTCTGAGGTAAAATAAAACTCATATTTAATGGATGTAGTTTATACAATGTGTTATTTTACTCTTCACATTTAGAAAATGTTGTATCTTAAGTTTGGATATTGCAATTCTGACAACTCCAACTTCTGGACTTTTCCTCATACCACCAAGCAATTCTCCAACACCAGCTGGATGTCTTACAATTCAACTCAGTTCTGACACTATCTACCTGGAGATAGCCTCAGTTCTCAAAGGTTTAGGGCTCAGTCCCACAAGACTGCCTCCCACCCTCACTTCTGATGCCAATTACATGTCCAGGTGGTCACCTGTGCTTCTGAACTACCAGTTTTAGATTGGAGGTTCCAACAACCCCCTCTCTGGGTTTGATTAATTTGCTAAAGCGGCTCCAGAACTCAGGAAACCAATTTACTTATTAGATTACCAATTTATTACCAAGGGCATAATTCAGGAACAGCCAAATGGAAGCAATAAATGCATTGGGCAAGGTATGTGGGAAGGAGCACAGAGCATCCATCTTCTCTGCGGCCACACTAGTCTCCCTACATCTCCATGTATTCACCAACCCAGGAGCTCTCTGAACCTTTTCCTTTTGGATTTTTCTGGAGGCTTCATTACATAGACATGATTGATTATATCACTGGCCATTGTCATTGTTGATCTAGTCAACCTCCAGCCTCTCTCCCCTCCTTGGAGGTTGGAGTGGGTCTGAAAGTTCCAACTCTGTAATCATTTGGTTGGTTGATTTCCTTGGCAACTAGCTCGCATTCTTAAGTGCTTCCAAACCTCAGTCACCTCGTTAACATAAACTCAGGTGTGGTTCAAAGGTGTTTGTTATGAATATCAAGAAGCCTTTATCACTTTTATCACTTAGGAAATTCCAAGGGTTTTAGGAGCTCTATGCTGGGAACAGGGATAAAGAACAGGCATGTATTTCTTATTATAAGCCACAGCATTATATATATGAAAAATTCTTGCTTAGCCGACCAATTAATATTAAGGTCTGTAGCAAAATTTCATTTAGCACATTAAATAATATGATAAGGATTTCCTATGGTCTTTTGCACATGCCAACTTGGATTTTAAATCAAGCCTTGAATTTGTGAGCCATGACGAATTGAAGTATGTACTCAATACCATAATTTTCAGTTCATTTAAACATTTAGTTTCATTTAGTTCAAATCTAATTAAAATCCATCTTCTCTCCATCTCTATCATGTTACTACCTTGCCATCATTATTATATTAACAGTTGAGTTTTTTCACAGTAGCCTTTTCTTTACAAATAATTGAGTAAAATGCAGCAGGTTAGAAATTATGAAACTGGCTGTGCCGTTTACAAAACCTATAAGATTCATTGATTGCCGCTCTCCTGCATCATTCTATAGCTGGCTAAAATTTACCTTCATTGACGAAAGTCTACCAGGAGGCATGGCAATAGAAAGTATTGATGAAATATCTACAGGGAGAAAATGCAATTGTGATTACTGTGAAATTCCACTTGGGAATCTGTTTTAAGCTTCACAGTTGAGAGGTAATTCCATTTGTTTTCTCCTGCTTATAAACCAGTGTTTTAAACCCTAGGTAATTGCCACAGGATGCTGCAATGACAGTTTCCAAGTTGCTTTCCACAGATATGATTGGAGCAATACAGACTCTTTCTTGCTACTCCTTATTTTAACTGAAACTTACCTTTCTCCAGGACTGTATCTTTCTATCTTTTCCCAGTAAAGGATAATAATAGAAAGAGCTGCCATTTGTTGAGGGATTACCAGTGTCCAGTCCTCTGCTCAGCATTTCATAGAATTGCCTTTTTTATCAGAACCATAATCTCCTAATTTTGGTATTATCACCCCTATTTTATAGAATCTGATATTCAGAAGACTTTAATAAGTTGTTTGATGTTAGATACACAGTGTGTAGGAGCATTTGAGCTGTAATACTTGCTCTTAACTGCTAATTTTTCCTCTCCCTACATAACATAACCCCATTAAGTGGAGGAAACATCAGTATTCCCCAGGCCATTATTACCACTTCCTATTCACTATACCTCCACCTTCATGTGTAAAAATGATTCTTTGAATGGCATGTCATCCTGCTATGCTTCTGTATATCATTATTTTATCAATATCATCCACAAATCTCCTGGTTTATTTCACTAACTATACTGAGCCTTTGTCCCTGGACTTGGATGATTTCAATATTCATGTTGACCATCTACTTTCTATCTTAATACTAACATCTCTTAATCACTTCTCCAATGCCCTGCATATCCACTCTTGCAAACTATACCCTGGGATGTGCCTAAACGTGGCCATTAACCCAAAATGCTTGACATAGGAAATATTACACTCCAACATTGTACTCAAAACACAACCAATTGTTCATCTTTATTACTTTTACTACTTTTCTTCTTTACTTCTTTATTATCTTTCATGTCTCGACTTCTTTATTTTTATCTCAGTCTATTAAATCTGTTATTTTTTCAACCATTATCTCAATATAGCAAAATGATAGCATCAAAAATAAATAATGCCATGTATTATTTTTTAACAACTATGTGCTAGGCACTTTATATGTTATCACAACTGTGGATTATAGAGGTACAGCAAAGCACCCAGATTCAAACAGGACATAAATTATATAATTAGAATAGAAAAACATGTCCACCTGTGTGATTCCAAAGTCATGTTCCTTTCACTGCACCATACGGCCACAATAACAAAGATACAGTCCTTTAATTATCTGTCATCTTTTTGATCATATTTATTCTCACCTATCTTGCAGAGTTCAACCTCTGAATCATTATTTACTCCAATGAAAATTGGTTCTAGGGGCTTCCCTGGTGGCGCAGTGGTTGAAAGTCCGCCTGCTGATGCAGGGGACACAGGTTTGTGCCCCGGTCTGGGAAGATCCCACATGCCACGGAGCGGCTGGGCCCGTGAGCCAAGGCCGCTGAGCCTGCGTGTCCGGAGCCTGTGCTCCGCAGCGGGAGAGGCTGCAACAGTGAGAGGCCCGCGTACCGCAAAAAAAAAAAAAAAAAATTGGTTCTAGGCGGGGGAGAGAATAGCAAATAATTAGATATTATAATGTTTTTTCACCCTTCAAAAGGTATAATGTACATACAGAGTATATAATAATATTTAAATTTTATCAGGAGGGCAAGTAAAAAAAATCTAAAAAAGGCTACTTAGAGGGAGAAGAGAGGCGGAAAAACACTGCCATCAGGTCATGTTTTCAAACTATAGCTGTGAATCCAATATTGTGCTTGATCTCTCTGTATTATTCTAGTCAACTCTGTTCTCATTTATTTAAACACTCCAAAGTTTATTATTCCTTCGATTCTTATATTTCTCATCAAACAAGTAGATATAAGAACACACACATGGATGCACGTACATATCAAATGATCTTGTATCCTTCCTCATGGAGAAATTTGAAGTTTCAGGTGAGAGATTTCTCAATCATCTGCCCCTCCTTACTTGTCAGCCTCTTATACGAACCTATACTCACGCTCACAGTATTCCTCCTTTCTCAGTAGAAAATCTATCTCTCTTCATTTGTATTCTGAAATGACACCTCAGTATCTTGCACCATCAAAGTATTTCTCTATTAATTATATCTTCTCTTTTCTTTCCAGTATCCACTGACTCACTGCACATGCTATGTACGCTTTGCCTGCAAGAAACAGAAAACACAACTATGAGTGACCTAAACAAATAGAGGTTTTCTTTACCTAACAGAAATTCTGGAAGTAAGCAGTTGCTGTCATTGATTTAGTAGCTTAGCAATGTCAAAGGCTGTAGCTCCTTAATTGTTTTGGCCTTTGCCTCCTGGTGCAGATGCTGCAGCTTCATGAACCACATCATTTTAGAAGCCTCCTACAGACTTCTACTTTGGTCATACTGGCTAAAATGTATTGGCCTGATTTGTTTCATGTGGCCACTCATGCTGCTTTAGAGTCTGGAAGGGTGAATATCTAGTTTTTCAGGCCTCAGAGTAGGGGCAGAAAGAAAGAAGAAAGTTGAGAAAGAATATAGAGTTAGCTAACCTATAGTATCTAACGTAGCATTTCTATTTACTCTTGTGTCTTCTGTTTCATAAAAGAAGGGTTATGCAAAAGAGGACTGTGCCAGGTACAAAACTGTGATTTTCCCTGTGTGTTCAACCTCACATTTTTCTCTTCCTTGAATGATAGTCAGTCTCTAAGTCTTATCCTCTGCAGAGTTTGCCTGAACAACCCACTTTTCTATTCTCTGGATGCCTCTGTATGAGCATATCTAGGACTCTCTCTAAAAGCATTCTGAATATTCCAGAGAGGAATACTTTCTAGATACCTCTGCCCTGACATAGGAATAATTATTTTCCTTCCTATCTTAACAACATCAACAAAAAGAAGTACCTTTAGTGCTAAGTAATCTTTCCTTGTTTTCTTTTCAGTTATGAGCATTTGTGTATCTTTATCCCTTTAATAATACTTAAATTTATTGTGATAGAGAAGAAATAAAAGTATGTTCAATATGCTATCCTTAACTAGATGTTTTATTAACATGTATTGTTATTATTATTTCATTTATCTGTATCAATCAGAAGATGATGAGTCCTTGAAGGCGGAGACCCTCAATTAATGTTTTTCTTAAGTCTTTAGAAACAAACATGGTAATTAAATAGCACTCACTCAGTTATTGCAAGATGTGAAAGAAACAAAAAGAATGAGAAAAGAAGGGAGGAAAGAAGGAAGAAAGAAGGGGAAGAAGGAAAAAAGGAATGCTTACAGATTGTAATACAAAGGCTTTACTTGGACTTCATAATTGGTATCTTTCAAACTTTGTGAATCATTAAAATATATTTCATCTCTGGCCATTAATTTCCTTCTTGACTAAATTTGAAATGATACTATCTGTTTACTGTATTGCAAATGGTACCTCCAAGATGAGATAAGAAAATTAATATGAGCATGTTTATGAATTGTAAACAGTTACAAAATATTAGGAATTGTTACTTGACAAATTTTGTCCTTTGACAATTACTATATTGTGGCATTGATATATTGATAAATAAAACCACATTCAATTTCAGTACACTAGGAATGGAGGGGAATGCCTTTAACTTGATAAAGAACATCAAAAACTCCTACAGTTAACCTTATTTAATAGTGAGAAACTAAATGCTTTCTTGCTAAGATCAGGAACAAGACAAGGATGGCCCCTCTCACCACCCCCTTTAAACATATTGAAAGTTCTAGCTAATAAGACAAGAAGAGGAAATTAAAGGTATGCTGACTGGGAAGAAGGAAATAAAATTGATTTTCTTTGCAGATGACATGATTGTCTGTGTAAAAATCTGAAGGAGTCAACGAAAAATTCTGGAACTGATAAGTGATTATAGCAAGGTTGCAGGATATAAGGTTAGTATATAAAATCAAATCCCTTTCCTAAATACCAGCAATGAACAATTGGAAACTGAAATTAAGAACACAAGACCATTTACCTTAATGACTCCCAAAATAGAATGCTTAGGTGTAAATCTAACAAGATATGTGTAAGATCCATATGAAGAAAACTATAGAACTTTGATGAACAGAATCAAAGATGACTAAATAAATGGAGAGCTATTTCATGCTCACAAACAGAAGACTCAATATTGTCTGAACGTCAGTTCTTCCCAACTTGATATATAGATTCAAGACAATACCAATCAAAATCCAAGGAGTTATTTTGTGGATATTGGCAAATGGATTCTAAAATATATATGGAGAGGCAAAATACCAAGAATAGCCAACACAGTATTGGAGAAGAGCAAATTTGGAGGGACTAACACTACTAGGCCTCAAGACTTACTGTAAAGCTACAGTAATTAAAACAGTGGAGTATTAGGAGAAAGAATAGACAAACAGATTAATGGAACAGAATAGAGAGCTCAGAAATAGACCCACATAAACATAGTCAACTGTTCTCTGACAAAGGAGCAAAGATAATACAATGAACCAAAGATAGTCTTTTCAACAAACAGTGCTAGAACAACTGAGCATCCACATGCATAAAGGAAAAAAAAAGAAGATAGACACAGACCATACACATTTTACAAAATTAACTCAAATCAGAGACCTAAATGGAAACTCCTAGAATATCACATAGACAAAACCTAGATGACCTTGTGTTTGGTGATGGACTTTTAGATTTGACACCAAAAACTATTCAGGAAAAAAAGAATTGATAAGCTGAACTTACTAAAATTAAAAATTTCTGCTGCATAAAAGGCACTGTCAAGTGAATGAAAAGACAAGCCACAGATAAGGAGAAAATGTTTGCAAAAGACACATGAGATGAAAAACTATCATCTAAAATATACAAAGAACTCTTACAACTCAATAATAAGAAAATGAACAACCAGATTAAAAGATGGACCCAAAACTTTAATAGCCATCATACCAAAGAAGGTACATAGATGGCAAATAAACATATGGAAATATGCTCCACATCATATGTCAATTGAAAATGAAAATTAAAACAAAAAGGTACCACCAAACACTTAATAGAATGGCCAAAACCCAGAACACTGACAACACCAAAGATGTCAAATACGTGGAGAAACAGGAATTTCATTCATTGCTGGTGGGAATGCAAAATTCTACGGCCACTTTCAAAGACAGCGTGATAGTTTCTTACAAAATGAAATGTACTCTTATCATATGATCCTGATTGTGCTCCAGAGTATATACGCAAATGAACTGAAAATTTATATCCACAAAATACATGAACATGGATTTTATAGCAGTGTTATTTCTAATTCCAAAACTTTGAAGTAATCAAGATGCCCTGCAGTAAGTAATGGATAAATATACTGTGATACATCCAGAAAATGGAATAGTATTCAGCACTGAAAAGCTATGAGTTATTAGGCTATGAAGAGACATGGAGGAAATTAAATGCATAGCACTAAGTGAAAGAAGCCAATCTGAATAGGCACAGGCTTTAATATTCAAGCTATTTGGCTTTCTGGTAAAGACAAAACTACAGAGAGAGTAAACAGATCAGTGATTTCCAGGGCGTAGGGGAAAGGGAAGGTCAAAAAGACCTAGAGTCTGTCCTACAGAGTGAAGTAAGTCAGAAAGAGGAAAACAAATACTGTATGCTAACACATATATATGGAATCTAAAAAAAAAAAAAAAAAAGGTTCTGATGAACCTAGGGGCAGGAAAGGAATAAAGACGCAGACATAGAGAATGGACTTGAGGACACAGGGAGGGGGAAGGGTAAACTGGGACTAAGTGAGAAAGTGGCATGGACATATATACACTACCAATGTGAAATAGATAGCTGGTGGGAAGCAGCCACATAGCACAGGGAGATCAGCTTGGTGCTTTGTGACCACCTAGAGGGGTGGGATAGGGAGGGTGGGAGGGAGATGCAAGAGGGAGGGGATATGGGGATATATGTATATGTATAGCTGATTCACTTTGTTATAAAGCAGAAACTAACACACACACACACACAGAAAGACCTCTAAAAAAAAAAAAAGACATAGTACAGAGGAGTTTTAGGGCAGTAAAACTATTCTGTACAATAATATAATGTTATATGCAATACGTTATACATATTTCCAAACTCAGAGAATGTACAACACCAAGAGTTAACTCTAATACATGAACTACGGACTTTGAGCGATTATGATGTGTCAATGTCAGTTTATCATTGTAACAAAGGTCCCACTCTGGTGGGGGGTGTTGTTAGTGGAAGGGCTATACGTGTGTTGGGGGTGGGAGTATATGGGAAATCTCTATACCTTTCATTTAAGTTTGCTGTGAAACTAGAACTTCTCTAAAAAATATTTTATTTGAAAGTAATAACAGAAAACAGCATTCACCAAATACTTACCTCTTACCTGCCATGTCCCTGTTTGTGGTGCTGAAGACATAACAGTGATCACACAAACCCATCCTGGACCAAATGACACTGAGCTTATGTTATATTTTACTGGAGAGACATTGATTTCTTAACTCATTGTGATACTTTTTACTAAAGACTAACACCTTACATATTGTGCTTTATATGAGTCTGTTACATACGAAACTGGATGGGAAAAAAAAAAAGAGCAAAAATCAAACATTTTTAATGCTTGTTAGCATTAGAGTGGCAAAGCCTTAGTCCCCAAACCCTGGCTTTATTAAGTTTAAGTTTGATTAATCTTTTTAACCTTTATGAGTTTTATAAATATTTTCCTTCCTGAGTTTTATATTTAAGTTTTAATTATTTTACATTTTATATAAAATCTTATGTATTTTAAATATTATATTTATATGTTGATTATTCCAATATTTCTTAACAATGAGGAAAATAAGTCTCAGCAAGATTAATAACGTGCCCAAATTCAACATGCAATTGTAATAGATCTTGGAATCAACACACTGTCTCCCACTCTGCATGCCTACCTGCTTAATGTGTATGAGGCTTTCTTTATTGTGTTCACAACATGCTCTTCCTTTATAAAAAGTAGGAGAAACCACGACATAATCAGTGAGATCACAAGCCACCCTATGGTATTAATTTAATATTTTTTCCCACAGAATTCAGGTTGATAAAGACAAGATAGGGAGACAAATTATGAAGACAGTTTTCTATTAAATTTCAGAGAGTGTAACTCTTCTGCGTGAGCATGAAAATTGTAAACTGTTTTTAAAAAGCTACACCGTTAAAGAAGATTGCTGCATAGATGCAGTAAAGAAAAAAATAAGTGAATATAGAAACACAAAGCTTTCAAGAGTAAGAGTCTCAGAATTTTAACTACTGACAAAGAGAATTTTAACCTTTAAGCCAATTTTGATTTTGATTGCTGAATCCAGTATGCCATTTGTGTTCCAAGAATTCAATATAGGATAAACTACTTTACAAATGGTTAGATGGTTTTTTTCCAGATTTCAATGGGGAAAAGCAAATTGGATATTGAGAAATACACAAACGCTCAGTTCCCTTAGAAGCTAAACAGAAAAGGATGTATTTGCAAGTCACTAGGAAGGCAGTGTGATATTGCTGAAAGAATAATGATATTGGAGTCAGAGAGACTCCAGCTCAAGTCTAGGGATTATGCACTCAAGGAAATTAGTTCATCTCTCTGAATTTTTATTTTTTCTTCAAAAGAATGATTTCAAAAGGTAAAATTTATAAAGAACCTATCAGAGGGCCTGATATATACTTTGCCTCCATGTATTAACTATATCTATTCTTTTCTTTGTGACACCATATGCTAAGCACTGGACAACAAACTCCTGCCTAAGAAACATGAATCTAGAAGGAAAGATACACACAAAATTAGGCAATTTCAGTGTAGGGTGACAGCGATATAGATGGAAAAAATACATGGTGTTAGGAGAATACACAGGAGTATCTTCCAGATATGCCAGAGTGTCAGTAAAAACTTCCAGGAGGAGGCATGTCTGCGCTGGATGAGGATAAAAAGAGTTAGTCAGATGAAGACAAAAAAGCATTCTAAAGCTAGAGGAACTGCGAGTAGCCCAGAGTCAAGACATATTGCAGTAGCCCAGTACTACTAGCCTCTAAGAGTAGATCCTGGTGGATAAGAGATACAGAAGCTGGAGAGGAGAGTAGAGATCAAATTATCAAGATTAGAACCAACCCAAGTCTGGTTCATCCATCATCTTTTGAGTTAGGAAAAGGTGGAAATTATGATATCAATCGATGAGAACAATAGCTGCTTTAGCACTGGAAGAGGGGCCAGGAAGACCCTGCTGGTCTAGGGTCTAACCCTTAGAAGCTGGGTCCTTGGATATTCTAGGAAGGTAGAATCAGGCTATTGTGGTGGGGCTCTTGAGGACTCAGCACCGTAGTTTTATGATGAAAAAATTTCAACATTTAGAAAACCATCATAATCATTCTTTTGTGTACCAGCTAAATATCAGTTCTAGATTTAGGTTTAAAGACTGGTAAATTAAATCACAGCTTAAATTTATTTTTGCTCTGAAGTCATGTTAATGTGGCCTAATATTCTGCTCCTGTTCTGTGTGTGTGTGTGTGTGTGTGTGTGTGATTGTTCCACAGGATATACACTCCAGCTATCAATAAATAGATCAGGTTTTATTTAAAAATTACTTGTTTATTTGAATTAAACTGTAAATGAAATTTACAATTCCAAATTAAATTTATGATATTAAATTGGTGATTCTGGTACCATACAGACTGTGTCATCCAGCTAAACTGACCTACAGTTCACAAACAATCACATTTGTATAGAACCTTGCCATTTTTAAAAACACTTTCACACTATCAAATGTAATCCTCACAATATGGGGAAGAAAATGGATCAGGTTTTCAATAATTTACAAACACTCTTCAAGTTAACGTTCATTGCTGCAATATTTTCAGGAGCAAAAATGGGCAGGTATTATCAGTATCTCTACTTTGTAAATGAGGAACTTGAAACCTGTGAGATAAAATCTATCTTGACAGCTAAAATGAGTTTTGTATCTCTGGACTGAAATATATGAAGAAATATATACAGGATTAAATTTTTTTAATTAAGGAACTTTCACAAATGTTCTCATTTTAGTCTTTATGAGTTAGTAAAAACCTAGAAATTACTTTCTTCCATGGTCTCTAAAGCATACAAATTTTGGAACCAGATTCTAACTCAAAAGTGGCTTTTCAGTACACCATTTTTACAAGGAGTTGAAGAAATTAGAATTTGGTTTTGGACTCAGTAACTAAACTATGTCTATTTATTGAAAACTTGAAACTAGAATTCACAAAAATACTTTCGATATGACAGGAGGCAACAACAAGGTTGCAAATGAGAACAATAGAAGAATACGAGTAAAATAATGACCACTTTTAGTAAAACTTTTTCGAAACATTCTTTCAGTGAAACTTACTACTAACATTAATTGCACTAAATAATTATTGGCCTGAGGATACAGAAGATACCCTTGTACGTATAGCACTATGTTTGGTATGGCACATACATATACAGAAGTATTATGGAAAATATTGTATTTCGGATTAGAGAGAACACCTTTAAAAGTAAAAAAAATAAGAAGATTCACTAAATATGCCTTCTAGTTGAGTACATTTGGCCCGTTTCTTTGGAGGAATTGGTGCGCACAATACATTATATGTAAAAAAATATGATGTGTTGTAAAAAAGTGGAAATAACACAAGTGAAAAATAGAAGAAAAGGGAGAGAAAAAGAGGAAAGCAGAAAAAACTCATTGATTAGTCACTAAGCAGAAGTTAAATGATTACATTGAAACTGACAAAGCAGTTAGTACATTAAATAAGATAGCAGACAACCAAGGAAATTTTTTTTAATGGTATAAATACAAAAATTAGGACTAGAACAAAAATTCCCTAAATATCCCCCCAAAAAGTTTGTAAATTAAATAGCAATGAATACACATTTTCTAGAGAAACATAGCAAATGTAACACAATGCACAAAATTACAAAATATTATGACTGAATTGAGATGAAACATATATGTTACACAAATAAATAGTGTAATATACCCACTGAAAGACATATTTTTCCATTGGACTTACAAAGCAAGGTCCAGCTATGCTCTGTACATAAGAGATACATCTAAAACAAAATGAAAGTCTAATACTAAAAAAGTCTAATACTAAAAGTCTATACTAAGAAAGTCTAATACTAAAGCTATGGACAAGGTGAGTGGAAAAAATGAGAAAGCATTGGTAGGGATCTTAATATCAGATACAGTACAAAGTAGCCTAAATAATATAAGTGGGATAGCTCTTATAGATAAGTCAAACTTTATGCCCTAATAAGAGAGATATAACCTCTTCTTGGGTCCTCATGCAACACTCACAGAAAATGATCATATAATTGGCCACAAAGGAAATGTTGATTAGTTCCATGAAGTAGATGAATTACAGACAAAACCCAAATGTGAAAAACTTGAAAGTGCTCCTGAAATAACCAAAAGTTGACTTTAACAAATAGTAAAACATCCCTTCCTCTTAGAATGACTCATATTAAGAAGATATCACTTCTCCCTATGCTGACTTATAAATTTAATACAACTTTAAAAAATAAATAAAGGTGTTATGTGCAATAAGATGGCTCAAAAGTTCATGTAGATAAACAGTCAAGAATAGCCAGTAAAACACTGAAAAAAGAAAATCTAAAAATAAGGATATTAAAACAGACAAACCATATATTAAGACATATTACAGAGACTCTGTGATTAAACAGTGTAGTACTGGTCCATGAATAGAAAAATATACTAATTTCAATTGTATTAGTATAGATCTAATTTTATCTCTTTAAAAAAGGATACCCAGTTGTCTGGCCATCACTTATTTAAAATTCCATCTTTGTTCCTGTGATCTGAAATGCCACCTTTAGTATAACATACATAAGAATAAATTCAAAATGTGTCAGAGATCTAAATGTTAGAAATTGAAGTCATAAAAGCCCTAGGGGGATAATATAAGTAAAGAAAGTCTTTCTAAACTTGATTTAATATTCAGAGGCAATACAATTTTGATAAATATGAATATATAATTTGTTTAATTATATGTCCAGAAGAAGCACTTTAAACTACATCAAAAGACAATTGACAAAGGGAGAAGATCTTTGCAAAATATTTCAAAAAAATTGAGAAATAATGGACAAAAACATGGAAAAATAGAACAATTCATGAATAGATAATTCACAAAAAAATGAAATAAAATGGTCCTGACTCACATGAAAAGACATTCAAATTCAGTTAAAGAAATTCAAATCAGAAAATTATTGATACACCATTTCTCACATATCAGATTGGCAAAAATTTTTTAAGTGGCTACGTATTCTGTTAGAAACCAGTGAGCAAAGGATCATTCTTATGAACTGCTGTTGAGAATAAAACCTGTTAACAACACTTTCTCATGGGAAATATAGAAGCTACATATGCATTTGCCACTTGATCCATCAATCCACTTCTTGGAGTGTATCCTGAAGATTCAACAATACAAACATATATATGTACTATCATTTATTATACAATTGTTTGTAATTGCAAAACTTTGCAAACAGCTAAATGTCCTACATAAGAGAGTGGTTGAGTAAACTATAATACATTTACACAATGGAGTATTATGCAGCTATATAAAAATGAAGGAGGAAGATCTCTACAAACTTATGTGAGGGAACTTTAGCATATATTGTTAAATTAAAAAAATCAAAGTGCAAAATAGTATCTCTAATGTTTCCTTTCATGTAAGGAAGTGCATGTATATGATATGATATCATGTATATAACATACATGTGTGCAAAAAATTAAATAAATACAAGTAGGAAAACCCAGAAACTAAAAAAATATATTACCTACAGGGCATAGGTTGGAATGGGGTGAAAAAAATGGGGAAATGGAAACAGGGTACACGATATGGGAGAAGTAATGCTTCCCTGATCATACATTTTTATATATGTTTACTTTTCAAACCATGATATAATTTGACATACTACCAAAATAAAGTACTTAAAACCAACCAGGAAGGAATTGGAAGATAAAATGAAATACAAGTGACAACAAATAACACTAAATATATTGCATACTTATAACTCACTAGGGGACGGTGGAACAAATGAAGTTAATTTTAGAAACAGGATTTTGACAGAAATTCAAAATAACTGTACACGAATACTGTGCTCTAGTTGATAAATTTGTTTTTCACAGGAATATAGGTTAACAATTCTGAAACTGTGTATTCTAGCTTTGAAAAAAATAAATATATATTGTATAGAACTTGCTATTCAGGAAAGAATTTGCAAATAAAGAAAGAGGAAGACTTGAATGAACCTTTCAGTGTTGGATTAGAGTCAGAAATATGAGAATGTCATAGATACAGATATAGAAATAGTAAAAATATGTATATGAATAGTATAAATGTGTGTATTTCCGTGTTGATGGTATATTCGTTTCCCAGCTATGTTGCTTGAAAGGGTCTAAAAACAATGGCATTCCAGTAGCAATGAACGCAGAGAGTTTTGATTTCTAAATATCACTGTTATATAAGAGAGAACTCCTTGGGAAAATTGACAGATTGCAAGGTTGGGGCAAGGCAAGTACAACATAAGTCTAAGTATTAATATTTTTGTGGCACAAGAAAGTGCTTAAAATAATGTTTAGGCCATTTGAAATTACACAGAAGCCAGTGGTTGGATCTGGGACAATTTGAGCAAAATTATAAAGTAGCATAATGGATTAAAACCCATTGAATAAAATAAATATTAGTGAGTCTATACTGGTAATTGAATTAATAAATGAGATAAAGGGACAGCCTTACTGAGAACTCAAACTAATAAACGCAGAACTCAAACTCAAACTAATTAGAACTCAAACTAATAAATGCAGAAGGACTGAAGGAAATTATCATTCAGCAAACACCAGAGTAATATTTATTGTAGAAAATGTTCATGAATGAATGCCAAAATTAGGGAGCAAACATGATGAGAAAAAGTGTATACTCATAGTTTTAAAGTATCTACTCCAACATATTTGTTCACTACGAAGGGAAAAATTGTAACCTTACAGGGGAGAAACCTGATTTACACCACCTCTCTTAAATAAGGGATCAAAACTAGCATCAATAAATAAGAAATTTAAATATCATGAAGCCTCTGATATTATGCGCTAAGAAGAGTTTATCATCACTCCCATGGCAATCTAGCCCAAAACATATCTGAATTTGAACATGAGAAAACATCAGACAAACCCAGATAGGTAGACATTGTACAAAGTAACTAGTCAGTACTCTTCAAAGATGTCAAGGTTATCAGTGCAAACAAAGTCTGAGGACTGTCCCAGACTGAAAAAGACCAGAAAGACATGACAAACTAAATATTATCTGAGATCTTAAATTAGATCCTATATCAGAAAAAAAAGACATTAATGGGACCACTCCTAAATTTGAGTACATCTGTAGATTACTTAATGTTACTATTACTTAATATTAGATTACTTAATAGAATTGTATCAAGGTAAGTTTCCTGATTTTGATATTTGTACTCTGGTTGTGTAAGTTATAACATTTGGAGAATCTGGGTGAAGTATCTAAGATACTTTACTGTATTTGCAACTTTTTTCTACGTCCAAAATTAGTTTTTATATAATAAGTAATAGCCAGAAACTAAACAAAAACTTGGAAGAGGACTTACAGATTCATCCATACTTCATTTTTTATTTATTCAATGAAGAATTATTAAGGCTTATTATATGCTAGGAATTCTTCTCTGCTCTGCAAGTAGAGACATATGTACAATAAATAAAACAACTGCTTTCTTGGTGCTTCTGTACCATTTGAAGGGAGAAATTGTAAAGAAGGAAAATACAAAATACTTTATATGATAAGTAAAAGTCCCTTTTAGATTTACAAAGATAAAGAAAATAAAATAGACTGCTGGTGTGATTGCTATTAAAACAACAGAGACAAGGAAAAGAGACACCTTTATAGCCAATCATTTGGTATGGCACTTCTGCAAATTAAACCAAACCAGACACAAGAGGACCTGACAGGAAAGGAAAAATCTACCTCAATGAAGAAAATTAAAGCAACAGAACCTACAGGATGGATTTTTCATCTTAAAAGAATGTTTAAGCTATATTATTAGCTTTAAATTAAAAAATGACTTTGCTCTAAGAGCCAAAAGATGTCTGTGATAAACTGTTTATATACAGGAAACTCAACATTGCAACATGCTTTTGAAGAAAAATTGGATTAGTTGATGAGGGAAATGCTTATCTCATTTACATGTTTATTTCCAACACAAAATATGTAAGACCCATACTCACCTGGCTGTACATGTTTTACAAACCATTGATTCCCTTTAAAGGAAAATAAAACTATTTCGTTCACAAGAAAATAACATTTCCAAGCCAACTTGAGGACTGCATACTAAATTATTTTTTGCAATGGGAAGACTAGTACCAATAGAGATACTTCAAAGTTAGGTCATATTTAATAGAAAATATAGCATAACAAAATGATTTCACAGTGACAGCAAGGGTGGATTTGAAGTCAGAAATTTGAAGTCATTTTCCAAAAAAATGAAGCTCAGGAAATGTAATTTTGCTAATGTTCCAAAGTTGCAATTATTATCCTCCATTAAAACCTGTTTCTTCCCTTGCATTCCCTGTGTTTACTGATGGCCCCTCCCTCCGCAATTTGTCCAAGTCAGAAACTTTCTCTTTTTCCTTTTAGCTACTCTTTGACAGAAACTTGATTATCACATCTGCTCTACTATATTTTTAATTTACTAAGCCTTAAATTTCTTCTTCTTTTTTCTATTTCCATAACTGTTCTCCTTGGTTCAAACTCTCATCCTTCTTGTCTTAGACTATTCTTTTCTCCAAGTATATTTCTTTTCCTCAAATATCTTCACTACCTGAATCAATTCTCCATGGAGTGATCTTTTGAAAACAAATGTCGTTTCATGGATTCATCAAAGACTCAATATTTCCACAAGTCTAAATATAATGGCATCACAAAGACTGTACACTCTAAGACTTTTATATTCTTCATCTGCTATGACTATCTTAACATCACAACCATAGTTATTTGCCATTTCCCAAATATGTTATGTTCCTCATGAAAGTCAGTATATTTAATGGTTAAGAGTGTGGGCTCTCTAGGGAGAGACATCCTTGTTTAAGTTCTGTTTTGCCACTTATTAGCTGTGTAACTTAGGGTCCTCTTTGTGTGTCTTTATTTCTTTACCTGTAAAATATTGATAAATATGGTATTGACATCTTCAGCTATTGTAAAGAATAAAAGGGTTCATCCTTAAATATTTAATGACTAACATGAAATACAGTGATCTCTCAATAAATATTAGCTATGATAATGATGATGATGGTACTGAGGCTGATGCAGAAGCAAATCTCAATATTTTTGTAAATGTTTGTTTTCTTTTCCAGAAACATAATCTTTCCACTCTAGTTCTCTGCTTGGCAAACTCTGAGTCATATTTCATGGCATAGACATTTCACATAAATAAAACAAGTATTGCCTGAGTTTACAAATATCTACTACAGAGCATATCCTATTATATTGTGCATATTTACTTGCCTTTTTATGCATATGATATTTATATAGTATCAATTCGTGTATCTGTAAATTGAACATAATATTTTCTACATCATAGGATTTTATGAACACTTAATATCTTTGTAAATTTCTTCCAACAGTGCCTGGTACATTATGAGCAACGTTCAGGTGTTATTTGTTATTGTTTTATTTTCTAAATTTTGAGTTCCTTGGTGTGGAGGCTGTGCCTTACTTATTATCACGTCTCCACTTCCCAGAACACAAATGGCACTTAATAAGCATGATCTTACTAATATGCGGAACCTTAAAAAGTCAAACTCATAGAAATAGAGAATAGAATGTAGTTAACAGGGACAGGGGTTGTGGGGTTGGAAGGGTGTTGGTTAAAGGGTACAAAATTTCAGTTATAAGGTGAACAAATTTTGGAGACCTAATGTGTATCATAGTTAACTATAGTTAATAATAATGTATTTTATATGTGAAATTTGCTAAGAGAGTAGATGTTAAGTGTTCTTAACCATACATGTACACCCACACCCACACACAAGGCAACTATGTGAGGGAATGGTTATGTTAATTAACTTGATTGTGGTAACCATTTTACAATATACGAATATCAAAACATTATGTTGGACACCTTAATCATATACTATTTTACTTCTCAGTCATATCCTAATGAAGCTAGGAAAAAAAGAGTTAAATAACTTATAAATGAATGTTCTAATTGAGCAAGATTTAGAAAATTAAAACAAATTAAGGTTTTTTATTACATATATAGCCCTCCAAAGCCCAGATTTATAGACATTGGGGAACTTGTAGGTCAAATAAGGAATATTATTACAAACCATGAAATGTAACAAAATATTATAAAAAAGTATTCATTAGTCCAAGTCCCAATGCCACTATCAGAAGTTAGTCTTCTGGTGTACCTCTTCAAAATACTCTAAAATTCTGAACACTTGAAAGCTCTGAATACAAGAAGACTGGTCCAGCCCGGAAGTAATAGTAACCAACTCAAAAATCATAAGAAGAATCATTGAATTCTGTGACCTTTGAATAATCTTTACTGGCTACACTAAACAAATGTCTCCATCCAAGACAGGATGCCTAGCAACATTCTTTCATTAAACAAATGTCTATCGTGTGCCCACTCTGTGCCAAGCATTGTGCTAGGTGTTGGGACAGTGGCTAACAAAATGAACATCCTTGTTTTACAAGGAGATCTGAGTCTATAGGGAAGATAGGCCTTAAATAAGAATAGCTCTCACATCTAAAGTCTTTCTCAAGGAAAGGCACTAAATATCAAGATATTTGTAGAAAGTATATGTTATTATCTGCCATTTATTACCTTTTAGTTGCTTCCTCATTTTATATTTTATTTCAATTCCATTTAGTCAAGTTTAGAGTCTTCAACAGAAAGCCATGCCGACAGCCTTTTAAAATGTCCTGTAGTTTCTGGAAATGTACTGTTAGGTGCCTTAGTGATGCTGTTGGTATATCAAATTCTCAATGACCTCTTACTGTACTTAGAGCAACAGGACAGATTTTACAGTGGAGTTCAAGCTCTCCAAACACTAAGGGCTAATCAATGGTCCTTTAGTAGCTTGTCACAGTGTCAAGACATGGCACATGATAAGCTCACTCTCTGTAGTAATACAATGGCTCAGGCTGAATTTCCCAGGTGTCTGTTTGGAAGTCTGTCATTTGGCTCTGGGAAGCCAAATGGCAGCTGGAGAAAAGAGAAGCAGTGAGGCTGAGTAAGCAGGAGCATTTCATAAACGAAAGGTGAGATAAAGCATTTACATCCTCCCTCCATATTTTTATCGATTTCAACTTTAGAGCATGGGGAGAATTTAAGGGCTGTGGCTAATTATCCTCCTCCAGCTTTAACCACAAAATAATAAAGTTCATTTAAAAAATATAATCACCACAATCCTGGAATATTTAAATAAATAAAGCCCCACAGTGTCTAAATCTTTTTTTCTGCTAGGGTAGAGACACATGTTTATGTGGGTTTGTTTGTATGTAACTGTATCTCACATCCCGGAATTACTCTCATGATCAAGGACTCACAGATCTGGCTAAGACACAGGGAAACTGTTTATAACCTTTCAGGTGCTGTCTCTACCTCTGGGATTTTCTAGAAATGAACACAGTTCAAGTTTAGTGTTGTGCCCATATTAATCTTTAAAATACTATTTGCATTTTTAAGATAGCAGTACCTTAGATTTTTATTGCACAGAGGTATTTTGAAATGAATCCAACAGAGTATTTGTTATGATATATACTTGTTCCTCAATTCAATACCTACTTTCCTTGATTTGCATTTATTTATATCAGCAGAAACAAGGGTATAATCTGTAATAGTGACTTGTGTCATTTTTTTTTTTATTTTTTGAGCATATAGATGGTTGTAACTTTATTTATTTAATTTTTATTTTATATTGGACTATAGTTGATTTACAATGTTGTGTTAGTTTCAGGTGTAGAGCAAAGTGATTCTGTTATACCTATACATGGATCTGTATCATTTAAAGAAAGCAAGATGTGATACAGGGAATTAGGGTTGTCATTTTATTCTTACTTTAGGTAGCTGAATAAACTTGGGCAAGACATTTCAGTTTTGAAGTTCTTATTGCTAGCACTTACTGTCTAGGAAAGAAGCCATTATTTTTAAAGTAGATGTGAATTAGATGTCCTCCCTGCAACATTGTAACATTCATAGAGCATTCCCTATGAACAAAGCACTACCTATTCTTCATATTTTCCAAACACCCTTTCATTTAATATTAACACAATTTTTTGAAAGGGGTCTTCATTTAGTAGATATAAACATTGAGAATTAGGGAAGTTAATAGTTAGTTGAAGGTCACAGAGCTGTGATGTGATAGAACAGGATTTATACATGGATCTCTCTGCAGACTGAGTTTTCCGGTATCTTATGCCAATACTCAAACATCAGGGAAACGTTTCATGACATGTGAACCCTAAAAATCTCAAGAAAAAGAAGTCCAGCGCATTTACATTTGAATCTCCTCTCCCACGTCTACAAGCAGAAACCTATACCTGAGTGTGCAAGTGATTGGGAAAAGATTTGGGTTATTGGTGATGACAATTGCATGAAGACAACACAAGTAAAAGAAACATTCGTATCTTTATTACTTCCCAAATTTAATAGGGTCTCTAAAATACTAAGGGACATTGACACATATTTCAGACTAGGGAAAGTCTCATAAGATCTTGCATTTTAAGAAAAATATAGAGGAAATGTAGCATATTCTAAATGAGGCGGGTGAAGAGAACACATATGATGTCACATGCAGAACATTTGAAGGGACTGGGAGTTGTTTAGCCTAGGTAGGAAAAAATTATGAACTATGTTTGCCATATATGGGCATTGGAAGGATAAGCAATCAGAAAAACAATTAAGCAATATCTTAAGCAATTAAAATATTAAATGGTAGGTTCAGCAGATAATTGCAAGCAAAACATGGAAGGATTTCCTAATGGTTAAAGTGGCCTAAAGGTGAAATGTGCTATCATCTAAGAGGGAAATAACCAATCACAGAGGTCAGCTGACCATCTGGCACTAAAGGTCTGGCTTGGATTCACTGATAACTTCAGATCTGGGGTGATGATATTGACATCAGATGTTAATTATTACCTTGGTATTTCTTCCTGGTTCAACTGTAGCACAGGCCTTTGGTGACCCTGTGTGCCTTTCTTTCCACTTGACTGCCTCAAAGACAAAGGAGAGACTGTCTCAACATCCTCATTTCTTTGTTGCTGGTTGAAAACCATTTGTCTTAAATGAGGCCGATAAACCTTAGTTGAGAACCCAAACGGTATAAAAACAAATAAGCTTTGGCTATAAGCTATCTACCTAGATAAACTATTAAAAATTTTTCAAAGACAACAATCTAGCTTGGCTGAATAAAAAACAATCATTTGGCCCTTTGTGCAGACTCAAAGTTTTCATTATCATGCCAACTTCTTATTTGTTCCTGACTTTTTTGTATTGGCAACAAGGCTATCTTTTTTTTTTTTTTTTTGCGGTACGCGGGCCTCTCACTGTTGTGGCCTCTCCCGTTGCGGAGCACAGGCTCCGGACGCGCAGGCTCAGCAGCCATGGCTCACGGGCCTAGCTGCTCCGCGGCATGTGGGATCTTCCCGGACAAGGGCACGAACCCGTGTCCCCTGCATCGGCAGGCGGACTCTCAACCACTGCGCCACCAGGGAAGCCCAACAAGTCTATCTTTGTTATTGTTTCTTTAGAGGCAGAAATATTCCATTGTGCTGTCAACAGCGGTAGCCTTCCCATATCCCATCAAGTTTCATTTTAGATGGACACA
Organism: Aethalodelphis obliquidens; assembly: GCF_003676395.1. Lineage (NCBI taxonomy): Eukaryota > Metazoa > Chordata > Mammalia > Artiodactyla > Delphinidae > Aethalodelphis > Aethalodelphis obliquidens. The sequence continues at coordinate 22,964,538 of NW_020837958.1, forward strand.
AACCAGATTGCTTCCTTACTGTGGCAAATCTCTTTTTCTGAAGATAGCATAGTAACCCCCCAACCCCTACCCGGTGAGTTACCTTTAAAAAGACAACTTTGACTCTAACTCATTTAGCTCATTTTCAGGGACAAAGTGGCAGAATTTATTTTTCCTTCCATCAACGAAGGAGAGACGTGTACTTCAACGTCTAGTGTCTATCTGTCCTCACTTCCTCCCAACCCTACCCACATACATGCATACCTTCTTCATCTGAAATATCCCAAAATGTACTTAAATAAGTTACTCAAGCATCATCTTCTCTAAAAGTTATTGATGCCACATTCTGCTTCTCCTTTACTTCTTGGGAGCCCTCTTCTGGGTTCATAAATCACTGGAAATAATGGGTCTTATTATTATCACTGAAATCATCAATTTACTTGTCTCTTACAAATACTGCCGCTGGGAGGCAGCAACTCTGGTTTTGCTCATTTTATTCTCAGAATCTGGCCAGATACTCCTGTTCCTACAAAACAAGGAGTAGGTACTTGGTGAAAGTTTTTTAGCCAGGCAACAAATGTGTTAATACTGTTTCTTAAAGTCTGAACTGTTTTCTGGAGTAAAGGTGGTAGGGAGTGCTAACCAAGTGTATACTGCAAGAAAAATATGTTATTTTGCTTCATGCAACATAGGATGTCTTGTCATGAAGCCCAGCCAGTCCTAGAATTCACGTAGTCTGCTGCTTTGACTAGATATGTGCTTTCTGTCAGAAGAAATAACTCCTTTTAGAGGCACATCATATCTCATCCTCTTTTTGAGTCAGTTACTATTTCATTCTTAAATATGCCTGTATTTAAAGATCTTCAAAGCCATACCATCCAGCATATTATACATAGAGTCAGAAAGTTTGATACCTCTGAATATATGCTGACCCACAATCTGATTATAGAAAAAGTAAATGATGTTATATCATACCTGGGGGTATTTTGTGGCAATCATGTGGAAAATTATGCAAGATATTCCCTTTGTGCAGTAAACACAGTCTTAGTCTAATGCATCACAATGAAGTATAATAAAACACTTCAAGAACGGCTTCATTAATTACAGATTATAAAAAATAATGACAGTCATCTCCCACACTTCACCTAATGTCTCCACGTAATCAATCTTCAGTAATGGATGTGTGCCTGTCTTTGACAGCCTCTATTTTTCCTTCCTAATAGCCCTCTCATTTATTTTACTGCAACTATGTCTTCACTACTGGAAGTGTTTAAGACACACACTGTAAATAGTAGTTACATCTTCCCCAAGACAAGCCTAACAGACCAGTTAGACCAATTAGATGCCCCTTTCTCAGAACTGGACAATTCAGTAGAAAACTGTTTGGTTTCCATTTCTTCTGAGCAGCAGTATATTAACTGGGTTGTTCCTGCTGTGAAATTGCCTTTTTGGTCCTAATCACCTAGTACCTGGATCCTGATGGCTCTGAAGCCTACGTTTCTAGCCTTCTGTACTTTCTTTCATCTCCTCTTTCTGGGCTGTAAAGCAAGTTTGTCGTTTTCAACAGAACTAAGTGAAGAAAAATGCAAACAAAATAAAATATAAAATTGTACCAAATGAAAGAAGAATTGATGAAATTAGGATTAAAATATTCCCCTTTGTATTTATTCAGTGAGCTATATGGCTTTCATTAAATGTAATGTGCTCTCGGAGGTAGATGTACCTGAGCTGGCCTAACCACAAATTGATTTCTGACCTCAGGAAGTTTTTATAACATATGGAACAAAATATCAGGCCTAGTGGAGAGTAGGAAGCATCTACATAGATGGTGTAATGTATAGTAGAGGATATAATGTAACATTGCATGAAAGATCAGATACATTGCTATGACAGTTCTGAAGAGAGAAAAATTAACTATGGCTTATGGGGCAGAAGTAGTCAGAATAATAATTAAAAAAAAACACACATTAAACTTGGAAACAGAAAAAATCAAAACTTTGTCAATGCCATGGGAAATGTGAGAAAAAGGATGTAAGTCAGGAAGCTTGAAGATGATTCAGTTAGTAGGTCATTTAGACGGGAAAGTCGACTAAGTACAATGGAACAGCAGAAAAATCATAAGATCAACTGCAGTTGAGATCATGGAAGGCTTTGAATGCATTTATTTGTAAAACAGCTGGGAGTCAACATGCTTTAGAATTAGTAGCCTAACAGTTCTGTGGAGGATGGATAGGAGGCATGACAGAAGGGGAGGGTTCTACTGGGAGACCATCACCACTGCACCTCTGAGATTTACTGAGTGTGAGCTTGCCTTTAACATTCTGAACATGCTCAGTCCTATAAGTAATGATCCCTTTTATTCTCTTATCCTCTTAATTTGTTTTCTTATGTAAGAAAAACTGATGGTAAATCATTCTATTTTAAAGTAACATTCAAATCTTACAGAGAAAATGTTAAAAGTCCATTTGAGTCTGCAGAAAACTGAAGAACAGGCATTGTTTGAATTTTACGCATCACTGATACATATCTTCAATAGACTGTTCTTAAAAGCACAAAGAATTCTACTGAAAAACTGTTTCTTGTTTTCTCTCTCTAATTTTCTATCTCTTTTCCTACTCCTATTATTATTTGGCCCTGACTTTTAGTAGAAATAATAGTTTTCCTCTTTACACACTAGGTAATAACTTGACCACCAACACATTTAGAGGGTTATTTATATTACACTTTCTCTTTCAATCCAGAGAAAGACATTCAGATAAAGGTTTTCTTCCAGCTTTCTACCCCTGAATATAGAGACTGTGCTTTAAATGAGTTTCATCGAGTCGTTCAGCATTCAGTAGAACATGTTCACAAATCAAGTCTGACTCGGAGAAACGCTTCCAGTTATCATTTTAAAAGTCATATGTAGAAAGCCATGCCTAGAACATGATAGCTGAGGCATTTTAAAAATTGAAGACATATTATAAAACCTGCTGGCTTCCTTAATAAGCACATATCATGCACTTGGACACAATGTTTTGCTCATCTCTTAAATAATTTCATTAAAAAACATTCTAATGTCAACAGTACTTTTCCTAGAGGTATGGTAATAAATCAAAACCTCAAATTCCATGTAAAAAGGTCCCCTAGATATTAGTAGGAGACAAGACAATGATAGACCTGTTTAAATGTAACACTAAGAGATTCATGACACCAGGTATATTTGGCACATACTGCTATCAGACAGAGTGTAATCAAAAATTCCTGCAAAATCTCCCAATTAAAATGCTTAGTCTTTGCTAAGTGCAAGGTTTATCAAATCACAGTGAGAAGTGCCGCTGGCTGAATGGTAACTGTGCACAGAGTTGCCCTGGTGGGGTTCTCCATTTCCTGCCGGCAAGGTACAGTGCTTTTTCCCAGCGGCTTTTTGTTAATCTACAAGGACTCAATAGGTATATTACAAAGCAGTAACAATTTGCTAAAATGGACTTAAATGAAAACTGGCAGGTATTTGTTTTTAGTTAAAGGCCAATGTGTCCTGGGCAACAGACGCCCAAATCTCTTTAGAGAGTACCTGGGAAATAAATATTTTTTAATGTTATACTTGTTATTTTTATTGCAAGTGACACTTGGCTTCTCCCAGAGTGCAGCCTGCTTTGTGGATGTTACCACATTCATCTTCACAGCATGGTGAGCAGGTGTCAACTATGATTATCTTGGTTTTGCAAGTGGCAAGACAGAAACTCTGAGAAGTAACATGACTTGATCAAGGTCCTAAAAGGACCTGAAGCTGCAGCTGCCCTGGACCAATTAAGTTTCTTGTTTATTTAAACGAGGGGGACCTACTAATAGGAGACAGCAAAGGGAAAAGAGTATTTTTTAAACGGCTGCTTACCATAATTCTAGTTTATATAGTATCATTTTAATCTTAATAACACTGAAGATAAGGAAATTAAACTTTTAGAGAGAGCCAATGAAGTCCAACCTTGTGGAGCAAATTAAAAAACAGAGCCAAAATTTGAACCAAGATGATTCCTATGAGTCTTCCCACTGTATTTTGAAGATTTTTTTACTGCTATGGCAGTTTATTTGTCTTTATTTGCCAAGGTGCCGCATACAAACAGCAATTATGATTAAGTTATCTGGTTTTAAGAAGGTGAGAGAAGTAGGAGGTAACTGAATCCATCAATATCCAAATCTATCAATTTATACTCCCCCAGCCCAGAAAGGCAGCTTGCCTTAATTATTCTAAGTATTTTCCTATGGCCTCCCTACTATTGTATATCATAGCTGGCATCTTGAAGTTGACAGAGGATCTTGTCCCTTAAACTAGATTTTACAGATGAGGAATCCATTTAAACGTTTATCCAAGGACCAGATGTCTAGAAAGAAATTCCTCCATCCAGATTCCTTCTGCTCTTGCTGGAGGAGACTCCAGAGAGAAAAGTTTGACAAGCAGATATTGTAAACAAACTTACTACCCACTTCTCACATACACAGCTCCAGATTAGCTCACTCCTCTCACATTTTGATTTTAATTCCAAACATTAGACTCCTAAGGCAGTGTGTGTTTGAACTTGAGCAGAGATCGTAGAATTACCCAAGATTGCACGTGTTGAATTGTTACATAAAGCTTATAAGTTCTTATGTATTTGCTGCTCATTTAGTGCCAAACTTTTCCAAGGAAAGTATTCTAAATAGGAATCTTATATGAAATTTTAGATTTTGTGGGGTGTGTGTGTGTGTGTGTGTGTGTGTGTGTGTGTGTGTATGAAATCCCAAGGAAAATCCTTTGCCTAAAAAGTTTTATTTGAGATATACAAAAAATAAAGTCATATAGTTAAGTCAAATAACCTCACACTGCCAAAAGGGGAAACATAAATTTTAATAACCCCAAACCAATAAATGTTATTTGTTTTACACAAACACAGTGAACTGAGACTGATTCAGATCATTCTCTGATGTCAAAGAAAGCTAGAAAAGGAACATAAATCACAGTTGCCCAAAACATCTTGATCATATTATATCTATTGCAGGGTCAATTTATATAATAAATGCTAATAATTCCCTAGAAATTTCACTCATTTTAATCCCAATAATAAGTGGATCACATCTAGCCAGTTTAATGTTTTCATAACTAATTTAATATGGGAATACTGATTAATGAGAATGGGTCAACCATGAAAATTTATAGTGGTTTATTGCTTATTTGAAATTGAAGTTGCAAGAACTAACATGTTATATTTACTAAATTAAGAGAGAGGGTTGGTCTAAATACATTAGAGAGAGAGAAAGAGACAGACAGATACAGAGACAAAGAGAGACAGTAAAAGAGAGACAGAAAAAGAGAGACAAGATTCTTGCTCAAGCTAGAAGATGATGTAAGTTTAAAAGAAAAATTATTTATGAAAAAGAAAACTACTTAGGCAAGTGCCTTAAGACAAAGCAAATATCCTGTTTAAAATTTGGAACTAAAAACATTTCTAAATAAGAATCACAGAAGCACATCTGCTTCAGAAGCAAGTGGCAGAGTTAAGTAGTGTAATTTTTATTTAGAGTCCAAAATATGAGAACAAATTTTAAATTTAGTGCCTCTTCCTAATATGGTTGACTAGATCAGGGTTTAGTGACTGGTTTTCCCAGTTCTAAAGAATGAGGTGATGAGTAACTTTCAAAGCAACAACTCCCTTCTAGTGTTATTTCTGGGTTCATTTAAATCACTCATTTGAATCTCCATGAAAGTTATTTCAGAAAGAAATGGAAGAAAAAATGACAGTTAATTTTACTGCATCGGCAGATTTGGAGAAAAAAATTCAGATGTTGCATATTTTAATATTAGTATTCATGTTTGGTTCTTTTCTTGGAGTTCTGATTTTCCTTTTGAAATATCCTTCCTCCCCTCAAATTCTTTAAATTAGTTATAGTAATTGATTTAAAGCCCTTGCTGCCATTTCCAATAGCTGGGTGATCTTTTGGTCTATTTCTATTATTTTCTTTTGAATCAGGTTACATTTTCCTACTTTATTCTATATCTGTTAATTTTTAATTATATTCAGAACACTGTGTATTTGAAAAGAATGGTTAGAGACTATTGTATGGATATTTCAAGAGAGTGCAAGCCCTTTCTTTCATCTGACAGTCAGGATATGAGCTAATCTTTCTAATTTCTGTAGGAGTTGAGTTATTCTGGGCTGTGTTTCAAGTCCAATTTTAACTGTGATTAGTACTCCAACTACCAACCAACCTAACAACACGAGAGCTTCCTTCCTTTCTTTCTTTCGTCCTTACTCTTCCTTCCTTCTTTCCTTCCTCCCTTCCTTTTTATTTTGTGCTAATATTTTTATTTTGGTATAATAAAAAGTTTAGAGGAAAATTGTAAGGAAAGTAGAAGGCATTACTGTATACCTTTTAATTGGACTTAACCAATGGTTTATATTTGTTCCATTTGTTCTCTCTCTCTCTCTGATCGCTCGCTCTCTCTCCTCCCTTCCTCCTGGAAAATGTATTTATATTTTATATACACTTTTTTTCTATGAACACTTTGAGACCATTTTTTTTCTGAGCAATTTGTGAATACGTTGAAGTCACTGGGCTGCTTTACCTCTAAAAACTCACCTGTACACTTCCAGACTGAGGGCATGACTTCCATGACCACCTTACACTGCATTTATCACTGACCCAATATTGATTAAACACTATTCTCTAGTCCATAGTCTTTTGTAACTACATGTTTTTCTGTCCACGATCCAATCATATACCAAGCATTGTGTTAAGTTTTCATGTGTATGTAGTTGCCTAAAATATAAAGCAGTTTATCAACCTTTCTTTGTCTTTCCTGGCCTTGATATTTTTGCAGGGCAGTAGTTTCATAGAATATTTTAAAATTTCTGTTTGTCTATTTCATTTTTGTGTGGAAATTTTTTAAAAACAAACATCTTTTTATTGAAGTATAGTTGATTTACAGTGTTGTGTTGTTTGTCTAGTCCTTGTGGCAATATTTAGGTTACACATTCTTTGGCAGGAATATTTAAAAAAAAATGACATGGTGTCCTTTCCAATGAATCCTAGTAGGAGGACTGTGGCTAACTTTGTTAAGGTGATATAGGCCAAGTTGCTTCATTATAAAATTACCATTTTTTCTTTGTAATTGTTTCAGTTGGAGTTTTCTGAGAAAGCAGGTAGGATTAGATGTTCAAGAGACTTTGGGGAAAATCATATTTGAGGAAAAATGGAAAGGGAGGCAAAGAAGGCAAGGAGAGGCCTCAGATCTAGACATGGGGGAGAAGGGGAAGGAAGGAGGCTGGGGAGGAAGGCTCTCAGCTGAAGCATAGTCTAAGAAACCGTCCGCCAAGCCAATGGGTGGCCCTGGAGCCAGAGCTAGCCTTAGAGGGGCCAAGTGTTTTAGGGTCGGATAGTTCTTTGTTGTGGGGAGCCGTCCTCTGAACTGTAAAAGGCTTAGCAGCATCCTCAGCCTCTACCCACTAGATGCCCGTAGCAGTCTCCCAGTTGTGATTACTGAAAAGTATCTTTAAACATCATCAGTGTTACCTAAGGGATAAAATTACTTCTAGCCGAGAACCACTGCTTTATACATTTAGGTCTTCTCCTATCTTCTGGTGAAAGTTCGTATCTCTGAAGACCACTCGTTGTTCACATAAGATTTCCCCTAAAGTTGTCCTTTCTTGCTTGATGGGGTGTGATTTATTGCTAAAGCCTCGTCTACATTCCCTGGGCATAAAACTTCTCTACAACGAGTGAGTCCTCCTGTGTCTAATGAGGAGTGATTTCAGCCGAAAGCCTTCCCCACACTTACTGCAAATATAAGCCTTCTCCCCCGAGTGTGTCCTCTGATGAGTGCTGAGGGTCACCTTATCAGTGAAGCCCCGCTCACTCTCCCTGCATACATAGGGCTTCTCCCGTGAGCGCGTCCTCTGATGTCTTAGGAGGGCTGCTTTCTGGCCAAAGCCTCACCCACACTCAATGCACTCAAAGGACTTCTCCCTGGAGTGGGTCAGCTCGTGTCTGACTAGATTTGCTTTCTGGCTAAAACCTTGTCCACACTCAGTGCAAATATAAGCCTTCTTCCCAGAGCGTGTCCTCTGATGACTGATGAGTTGTGACTTCTGTTGAAAGCCTTGCCCTCATTCCCCACACACAAAAGGCTTCTCTCCTGAGTGTGTCTTCTGATGTGCAATGAGAGTAGACTTAGGCCTAAATTCTCACCCACATTCCTAGCACATGTAACGCTTCTCTCCTGAGTGTGTCCTCTGGTGTGTGGTAAGGTTTGATTTATCACTGACGCCTTGCCCACACTCCAGACACACAAAAGGCTTCTCTCCTGAGTGTGTCCTCTTGTGTTTAACGAGATATGACTTCTGACTAAAGCTCTAGCCACATTCATTGCACAAATGAGGATTCTCCCCTGAATGAAATCTCTGGTGTTTGCCGAGAGTGGATTTATCTCAAAAAAGCCTCCCACAGTCCCTGCAGACGTAAGGCTTCTCCCACGAGTGAGTCCTCTGGTGTGTGATAAGGTTTGACTTAGCCCTGAAGCCTCACCAACACTCCTGGCACACAAAGGGCTTCTCCCCTGAGTGTGTTCGAAGGTGTCTGATGAGGGTTGACTTCTGGCTAAAGCTTCGCCCACAATCCTCACATGCAAAGGGCTTTTCCCCAGAGTGCGCCATCTTGTGTGTGACTAGGTTTGACGTCTGGCTGAAGGTTTGCCCACACTCTCTGCAGAGGTAAGGCTTCTCCCCCATATGTGATCTCTTGTGTGTGATGAGAGTTGATTTATAGCTAAAGCTTCGGCCACACTCACTGCAGAAATAAGGCTTTCCTCCTAAGAGAGTCCTCTGACGACTAAAGAGAGTTGATTTCTGGTTAAAGCCAAGCCCACAATTTCCACAAATGACTACCTCAAATCCCGAGATTTCTACCCACTTTAATGCTTTGAAAGTTTCTAAAAGTTTTGGCTTCCCAGATGAGCTGAACCTTATTTCCATCACTGTCTTGCTTTCTCTTGAGCTTAATAGCTGTTCTTCAGATGGGCTGGAGAAAGTTCTTGAAGTAACTCTCTCCCTTGTCCTCCCAAACAAAGATTTGGAGCCACCTTCTCTGTCTTCACCTTCCACTCTGTCCCCCCAGAAGCTTTCATAAGAGAATAGCTGCAGCTGCTGCTTCTGATCTGCTGGGCAGAGATCTGCTTTTTGGAGGGTTCCTGCAAACAAGCCTGGACAGATTGGAAGGTGATGATCATGCAGCACATGTTGATGTAATTGCTGACCACAGAAGACCAGAACGGAGGAGGAATAAGGTGGAATTTCTGGCTTTGGATCTGCTGAACAGGGGCTGGGCTGATGTCCTCTCTCCTCTTTCCAGGGCTCTTCTCCATACTCTAGCAGAATGACAGGTGTTGGTTTGGAAAATGAAATTCCCAAGGAGACTAGGTTGCTGTAGTTTTGCAGCATCACTTCCCTGTACAGGGTCCTCTAAGCATGACTTAACAGCTGCCACTCTTCCTGGGTGAAGTCCACAGCCACATCATGGAATGACACGGATGTTTCTTCTCTCCTGGCTTTCAAGAGCCCCAAGGCCATTATTCTGGTCCCCTGAATGTTCTCCCTGGAGAAAGGTGAGGCTAAAGTCTTGGGGACACGCTTGCAAAGTCTATCCCACAGCAAGTGTGACAATGGTAAGGGATGCCGAGTTAGAGGCAGCCTGCTATATCACCTATCTTTCTTTTAGAAGTTATATAATTTTAACTTTTCCATTAAGGGTATGCTCTATCTCAACTTCATATTTTGTGTTTGGTGTATGATAGAGGTCAGTTCATTTTTTTCCATATAGATGTCAAGTTGTTCCAACATTTCTTCAAGAAGATTTTCTTTCCCTTTTGAATCGCATTGGCACTTTTGTTGAAACCAATGGGTTATACAAGTATGAATCAATTTCTTGACTGTCTTCTGATCTCTGCTCTGTTCTGCTAGCTGTATATGATTGTCTGCATTTGAGCTGGAAGACTTGGCTGAAGTTTCAGATAGGTTTGCTTCATTACTGTTTTTGACCTCACAAAGTCCTTGAATCCAATCATTTGGAGAATGCCCAAGACTAGGTGACTGCTCTTTACTTACCAGGCTTTTTTTACCAGGTTTCTTAGTTAAACACGAGAGTGGCGAGTGTGGAGAGGTATAACTGCTTAGCTGAGTTGGAGTTCTTCCAACCTATAGTCCATTCCACTGGCCTGCCCTGTCCTCAGTCCTGGCATCGGAGTCTGAATCCAAACTTAGCCATGACCCCCAGATGGAGGTGGCAGCTGCCTTCCTCCTCTCTGAAGGGTTTGTTTCTCTATGGAATTCAGCTTATTTTGCTTCTTAACTCCACCACTCTGCTGTACCTTCGTAGAAAAGTATGATTTTTATTTTGTCTGTTTTACTTGTTACATTGGAACAAAGCTTTTTTCTGTTCTTTTATAGTCTAACTGGCAGCAGAAGTATTGCTGGTGGAAAAAAAATAAAGGGAAAGTTTAGAATTGTTCATAAATAAAAGAACTTGCATATTGAATCTTTCGTGCTACCAGTTCTTTTTTCTTCTCTTTACCATGACTATCACAAATGGCTAGTTTTTGTCTTCAGCCATTAAAATGTATTCTTAAGTCTTTAGCACCGTCTAATATTTAACTTTAGCAATATTATTTTAGAATACAGTGTCAAAGTTTGACCTTCCTTTTGTGAGCTGGAGAAAAACGGGCTGAGACAGGTCCATGTGACAATCAAAAGAACAGGAGTCACCGTAGCAACTTTTCCTCCTCGTATTTTTATTTGATCATTGACTATGTTATCCAAAAAGGCTTTCTCAGTGACCCTTGAGAAAGTCCTTTCCAGCAGAGACCAGGCACACAGAAGGCCAGAATTTGTTTGTTGTTTCTCAATTTGAAAGGAACAGGATATTTACCATTTGAATAGAAAAGAGGGTGATGAATACAACACATTATGAATTGTAGAAATAAGATAAATTTTTAAAGTAAGTTAGAGAAGGTGTCTCTGTTGGTTTAAATGATGCAGTGAGACTTAAAATGATGACTCAAGAAGCTCACAACAATAAAAATTAATCTGGACCTGACACTGGCTATTGACTCACAAGTAAGCCTCAGTCTTGGATCCTAGGTGACAGCATTTGGACAGACCCGGTCAAACACAGTTTCACTGGATGTACAGATTGTTTGAAACAGTTTTTGTTTTTTCAAAGACAGTATTCACTGTGGTGCTCCTACTGTCTTTCAAGGTATGAAAGTCAAGTGAATAGATGATCTGAAGAAAAAAGTCTTTTTATGTTCTTTTCCTGTTTTTCACTTCTTTACTCATGGTTATCCCCCCCCCACCACCACCTTGTGATGTTTTACCATTCAGACTACACAGTGACAACACTCTTCACACAGAGGGGCATAATTAAATATTGAAAATAATAAAAAAAATTGTTCTTTATATTTTATGTAGGAGCCAAGCCAGTAAGCATTCCTAGTACTAAATACTAGAGATCATTTTAGAATCTAAACGTTCACCCTAGAATCCTCTATGGGTGTTATGAAAAAGTAAAATGTATCTTTTCAGCATTTGAGTTTCATAGAATTAATATGAGTTCAGCAAGATGATTCTCAAAATATCAGTGGTACTCAAGCTACAAACAAGAGGAAAGGAATAAAAGGAGTTCTGTGCTCTGGTAAGTTTGAGAATCATTTGGCTAATTCATCTTACACACGTTTCTTTATTAAAACTCTTCTCAGATGCTTTATGTCTAAGTTCACTCTCAAGCTCCAAGGTAGGGGCATGGCATGTAGTGTTTCTGAAATTATTTGATTCAGAAATGCTTTTCCCAGGAATATCTTCAATTGCCTTGAAAACATCCATCAGAAAAATCTCGTCTAATTTCAATAAACCTTATGATTTTTTCAAAACCCTGCAAGATCTGGAATCCCTTTTATCCAAAAATCAAATAATTTGTCCAAAAGGAAATGCTTTATTGCATTCATAGCTCCTTGAAGATTTTGATGATAATTGAAGCATTTATTTGATAAGAAGTAATCGGAGGAACTCAGAATTTATAGAGAAAAGTATACAGTAGAGCATTCATAAAAGACTGATCTTTGACCTTGGTTGGTATCATGGGAGGTAAATAATGAAATAGTGACATTTTCTTCCCATGTTCACAAAGTGCAACAAGCTTCATACCCTTGTCAGGATGTTTTGTGATAGTGCCGTGTTTCTGTGTTGTGAGTGAGTTTTAGAAACTTTAATGAATCTAAGCAGTGAATTCCACAAAGGAAAAGACCAGCTATTATAACTTTTGTTTTCCACACCTATAACTGTGCCTATAAAACAAAGAGGAGCGTCAAAATGAGCAGTATTTGAACCACTTCATCCAGTTTCCTTTCAAATCAGTGTGTTTTGTATTCTACAGTTCTGGTACTTAAATATTTATTAAGTACCAAATATGGTCTGTCAGTAGGCTAAGTGCTAATAAGGACTCTTCTGTTACCACTGCCCATTTATCAAGGAGCTCAAAATATTGGAGCACAATTTATTTCCTAATATGGAGGTAGTTTGAGTTTAGTAACTTCAATTATGAGACCTAAACAACTGTGGAAAAGCTGCTGCTGCAACAGCTCTTAGGTTACTGAGGGCTCTCTGCTTGATCAAGAGAAATTAAGATGTTTATTCACCTTTAACCACCTAGAGAGTAACATACCAGATGTATCATTACAGAATGGGTAAAGACTAGTGGTTTTCTTTGCAGGTGAACAATAATAAATGAATGTCAATTTTGGCACAAGACTTGAGGATCAAATATAAAGAGCAGGGCTTCCCTGGTGGCTCAGTGGGTGGGAGTCTGCCTGCCGATTCGGGGGGCGCGGGTTCGTGCCCCGGTACGGGAGGATCCCGCGTGCCACGGAGCGGCTGGGCCCGTGAGCCATGGCCTCTGGGCCTGCGCGTCCGGAGCCTGTGCTCCGCAATGGGAGAGGCCACGGCGGTGAGAGGCCCGCATACCGCAAAATAAAGAAAGAAAGAAAGAAAGAGCAGCTTACATATATTTCAGGTATGGAGGACATATGGATGTTGCACCAGAATTTCAGCTAGGGGACCAGAGTGATCGCTGGTGGGGCTGGTGAGAGATGAGGGTATGGGAAGAGGTGGAAGGTAGGTCAAATTGAAATGAATAAAAATGAAAGAAAGTAAAAATAAAGAATGAAACTCATAACGTTCTCATAACAGAATATCTGCAAAGGAATAGAGTTTACTAATATTTAAGAATGAGTCATAGGGATCCTGTACAAAGATCCTTGCAGCACTAACACACAGTATCTTCCATGTGAAACCTATCCTAAATTTTCTATAAAGATATACATATATTTTATATATACACATATATACATAGAGTAAATACTATTATTTTCTCCATCTGAGGGATGAGGAACTGAAACTTGATGAGGTTAAGTTACTTTCCAGTCTTAGAGTAAAAGACAGGGCTAAAGATTCAAACAAAGCAATCTGGTTCCAGTGTCTGGACCTTCATCAAATGATGTACTATCTCTCTCAACATAAACCCTCTAATACGGGTCCAAACCACTATATAAGAAGAAACTGAGCCCATGCAGAGCAGAGAATAAGGGGACAGAGTAAACCATTTCTTAACAATTAGCTAAGAAATTTCAGCTTGTTTGATTGATTATGTGTTTAAGTTTGAATTGACATAGTAATATCTTGTATCTGTAGGAACATATAATCTAGACACAGTGAGTATCTTTCAAGGAGGGTTGCTTACATGTTATTCTGCCAATTGTTGAATAAGGCCAGTAACCAAGAATGGAAGATGGCCTAGAGTAGGCCACAGAGGATTCTATGAAAGCACACTCAGTGCTCTTCATGCCATTATTGTCCTAGGCCCCCTTGATCAAATCAGAGAAATGGCCATATGTGGTCAGCCTTCTCAACTGCTCTCACATCCTCACTACCTCATAACTTCATAACATTGCTTCATGTAGCCCTTATACAATAAATTCTTTCATTATACAAAGTGAGTTACTGTTCCTAATAGGGACCTTAAACTACTGCAAGAAACTGAATTCCAAAATTAAAATAAAATAAATTGGAGTATTACAGCATTGGGCTAGTGTTAAGTACACTGGATTGACTTTCCTTGAAAATCTTTTGAATTCAGCCAAACTAAGTGGACAAAGTTTGACATTTGCTTATTTCCCGTCTTAAACCATCTTCACCCTCCCAGATGTATCTTCTTTCTTGAAGATGTCTCTGAATTCCTGCTCCTAGTTTTTAGTACTGATTCCCCACAGGTCCATGTTCTACACCAGGATAGACTATGACATTAACTGGTTCCAGTTGACCTTTTAAATTTTTTTTATTTTTTTAACATCTCTATTGGAGTATAATTGCTTTACAATGTTGTGTTAGTTTCTGCTGTATAACAAAGTGAATCAGCTATATGTATACATGTATCTGTATATCCCCTCCCTCTTGTGTCTCCCTCCCACTCTCCCTAGCCCAGCCCTCTAGGTCGTCACAAAGCACCGAGCTGATCTCCCTGTGCTACGCAGCTGCTTCCCACTAGCTATCTATTTTACATTTGGTAGAGTATATGCTAACACATATATATGGAATGTAAAAAAAAAAAATGGTTCTGATGAACCTAGGGGCAGGACAGGAATAAAGACGCAGACATAGAGAATGGACTTGAGGACACAGGGAGGGGGGACGAAGTGAGAGAGTAGCATTGACATATATACACTACCAGTTGACCTTTTAATAGTCGACTTAGAAATGGCAACCAACACAGAGATATAATCACCAAGGAGGATTTGAGGGTAAAGTATACTGAGATCTTGTGCTCTGAAATAGTACCACTTAGACACTCACTTATTCTTCTGCAACCCTTTAGCTCTAGAAGTCTCTGATTATGCCTTTTTGAAAACCTATATTATTCCAAAAGACAAAACATGTATATTGCAGAAAATGTGGATACACAAAAAGAAAAAGCAAGGAGACACCCCAAATTCTTCCTACCTGGAGACATCCACTGCAAACCCCTTGGTGCATTGCTTTCCAGATCCTTTGATGTGAGAGTACATCTCTATCCTCTGAGATGTGACAGCTCTTTACATACTTAAACACAGTTATTTTGAGGTTGTCCTTCTTTAATTTCTTTCAAGCAAAATTAAAAACAAAAACAGAACAGAAACCTTTCTTCCTGGCATTGAATGGCTAGAACCATCCAAATACATCCCAGTATCACTTTGCCAGTATAAAGAATAAGAGATGCTTTCTGTCATTCTGAAAAAACAATTGATAAAGTAAAGTTTTGTACACCCAGCATTCTTTCTTACTGAGCTTTGTCAAAGCCAGGAGCTCAAAAGTGAGGCATACTAAAATAGCTTAGAGTGTTGACACATATTTAAAATTGGGCTCTATATAATTGTTTGACAAGTAGCTTCTGGATAAAAGCACAACCAAAATGAGGAGATTTCCACTTATATTTTGCTTACCTTATATAGGGCAGTAAAATGAATTAGTTTAAAAGATCTTTATCAATAGAAGGACTTCTAGAACAAAAACTACACTAAGAATTCCTGACAAATAAACATGTTAAGTTTCTTCATTTGCAGAATATGGTAAACTGATGAATACTTCTTTCTAATGAACACTATTCAATAAAAACAACTTGGGATAAAATCATGTAAGATGGTATGAAAGTCACATTTGAGAGGCTTATTAAAATATGTATATCTTCCAAGAATGTACAGTGTTGAATAATTCATTAACTGTTTAACACATTTACACACTCTTAAAAACCATGCAAACTGTTTTATTACTGGACTTTTTTTCATTTTGCAAGTGGATTATATATATTTTTCATCTGTGAGACTCCAATGTTTAAATGCAAATTAATTGACATTGAGCTCTTGCTAATTAAATCAGCAGAGGAGATTTTGCTGACACTATGCTAGGTGCTCAAATTAAGAGACTGTCTCATTGAATTAAACAGAGTACATTTATCATGGATAAGCTCTCAGCCTGTTTATCTGATATGACAGTTAATGGGTAAGGAAAATAAATCTTCCCAATATTGTAGGCAACAGATGCACAGCTGTCTTACTTCTGTCTTATCTAGAAGTTTTGAAGCAAAGAGAGAAGACGTAAAGACTGTTGTCCTTAAACTGAACAAGAATGTAATAAAACCTAAAGTTAGTTTCATTTCAATAAGTTGACTAGTTTTATTGAACTAAATAAAAAGTAGAAAAAATTTCAAGATATGTGCATATGTAACTTGTACTCACATGGCAGCTGAAATCATAAAACAGACATAAAATGGAAACAACTAGGCTATCCTGTGCTTCTTTTAAATATCATTTAATATGTCCATTCAGACATCCTGTCACCAACTTCCTTTAATATTTTTATTTATTAATTTATTCATATTTATTGAATTTCTATTTTACGCCAGCCACTATGCTAAGTGCTACGAACATAACTACGAGGAACAGCATATGTGTCTTGCCTCAAACCCTTCCTTGTAATGTATTTTATAGAAAATTTCTGAGAATTTAGTATATGAGTAGAGTAGATATGAACTTATAACTTAGAATCTGTCTCTGTTAGGATATGTCTATTACCTGACAGAAAAATGGTGCTTAAACAATATCAGTGGCTCGGGCTTCCCTGGTGGCACAGTGGTTAAGAATCCGCCTGCCAGTGCAGGAGACTTGGGTTCGATCCCTGGTCCGGAAAGATCCCACATGGCGCGGAGCAACTAGCCTGTGTGCCACAACTACTGAGCGTGCGCTCTAGGCCCCACAAGCCACAACTACTGAAGCCCGTGCCCCTAGAGCCCATGCTCTACAACAAGAGAAGCCACCGCAATAAGAAACCCGTCCACCGCAATGAAGAGTAGCCCCCGCTTGCCGCAACTAGAGAGCCTGGGCAAAGCAACAAAGACCCAATACAGCCAAAAATAAAAATAAATAAATAAATTTTAAAAAACCAGTATCAGTGGCTTAAATGAATACCACTGATAGCTTTCTAATTTTTTAACATGTGCTTGAGAGAGTTCTCAGGTTTTTTTCTTTTTTTCAGAATAAAATAAATTAGTTTTGGAATTGACCACATTCATTATTGACCACATTCTTCATATTTTTTAAAGTAAACACTCGAAGTTGATTTTCTAAACTGCAATATTCCTAACATACAACTGATTTTCTTAAAAAAATAAATTATTTTCTTTTAAATGTATTTATCTGCAGTTAGGATACATTTAGCTAACTTAATTCCACATGACTTTTTTGCTACTTAGTGTACTTTTTCAATACATCATGTAAGTGGCTTGTTTTACTAGCAAGGGCCAAGAAAAAACAAATAGCCCCTAATGATCCTGTAATGATTTCAATACCACCATGATTTAGGGTTTGATCAAGGTCAGGAATATGGATTTGTAGGGCAAAGGAATCAAACGCTAAAACCAGAGCAATTTGAGCATTTATGGTAACCTTGCTCCTATAGTTTTGCAGAAATATGCTTCTATGCCTGATAAAAATTGGGAATGGAAATATTAATAAATTAACATGGCTATAGTTGCCTTAGACTTCATGCAAGGACCTAAAATAAATTGTATCTTTCACCTACAAGAGAATATTTCTCTCATTCTTGACATGTCTTCTTTGACAGTAAAACTAGTTCAGTCAACTAAGGTCAGTCTGGCAAAGAAAAAATATTTTATATGACTTCTAGGAGAATAAAATGGAAAAGAAAGAAGTTCTTCATATGTCCATTATGATCCACTATATTTATGCAACTTTCCCCAATTGTTCCACTCCCTACTTGTAGATATACAGATATTTGTGACAGTTATTAGATTCACAAAATAGTGAATTCTATTCCATTCCATTCCATTTCATTCCAGTTTTATCATGTGTCCGAGATCAGAGCAAGTAAGGGAAGTTCTGTAACGTGGTGATTATCTGGCCAGAGTTTGACATTAGAAAACCTGGCTTCAAATCCTAGTTCTGCTCTTTTATAAATATAGATTCCTGGTTGCTACAAAATATATCGTTTCCCTTTATTTTTAAAAAAAAATTACTAGAATCCTGATATTTTCTGTAGTAGCAAAATGCTCAGATAAAAAGTTGTATTTTGGGCTTCCCTGGTGGCGCAGTGGTTGAGAGTCCGCCTGCCGATGAAGGGGACATGGGTTCGTGCCCCGGTCCAGGAAGATCCCACATGCCGCAGAGCGGCTGGGCCCGTGAGCCATGGCCGCTGAGCCTGCGCATCCGGAGCCTGTGCTCCGCAACGGGAGAGGCCACAACAGTGAGAGGCCCGCATACTGAAGAAAAAAAAAAAAAAGTTGTATTTCCCAGCCTTCTTCGCAATTACATCTGACTATGTGATACATTCCTGGCTGCTGATACTTAAGTAGAAGTTTTTAGAAAGAGCTGGAGAAAGGATCTTAAAATGGGGACATGGACTCAGTTGGCAAGAAACTGCCAAATTCTGCCCTTTCCTTTTTCTGTCTGGAAGGAAGACTAAATTCTAGAATGTAAGCAATACTTTTTTGGCTATGAAACAATGGGCACAGTAGTCATGTATGGGTTTATAGAAAAATCAAAGCCCCGAATCCTGATTTCAGCAGGGAGCCACGGTATTAGTCCCCAAATGCCTACTTACAGACTTCTTTTTCTATGATAACAAATGAAATCCTTATTTTAAGCTACTTCATTTATTCCTTTTAGCTGAATGCAGTGGTGAATTAATACATTAGCTTGATATTAAATCCAATCTGAATTTCAGTTTAAAATTAGAAAAGTTTCATTCATGAAATGAGTAAACCAATAATTATTTTACTAAGTGAGAGAATCAAGTAAGAACAGAGAGGTAGAGGGCTTATCACAATGCCTGTCACAGAATTTGCAGTCTATAAATCACAATAATTATTGTTATGTGCTGTTTGAAAGGCAGTGATTTTGTTTCTTTTTTTTGTAATTTTTCCACTTGATATGTTACACCTGAGAAAAGAATCAGACAACTAAATATTTAATGACTCGATTTTAAGATAAGTATAATTATGTGTCTTCACATGTCTTTTTATTCTTAAATCTAACAATACAAATAACCATGAATATATAAGAATTATAAAGTAATTTTGCTGGATGCATTGGCAGGCATATATGATGCATTGCTTTTAAAGTTTGTTTTTCCAAAACTTGCTCTGTAATTTGGCCTTTGAGAAATCCCTAGTGAGCCTTCCTGTTTATCTCAAAATAATGAAAAAAAAAGTTTATTAAAACTGGATAAGCTGTAGCTATCATGAAAGTGAAGGAAGGAAGGAAGGAAGGAAGGAAGGAAGGAAGGAAGAAAGAAAGAAAGAGAAAGAAAGAAAGAAAGAAAAAGGAAGGAAGGAAGGAGGGAAGGAAGAAAGAAAGAGAATGGACGGTATGGAGGGAGGGAGGAAGGAGGGAAGGAAAAAGATTGTTTACCATGACTTTTTTTTTTTTTTTTTTTTTTGCGGTACGCGGGCCTCTCACTATTGTGGCCTCTCCCGTTGTGGAGCACAGGCTCCGGACGCGCAGGCTCAGCGGCCATGGCTCACGGGCCCAGCCGCTCCGCGGCATGTGG
Organism: Aethalodelphis obliquidens; assembly: GCF_003676395.1. Classification (NCBI taxonomy): domain Eukaryota; kingdom Metazoa; phylum Chordata; class Mammalia; order Artiodactyla; family Delphinidae; genus Aethalodelphis; species Aethalodelphis obliquidens. The sequence goes on from NW_020837958.1 coordinate 22,984,169, forward strand.
GATCTTCCTGGACCGGGGCACGAACCCGTGACCCCTGCATCGTTAGGCAGACTCTCAACCACTGCGCCTCCAGGGAAGCCCCTACCATGACTTTTAAATGAATATTTGGCTTCTTACAAGGCTCTAGAAAGGCACAAGTAGTGTCCATTAAGATAAACAAAGCATTAAGAAGAATTACTATAGTAAATGTATTAATGATTTGAAGACTCCTCAGAAAACAAATCAAACTGAAAAAAATGAGTCTGAAGTATGACTCTCACATGCTCTGTGAAGAGCTTCATCCTTGTACTTTCTGTGGTCTTTTCTCAACTTGAATCATTTTCTAGTGAGCAATTATATAATTATGTTTAAACAGCTATATTTTTCACTTACATTTCAAAGAAATCGTGGAAGTTCAAAATAGAATGTTTATTACAATTCTTGTATTTAACATTTCAAACCAAACCATACCTCTGTGCAAATAACTAATCAACTACTTAATTAACTGCATTTGCCACCATTTTTTCTCCTTTTTCAGCTATGCCAATTCTTTCTCTAGATTTCACTCAAAAAGTTAATTCTCTGTTATCCATCAGAAAAACAAAAGTATTTTCCTGGTTTATTTGGTTGAACTGTTGTCATGTTTGATTTTTGCACTTTTAATTTTCACATTGTCAGTCACTTCCAAACAGCAGTTGGTGACATTGATTAGACACAGACTTATTCAGATGTGGATTCTCCCCACCAAATTCTCAAATTTTCCCAATTTGATACTTATTCTTCTTATCTAGACACCCAGTGCACAAAATCTAAAATGTGTCACTATAATCTTTATAATGTAAAATAAAGGTATTGGCTTACAGAAAAAATGAAAGCTAGTACTGAGTCAAATGTGAGTTGATAGATTTGTAAAATACGGAAAAATTTTCAAAAGATATTAAGATAACTGTAGTATCTGCTTACCTAAAAATAGTGATGTGGGAACTGAACCTTTCTTCAACTATCTTGAAGGCATGAATTGTGCCTCATTCCTTTGGTATCCCCAGCACCTACATGGTGACTCACACTCAGTGGAAGCTTGACTTTAATTCCATCCCTTAGTTTGAAGGCATCCGTTTCTCTCACTGAACATCAACTCCTCTCTACCAGATTTTTCTGTATTCTGCTTGAAGGAGAAATTTTGAACTTTCCTCATGTATTTTTCAGGAGGAGAAAAGCCCACTGATATCAGAATTTCATCCTTAGAATCTCAGAACTGCTTGAACCAAGAGGCTTTAATCACTTGCTGGTAACTCGTCATGAAAAGAATGCTCATTCACTTTAGACCTTCCTTACACCTATGGTGTCTGTCCTGAAACTTGTTCTCTTTCCTAAGCAGACAAAGATTATGGTCAATTTTAGTGCCTTCAAATCCCCTGTTAGTATATAAAAATGTTATGCTAGTTTCTTATTCACTTGTAGAGAGAGAGTTCCTATCTGACATCTAGTTTTACATGGACCATTCCATCTTTCCATTGTGACAATCAATTCTTACCCTATTTTCTCTAGTTATAGCAGTCTTTCAGAATTTTATACTCTAGCACTAACAGCTTATAAATACAACTAGAGCAAATAATTTTTCTGCTTCTTATCCAGAAATGGTTTTCTCACAGAGATTATGATTATTGTGAAATGTCATAAAGCTTTACAATTTTATATATTTTGATTTAAATTGTGGTCAACTATACCTTCAGACTTTTTGTGTTTATGTGTTTGTTTTTCTACTGTTTTTATTCCTAGACAGTTATTCCAAATACACACACACACACACACACACACACACACACACACACACTTTTGCCTGTAAGCATAATATCATGACTATGTTCCCACCAAAATTCATTCTCCATATATGGGACTACTTTTCTCATGTTTCAATCCTGTCTTGACTTTTTTCCCTACCTTTCAGAAAAATACTAACTGTGTCCAATTTAGTATTATCATAAACTGATTATCATACTTTCAAAATCTTGTTGAAGTCTTTGAAATGAAGCCTGGCTTCTTCATAGATATACCAACTCAGGGCATTCTTGTATAAAATTTTTAAAGGCAAGTAATACAGTGCAGCAAGAGAAATAGAATGCAGGTTTTTTTCTATCTGAAGGCCAAGAGATATCTCAGGTGCAAGAGCCCCTGTGTCTTTGCCTTGTACCACCGAGATCTATGCAAGGAATCTTAGTTTTGGGAGAAGCTCAAGACAAGTTTTTTGAACTTATGAGATCAATTGCAAACCCATTTTCTCATTTGAGAAAATGAGAGAATAAATAAGACAGAGAGAGAGAAGGAGAGAGGGAGGAGTGGTTATGTTTGTGTAGAGTAAGCACAGGAGGGATGCTCTAAGAGAAGAGGGTGGGTAGTGAGCTAAAATAAAACCTCAACGGGCCTGGTAAACAAGGTTAATGATAGAGATGAATGTTACTTAAATCAGGAGAGGGGTTTGGTATGGGCCGCTAATTTTCCAGGCTTCCCAAAGTCTTTATAGCCACAGGAGAATGGTTGATATAACCTAAACACAGTTCTCCATTAAAGCCTTTTTTCAGACTCAATTCTTCCTAGAGTGCATTCCTTCATCTCTCTCTAAATTTCACACTCTCTTTCATGTGTCCATCCTATGCTGCCTCCCTTATGAAGTCTTCCATTAAATTAACTGAGTAAATGCATTGCCTCCTTTCTCTGAATCTGTATAACTTTGCTTAGTTTTTTCCCCTTCCAATATAATATCTTGAACTGTATATATTTGTAAATTATCTTCCCCTCTCACTAGACTAGCTTCTTGAGGGCAGGTCTTAGTCATTTTAGAATCCCCTGTAATATGGTCATTCATAATTTATTAAATTAAACAACGCTGCTTAATTAGGCACAGGAAAATACTTTTTAAAAAGACAGATGTTATGGTTTTTCGTTAGGACTTACATATAACAGAACATTATTTCATCAAACGTTTAACCCTTTTTGGAGGGAGTTTGGAAATTTATATAAGATTTTGTTTTTACAATCATCTGATTCGTATTGTCAGTTTTGCTGATGCTGCTGAAACTGTAATTTAGAATGTATTTTGTCAGTTGAAAGAGCACCATTCACTGAGTAAACAACTGAAATAGGAACTTGTAGATGGATTGAACGGGAGAACAAACTCAAAGAAAAGTAATCATATCTACTTTTAACCAGCGTTTCTTTCTCAGGAAGATGAGGTTAGCCATATATATGAATGCATTTCTTTAATCTGAATGCTTTGGCTCAAAATAATTGAAAATAAGCATTCAACATATTTTGGGAACATGAAAAATATCGTTTTATTTTCTACTTAGATAGGATAATTCTTTTAGATAATGATTATTCCTTGCTGATTAGCAGAAGTTCAAGTTCCCTTACCAATAGCAAAAAAAAAACCCAAAAATGTATATTTCCACTCTCTACATGCACTAAAATTCATAATTATTGATCTGGTCTACACACACACACACACACACACACACACACACACACACACACACACACACACACACACACTCCCCAATGTAAATACTGTATTTGTGTCATCAAAGTTGAGAATTTATTGGTATAAAGGCAAGTATAGTTCATGTGTAAGAGTACTATGGCAATAATAATTGAGGACTAAAAGTGCCAAGCCCTTTATAAGTTATGTCTCATTTTTTAAAAATAACAATACAGAAATACATTTTCTTCTTCAATTTTGCAGACGAATAAAATCTGAGGCTAAGACTGCTGAGACAAATTCCTTAAGGACACACGGTGAGAAACAGGCAAAGTTAGAATGTGAATTCATATCATTATGACATCAGAATCAAAGTTCTTTACCAATATCTGCCGCAGCCTTAGGCTCAACAGCATCATGGGGTGAATAGAGGTGCTGCTCTATCCAAGCCTGTATTCTCCTTTAAAGCCTCCAGCTCCCCTTCAGTTTTCCTTTTCACCCTTTACTGTATCACAAAAACAGAGTTTTTTTAAAAGTCAAGATTTTACATTTTTAAAAGTCAAGATCCAATCAGATTGACATTCATTCTGTGATTATGTCCTTATTTAGTGCCTTTCTACTAGTGAAGGTGAAATAAGCATAAAACCTGAAGAATCAGGGCCTATGACTTTATGCAGAAATAAATTAAGTTTTTGCTTTTTTTTGATGAACAGATTTCAAGATTACATATTCCATGAGTTTGAAAGGATCTCAAAGAACCTAAAGTAGCTGACAATCTCTCAGTTCTTCTGAGCATATATCCCTGACAAGAGATGATCTAATAGAGATGGGGAACTTACTACTTATCAAAGCCTATAGTTTTTACCCCTGGCTAGCAGAGGAATTCTAATTCTTACTGAGTACAAATTCATTTACCTAAACTTCTGCCATATGAGCTTGATGATACCATCTTGAAGCCAGAAAGAACAGTTTTCAACTTTATGCTACATGTAATCCTTCAAATATTTGAGACTAAGGCAACAACTTATTCCTCCCGTCATTTAATCTTTTTCAGGGTAGACATGCCTAGTTCCCACATTTATTTTTCAAAATGATACTTTCAAAATGCCCTCACTGTCCTGAATGGGTTCAGCTTTGGTTTTATTCTTAAAACTCATCAGCCAGAGCTGAATGGGATACTAAAGACAGACCTTTGGCGGCCAAGGGAGTCCCAGTTTCTTTTCTGAGACACTGCTTTATCTATTAATTCCCAGTTGGATTATATTGGTTTTGGGGTTTTTTTTGCAACTAAATTGCATTGAAGTGTAACTAAATCCACAGTTCACGTGCCTAAGGTGTTTTCAGTATATGCTACATGCAGAGCCACATCTTCTACCTTGGCTATTATTGCTGATTTCCTGACAAGATGCAAGACAAGGGAATTACTAGTCTATTAACATCCCTTTGGGTTCTGAATCTAATAATCCCTGATTGAAAGCAATGAACAGCCATGGCTGAGGCTTATGGGTTTTGGTACAGAACCCCAGATATCCTCCCAGACATTCATTAAATCAACAATAAGTGAGCAGTTAATCGGTAAAATATTTTAAAGAAACAAAGTCAAGATTTTTTTTTTGTCTTTTAGTGAAAAAAAATAGGTATCAAATTTTACTTTCCAAGGATTTACGAACAGGCTGAATTGAAACTGAGGAGAAAACTTTAAAACTAAATCCTATTAATAAAAATTAAGTTGGTATTTTAAAGTTATATGCACAATATAGAGTACAATGTTTCTTTAGAAAACAATTTCACATTTTATCATTTCATCTTAAAAGTACACTTTGTAAAGTATTATTTTTTAATTATGAAACATAGTAAGGCATTTCAAAATAAGAAAAAAAAGTCACCATCCCATGACTAAACAAATCAGCCTATTCATTCTCTTGTTTTCTCTTAGTCTGGATCCAAATACATAAGCAATATAAATGTATATTTTAAAATATTGTCTTTATTTCTACAAATATATTTTGCAGAGTATGCCTGACATCATGTCATGCACACAGTTTTAGAACATTGGGAAGTAAAGCAGCGTAGGAGAAAATAAAGCTTTCCCCACCAAATGATTTCAGTTTTCTATTTACAGTTCTCAATTTAGCTTTTCATGGTCTCCCTGTTGGCACTTTAGACTGGATACAGAAGCTAAAAGCTCAGCCATCAGCACCTGAGCATCACACTTACAAAGAAAAGCAAACATCAAACTTCCAGGCTTCTGTGCCCTGCAGAACAAATGTGCCAGGAGGAGAAACAGTTGCCTGTGTGGCCTGCCCCAAACCTTTCTTCTTCAGAGCTGTAGAGAGAAATACTTTCAAAGTCTTTTGAGTCCCAAGGGAGCTAGAGGATACTCATGACTAGGGCAGTTTTACCCATCTTTTCTCACACAGAGAGAAGGTGCCATTAAGGGAAATGTCCTGCTTAAATAACTCAAACGTGAGAATGGATTTTCAGCACTTAAAAGGTGAAGGTGGGTGATGGTACAGAAAATGGTGTGGGCATGGATATGATATAGCTCAGCTCACAACTGACATTTTCACTTGTTATATCTCTGGGTATCTAACACAATGTACACTGAATGATAAATAAAAAAAGAGGGAAAGGGAAGACTACTCTACATTTAAACAAAGGATTTTTGAAAAATGATTCCTGCTATAAATCATATCTGGGCTTATAGGGAGACTCTTCATAATATCCCACAGCTATAAGTGATCTAATTTGCCCAAAAGTCTCAATCTAAACATTAGGTCCATATTTAATATTTTCTATGAGACACTTGCTTCTTACAAGAATTTAAGAATTTAGAGGTTAACATCATACACTTAGACATAAAGGAAAGAAGACAAACTTCCAATCTTCTAATGATGATGAAACGTATATATTTTCTGTTTTGTTTTTCATGAGGTTCATTCTAGTAATGGAGGTAATAAGAGTCTTTATTGAATGTGTACTATGAATGAAGCACTTTCTACACATTTTATCATTTATTCTTAATTATAAGTATTAAAGGTATAAATATTCCCATTTTGAATTTAGGTTGTTTGAAACAGGTAAAATAATTTGGCCAAAATCAAATAGCTGATAAGTTTTAGAGCTGAAATTTGGATTCAGATACATCGATACTAACTATCAAAACAATTTTGGCTCTGATATGTGAAAAATAAATACAAACGTGTGTGCGCGCGCACACACACACACACACACACACACACACTACTTACATATTCAAACAGGGTTGGCAAACATTTTCTATAAAGTGAAAATTTCTCTGTCATAGCAACTCAGTGTTCCCATTGAAATATGAAAGCAGCCATGAACAATATGTAAACATAAGAATATGGCTGCGTTCCAAAAATACTTCATTTACAAAAAAGTTTGAAGGCCAGATTTGGTCTCTGAGTGGTAGTTTGCCTACCCTTGGCTTAAAATATCATAAAAAAGTAATTAAAATGTTAACATAATGTAACAAGGAATAATTGTGTGATAGAGAAGCAAGAGAAAAGCAGTAGTTTTAGAAGGACAGAATAACAAACTACCTAAACTCTTTGTAATATTTTACCTATGGATTATGCAGGTTTCAAGAGAGTGGCTGTAGTGCATTGAATTAAAAAGTAGCAGGAACCCAACAGAGACAATATCCATAGTGAACTAAACTTAGAAGATGTCAAGGACATGTAACCAACATGAAGAAAAGAAATTTTAAAAGTTCTTGTGGTAAAAATGTAATTATTTAGAATCTAAAGAACCACATAATTTCAACAAATGACTGCTTCATATTATGGCGGGATCACAGGAGGTATTGTCAAGTCACTATTAATATTCTTTCTCTTCAGACCAAGGCGAAGTAAAAGGGACTTTATTTATACTCTAACCTGAAGCAACTGAAAACCAAAATATGAAACAATGTTTTTTTAGACATTGAATATCATGTAGTGCAGAGAATAATCCCTGAGAGAGCAGAAACTAATGAAATAAGTCCTGCAACTGTCCCATTTTATTGCCTGAAGCAAGTTCCAGGCTGCAACAGAGGTAGGGGAAACCTAGGTAGATCCTAGTGGTCTTGTTTAGTTGAGAAAGTCAGAACTGGGTGTCAAGGTCACTAGAGTTTGCTTTGCAGAATACCATAGAAAAGAAGGCTATACAGAGAGAGCTCCAGAGATCTGCAAAAAGGTCACCTTAGAGCCCTTAGCTGAGAAATGATCAGCAGGTAATGGTGAGGAAACCATCCCAGGCCAGTGAAACAACCGGTAAGAATTGTACAGTTGACTCTTGAACAATACAGCTTTGAATTGCATGGGTCCACTTGTATCAGACTTTTTTCAATAAATACGTGCTATAGTACCATAGGCTCTACAGTTGATTGGATCCACAGAACCATGGATGGGTATGAAGGGCTGACTGTAAAGTTATACACAGATTTTTGGCTTTATAGAAGGTTGGCCCCCTTAGCCCCAAGGTTGTTCAAGGATCAACTGCATTGCCACTTAATCTGAAACAAAACCAGAATCATAAATTATTATTTTTGCTACAAGCCAAAATGTAAAAAAAAAAAAAAACAAAAAACCCACCAAAACACCTCATGATTCACAAGGTATTAAGTACAGTACTCAAAAGGGTTTTGACTCAGTAGTCGGCAAAATTAGTCCTAAACTCATGGCTGCTCCGGTCTCATGTAACAAATTTTAAAAACAAACCTCCAAAGGCTCAACGTTTTTCAAAATAATTTAACTGTGACTCAGAACAAGACTGAGGATGTTTATAGCGTTATGAAAATACCCAACACCAAGAAAACAAAATTCACAGCAGCTGTATGTAATGATCTGTATGTAAAGAAGCAGGCAATCCATAAGGAGGTGAAAATTTAATCAATGGAAACAGACCCAGAAATGACACAGATGATAGAACTAGTAAACAGAAAGATGAAAGCAATTATTATAACAATACAACTATAACCTGAACTATATACAGTTCAAGAAGTTAGAGGAAAGATTGAACATTTTGAACAAAGAATATAAAAATATAAAAAAATGATCTAAATCAAACTTCTAGAGATGGAAAAAATACCATCTGAAATAGCAAATACAATAGATGATATTAAAAGCAGATCAGCCACTATAGAAGAAAATATTAGTGAACTTGAATACATAGCAATAGAAACTATTTAGAATGAAATACAGAGCAAAATAAGACTAGGAAAAAACCATAAACACAGCATTTTACGTAACAGTTTACAGTATTTTACATAACAGTTTATTATTTCCGGAAAGCAAATCAATTTGAGGTAGTTCCTTCCAAAAATATCAAAAGAGCAAAAGGTAAATATAGGCAAGAGAGTAATATAAATATTTTGTAATCTGCTTTCATATTGACTTGGAATTTGCATTGTTTGTTTTTAAGGTTAAATTTATTCCGAATTACTTTGTCAGGATGTTTATAATCTTTCAGAAAGAAAAATAGGGCATTTCTTTCATGTTCAGTTATTGAACTACTGAATTTTTCCAATAGAAATATTTTCAAATTTGAAATATTTTCAAATTCAGTTGTTTTCAGCACTTAATTTTGACAACCTTTATGCTCTCAATAAATGCTGAGATATTATGAGTAACATCTGGTTATTTTTAGCAGAACAATAAATAATATCCCCCAGTTACTTATTGAAAATTCCTGGAGCAATCTATGTAAAATGTTCTGAATATGAAATTGGCCCACAGAGCCAGTGGGCAAGATTTGCTTTTTTCCCCAAAAATGTTAATTCTAAAAATTAAATTCAAATATGGAATCATTGCTTCTTTCAAAAACAAAGAAAAAAGTTTCTCTTTTCTTCTTAAACCATCGAGAGGTATTGAACCTACAGTTAAGATAATAAACATTTGATAAGTTTCCTTTTTTTATGAAGCTATATTCTTTGCAAATATAATGTGGAAAAAGTGATCCAAAGTAGAAATATCAATGTTATTGCTTTTAATAGACAGCTATATCTGAAAGTGAAAAATTTTAAAGTGTGGGCCAGGATAGAAATTATTTTTGTAAGAATAAATTATATTCATATTTAATCCATAGATACCCACAAAAATTAATAAAGATTGAAAAAGTAAAAGGAGTATTCAAGATGGCAGCATAGGAAAATCTCAAATTCACCTCCCATGGACACAACAAATTTACAACTACATATGGAATAATTCCCTTTGAAAGTAACCTCTGAACTGAATGAGCAGAGTCTCCACAACAAAGGGTAAAAAGACAGCATTGAGATGTATAGGAAAAACAGAGATATAGTCATGCTAAAGAAAAAAAACTACACACCAGCCTCAGCAATCCACACGTGGGAAAGATCACAAAGGTAGAGTTATTTCTCCTGAGGAGCGAGATATTCGAGCTCCACATAAGGCACCCCAACCCTTAAATCTGGCACAGGAGAGACGAGCCTCTATAATAGCTGGTATTGAAAACCAACAGGGAATAAGTCCAGGAAGACTACACAACTACAAGGAATGGAAAATCCACTCAAAGTGCGTGAGTGAGCATGCACTCACTTGACCTGAAAACCTGTGCAAAAACAATGAATTGAAAAGCACATGGACCATAGGTAAAGGAGATCCACTTACTAATCTTGAAGCATCTGACAAAGAGGAAGGAACCAGTTGGGATGCTCCCTGGAGACTGAGATGGTGACAGGAGCCATTTTAAAATCTCTAACTTGCTACTACCTGTGCTGGTGGTCACTATTTTGGAACTTTCCATCTAACCTGTTACTGCCAGTGGACACACCCTAGTGAGAGCTTTGCTCCCTCCCAGGTCTTGGCCAGGCTTCACAGTTGGCCAGGTGATAACCCTTGCCACTAGTGCCTGGCAGCCATTGAAGCCAGGCCTGCAGCCTTTCCAGGGGTCAGCCCCACCCCCCAGCACACAGCAGCAGCCCTGACACAACAGGAGAACATATACAGCCCACCTAAGGGCCAGCCCTTGAACTCCTGGCTCTGGTGGCCAAGTGGGTTTGCACTTCTGAGCCCCATAGGACATCTCCTATATAAGGCCACGCCATCAAGACTGGGAGAGGTAGCTGACTTATAAAAGAGGTAGCTTACAGAAACAAATATAGAGAATTAGGCAAAATGAGGAGACAGAGGAATATGTTTGAATCAAAAGAATAAGATAAAACCTGAGAAAAAAAAATAAATGAAATGTAGATAAGCAATCTTTTTCATAAAGAGTTCAAAGTAAGGTTTATAAGCATACTTACCAAACTCGGGAGAAGAAGGGACAAACACAGTGAGAACTTCAACAACAAGATAGAAGATATTTTTAAAATACCGAACAGAAGTTATAACTGAACTGAAAAATACACTACAGAGGTTCAACACCAGATTAGATGAGGTAGAAGAACAAGTCAGTGAGCTGGAAGACAAAGAAATGGAACTCATCCAGACAGACCAACAAAATAAAATATAAAGAACTAAAAATTATTTTTTTAAAATGAAGATATCTTAAGGGACCTTTTCGACAACATCAAGTGGAATAACATTCACATTATAGGGGTTCCCGAAGAGAGGGATAAAAAGCCAGAAAATTATTTGGAAAAATAGTGGCTAAAAATTTCCCTAATGTGGGGGAGGAAACAGGTATCCAGAACCAGGAAGGCCAGAGAGTTCTGAATAAGATGAACCCAAAAGGACACATACCAGGACACATTACAATTAAAGTGGTAAAAGTTAAAGATAAATAAGAATGCTAAGTGCAGCAAGAGAAAAACAATGTGTTACATACAAAGGAAACACCATAAAGCTATCAGCAGATTTTTCAGCAGAAATCTTACAGGCCAGAATAGAGAGAGTGGCATAACATACTCAAAGTGCCAAAAGAAAAATACTTCCAACCAAGAATTCTCTACCCAGTGAGGTTATCATTCAGAATTGAAGGAAATATTAAGAATTTCCCAGATAATCAAAAGATTAAAAAGTTCACCAACATTAAACTGGCTCTACAAGAAATGTTAATGGGACTTCTTTAAGTTGAAAAGAAATGCCGCTAATTAGTAGAAGGAAAACATACAAAAATAAAAGTCTCACTGGAAAAAGTAAATATATAATAGGTTTGGATCAATCACTTATAAAGCAGGCATGAAGGTAAAGAGACTAAAGCAGTAAAATTAACTAAAAATTCCAACAATTATTTAAGGGATGCATAAAAAGATGTAAAATGTGTTATCAAAATTATAAAACATAGAGGAGTAAAAAGTTTTTAAAAATCTCCACATATTTGGAAATTAAAAATCAAATCCAAAATTTGTTTTATTTACAAAATATCCAAACTTCTATTAAGATTGACAAGATTGATTTTAAAAATCAGTGAAGATACAAATGAGTATTATTGTACTTTGATCAACAATTGTGTAGTATCTAGAAAAATCAAGAGGTGCATTTATTTTTTGCTCTTTTTTGTGTGTGTGCCTGTGTATTGATCTCATTTGTACCCGGTTGGGCATCTTCCCAAGGGCAGTTTTCCCAGAATGGGTGTCAAACCTACATCATAAAGGCTACTGTCACTGTGACGGTGGATGTCTACAAACTCAATCTACTGTGTTCTTTCCTTCTAAGAGGGCTCAAAGACCACTGGTTTGGGCCCTGGTATAGGAGAGGGAGGATGACAAGGAGGTACGACAAGTAAGCCTAGTCTTACTATTATGGAGTGAATTGTTTCCCATCAAAATTCACATATTCAAGTCCTAATCCTTAGTACCTCAGAACATGACCTTATTTGGTCTGGGAGTTCAGTGGAGAAAATGTGCAATTTTTTTTAGGTTTGTACTCCAGAAAATGTCTTGAATATGTGCACAACGGAGCACGGAGAACATCTTTGTTGAAGCACTGCTGATAATAGAGAAAAAGCAAGAAATGTTTAACTATTCATTCATAAGGGAATTAATAAATATTTTCATAAAATCGATTTAAGTATATGAATGCAGATAAGAATATATTTCATGAGTGTAATGTACAGAGAAAATGCAAATTGAAAATCATATAACAGGATGATAAATGATGTGATAAAAATATAAGATAGCATGAAAAAATTAAACACACAGACCATAATATATTCCATCCTTCATAGAAATATTTTTCACATTGACATCTCTGAATTCTGAGATTTTAAGTCATAATTTAATTTCAGAGTGTTTTTATTTTAGGTAGTACATGACATGATGGTATATCTTATATTTGGTGTGTTATATTTGATAAAATAATATATTTATGCATATATACATGTAGATTAATAGTGGGGAAACATACATGTCTATGATAAACATATATTTCAGGGTACTAGTTCCCTCTAAGGAAAAGAAGATATATTTAGAAATAATAGTAGCAAACAGAATAGAAATTCAGTATCTCATTCTTTGTTATACAATTTCTATATTTTCTCTGTGCTTGACAAATCTCAAAATGTTTTAAAATGAAAACGTTAGAGGTAGAAACCTAGGACTAATAAAAAATCAAGAAGGCATATTTCTCATCATGAAAGTTAAAGTACTGAATAGTAAATTAAATAATTATTATTAGCAAAGAGGTAGCATACCAGTTTGTCAGAGGAATGAATAAAACATAAAGATTCAGACTAAAGCCAAATGACTAATTGTTATTATTTACCTTCTTCCCATACCAAACATGAAGTCATATGTCATCATTATAGAATAAACCTCTGTGATAAAAGAACAAGTTTGAAATTTGTTTTGATTGAAGATAATCATGGATATTGTGTATCATTTCCAAGGTTTATGTGTGTGTGTGTATACATAAATATTGTGAAATCTTGCTAAACAATTGACATTTTTACTTTTTTTTTTCTTTTTTTTTTGCGGTACGCGGGCCTCTCACTGCTGTGGGCCCTCCCGCTGTGGAGCACAGGCTCCGGACGTGCAGTCTCAGCGGCCAGTCTCAGTGCCCAGCTGCTCCGCGGCATGTGGGATCTTGCCGGACCAGGGCACGAACCTGTGTCCCCTTCATCGGCAGGCGGACTCTCAACCACTGCGCCACCAGGGAAGCCTAACATTTTTGATTTTAATTCACAGTTTCAAGATGTGGAGAATTTCCAAATAAGACTCTTTTTTTTTATAAGTCTCATGGTCCTAAAGGAAATTAAATAACTAAAAATAATTGAATGCTTATCTTTCGTATATTTTGATACCTCTAGCAAGGATTAGAATATGGAGCACTTGCACCCAGATAAGTCTGGGTTAGTGTCAGCCTGTTGTTTCTAAAACAGAAATATCAAATGGAGGTGGAAACTGTTTGGCTGCATACTTTTGGTGATGGAGAGAATGCAAGTTGGACGAATTAAGTATAAATTGTTGATGACATATATACACTGGTGGTTCTTGCTATCTGAGTGACAAATTAAATGTGTAGGCAAAAAGGTTCAAAAAGACCAGTGCAGATTCCGTGGACAAGTTCTTTGTCTTGAATATAGTTTGGCTTTTTCAGTTTTTGCCTCTGCACATTTAGGCTGGAGATGAGGGCCTTATCTATAAATGGATATAATAATAGCAATACCTATCTCACAGGTTGTTGTTAAAATTCAATGTGAAGTATGTAGGACAGTGTGGAGTATAACATGTACTGAACAAATATTAGTTACACTTAGCGAAGGAATGAAAGGTCATTAAACCCTTTAAAGCACCTTTTTCCCCAGATGTTTCCACCAAATTACCTATTTCCTGAAATTTTCTTATTACTCTTTCTTCTTCTTTTATGGCAATGACATTTGAAAATTAAAATAATCTGGAGACAGAGTATTTAAAGAAGTAATTAAGTTAAAATGGGATCCTTAGGGTGGCTTATAATCCAATATGTCTAGTGTCCTGAAAAAAGAGGAAATTAGGACACAAAGGGAATATCACGTGAAGGCAGAGGGAGAAGAAAGCAATCTACAAGCCAAGAAGAGAGGACTCAGAACAAAAACCCTATCAACAATTTGATCTCAGACTTCTATTTTCTAGAATTGTAAGAATTTAAATTTCTGTTGTTTAGGCCACCCAGTCTGTGGAATTTTTATGGCAGTCAGAAAATTAATATAGTAGATAACTTTAAAAACTACTACTGAATGGGATGCAGTTATAAGGCCATTTTTAAAATTTTTTATTGGAGTGTAGTTGACTTACATTGTTGTGTTGGTTTCAGGTGTACAGCAAGGTGTATCAGTTATACATATATCCACTCTTTTTTAGAGATTCTTTTCCCATATACGCCATTACAGAGTATTGTGTAGGGTTCCCTGTGCTATACAGTAGGTCCTTATTCTTTATTTTATATACAGCAGTGGCTAAAAAGAATGAGTAAAGTAAAAGATTTACAAAGCCTAACCTGTTTCATTGTTTGACATATACAAAGAAGAATTTATAAGGCAGCCATTCTCTCCTGCTCATTCAGCACCTTTCAAAAGTGGAAGCTCTGATTGAGGGGGGACAAGATGGCAGAGTAGGAAGACCTGGGCTTGTCTCCTCCCACAGACACACCGAAACTACAACTACATATGGAACAACTATCTCTGAGAATGACCTGAAGACTAGCGAAAAGATTTTACACAGCTAAGGATAGAAAGAAGAAGCCACGCTGAGATGAGTAGGAGGGGCTGAGATATGGTCTGGCCAGGACCCACACCCCTAGTGTGGTGACCCAAACAGGAGAGGGAGCTCTGTCTCCAAATACAGTAACATCTGAGGTACTGGGGTCAGGTCTTCAACATATAAATTTGTTGGGAAGGCACAATTCTACCAATAATACCTTGCTAAGAAAATCATATCTTTCTGTTTTGCATGTGCTTTTAGTTTGCTGAGGCTTGTTCCCAGCTAATAAAATTAGAAATGCTGAATATTAATTGTATTTGCCTACAGTTACTTGGTTAGATTATTCCAAAATGGGATAAAAGAGCTACAGCACTGTTAGAACTTGGTTTGAAGGCTTGTCTTTGCAGCACATTTCCATTTCCTAAACTAGGATAAGAGCACAATCATTTTTTAAATCATTGTGGTATTTAACACTGACATTTCTTTTCCAGAAGATTATTAATTTACTTAAAAGGGTTTTTATACAGGAAGAAAAAAAAAACCCCAAAACCAGTAGTTTCTCACAAATACACTGTATAATGTGATATAATCTATGGCAGAAGTCATGCCTTCCTTTTAATTTCTATTCCAGCTACCCTAACCTAGACACTATTTATAACCCTCCTGATCAGTGATCAGTCTTTTAGCTTACTGCAATCAGTCTGTCAAGAAGAGAGACCGCATTCCTGTCTTTAATGCCTTGCAGTGCAAATACTGTAAGGTCAGGGTTGTAGAGGCAGAGGATTGAAGACATATTTAGGAGGTAAAATCAATAAGACTTGTTGACTGAATAGATGGAGTTGGGCACAGAATAGGAAAAGTGTCAAGGATAACTCCAGGTTTAAATGTGAAGCCATTTATTGGATCATTTTCCTTTCTCTGAGTGAAAGCCCTTTTCCCCTAAATGAACTGGAAGTTACTTTTGCACAAAGACTATAGCATAGATTTATTTAATCCCCTAAAGCTCTCTGCTTATAATAGGCACTCAATTCATGTTGGATTAATGAGCAATGCATACAATTCAGGGACTGTGGTAGTTAAAATAATGGTGTTCCAAAGAAGTCAAGGTTCTAATCCCCAGAACCTACGAATACGTTACCTTACATGCAGAAGAGACTTTGCAGCTAAGGATCATGAGATGGGAAAATTATCCTGGATGATAATCACAAGGGTCCTAAAAAGTGGAGAAGGATGCAGAAGAGACAGAGGGTGATATGATTACAGAAGAATTTAGATGGATGTGATTTGAGAACTCAACTCCATAGTTGTTGGCTTTGAAGATGGAGGAAGAGGGCCATGAACAAGGAATGTAAGCAGCCTCGAGAACCTGGAAAGGGCAAGGAAACATATTTTCCCCTCAAGCCTTCAGAAAGGAATGTTTCCGTGCCAGCATTAGTGAGACACATTTCAGCCTTCTGAACTACAGAACTATAAGATAATAATAAATTTGTGGTGTTTCAAGCCATCAAGTTTGCAGTAATTTAGCCATAGAAAGCTAATGCAGGGAATAATGAAGTCTTCCAGTGATCCAAGCATTCTCCCTGCAATTAGCCAATCGTTTCAATCTATTGACTAATACCAAGGCTTAAGTACTCACCTTTATGGCTTATCGAATTATTATACTAAATCTCCAAGGAGTCATGCATCTTAATTTTAGTCTATTTTAATTCCCAGAGTTTTTAACGAGCCAAATTTACTAATGTATATTTTACTTTTATTTTTCTTTCTCATAGTGGCACAATGGAAAAAAAAATAAAATGTGTAATTGATGGACAAAACAAGAAAAGCCAAGAAAACTAGTTTATGTGCTTGAAAAATATAAGTTGCATTCTGAATTACCTGAGTAATATTCCATGATACATATTGTGAATAAATAGTTTGTCAGTGTCATAATTCTTTTATAGATAAGTACTTATATTTTATATGCATTTATTTATTCATATATGTATTTTAAAACTTATTTGACTCCTTGAAATTTGAAGATTTTAAAAAATCAAATAAAAAACTTTTTTAATATGTTGATTGTAAACATCCAAAAAAACTTATTACAAGTCTGTGTTCCAAAGCCTGGAAATACAGATGTATGGATTACTTATTATTTTGGAATTCGTAACAAATCATTTAAAACACTTTTTTGTTGAGCAAAGGGAGAAAAATGGGTCCCAGTTTTACTTCAGAGATTGAATGATAGGTTGAGCTAATTCCAATGGTATTTTTAGTCATCAGTTATAGAGATACGCTTTATAACTGATAACTTTATAACTGATAACTGTTATAACTGATCTCTATATCTGTTATCTCTATATCTCTATAACTGATATATAACTGATCTCTATATCTGTTATCTCTATATCTCTATAACTGTTATAACTGATCTCTATATCTCTTTATAACTGATCTCTATAACTGATACGCTAGAGATCAGTTATAGAGATTTCTTACCTTGTGAAGAAATTGAAATCTAATTACAACCTGGTTCCTTGCCTCTAGGTGACGCAGCCCTCTGGGTAGTAAAGACCGGTTATTCCAACAATGACTGAATCACAATGGTCACTCTGTTTTCAGCGATTGTACATCGGTGAAAAACATTTGATTCTTGTTCTGTACTAACAGATTTGGTAGGTAAGTTGAATCCTATAATCTATTAACAAGTGATCTTTATTACAAATGTTAAAATGGGATTGTGGTAGTTTGGCAAGATGTTATCATTAGGGGGAACCACATAAAGGGTACATGGTGTTTCTGACTTATTTCCCAAACTGCATGTGAAGATATAATTATCTCAAATTTTTTTTAAAAAGTTTAACTTAACAAAAAAAAGGATTGGAGCAGAGTCTCTATGTGATCTTATTTAGGTATGACATTTCAAACTAACTAAATTTGACCTTTGATCCTCCTATTTCACAAGTTGCATGCTTGCGGAATGAAAAACAGCTGGAATCCAGAGAAAGCCTACATGCAAACCCCACAAGGGTAACCTCTAGTAAATGGAGTAAAACCTTTGGTAAATGCATGGTTTTACTCAGCAAGTTATAGCACAGATGGCAGAATGAAAAGTTACTATATTTACAGAGGGGCATCTGTTAAATTACATTTAACTGGATCTACAGAGTAAAAATTTTCTTTCCTCACAACCTGTACCAAATTATTGCCAATTCTCTTCACTCCATTTAGCGTCTCTGTGTACTTGGCACATTTCTGAGTTTTCGTCGTGAAGAGCCTTAATTGTAAAATACATAGAAATGATTTTCACAGATTCATTAAACTGAGGTAGAAAAAGTATTGAGCCAGGGCTGAGAGTGGTCACTGTCCCCATGGTGCTGTTGACTGTGCAATAATCCAGGCAGGGATTGGGGTGCATGGCATCTTAGGAGATGCCTGTGTGTAGTATGCCTTCCTCCCCATATCTTATTGTCACTGAAAGTAGAAATTTAGAGTCAGCAGAATTTTGAGTGGCTGAATGCCTGAAGATTTGAGGCATGTAGATCTGATGTTTTTCAGCAATGATTCTAGATTATCAGAGAGTTAAAGAGAATAGAGCCTGGCCTACGATAGTTTCTCATACTTTTTACTGTATGCATGAAAGAAAAAACAAAACAGCTGCAACTTTAACTCAAATCAAGAACTTTCTTTCTCAAAGTGATGAAATCTCAATCTCTGGCTATCCAAGAAGGGATAAATTTGAAATGGAAAAAAATGATACCTTTGTGTTAATATTAGCAATGCAGAATTCCATAGTCCTGGAATTTACCTTATTTGCTGTAAATACTTAACTAAAGTTGATATACTTTTATGGATTGGGTAATTTTTTTTTTGTATTCTTAAAATAAATAAATGAAAAGAAAATCTAATTCAGTGGTTTGAATTGCTACTTAAAGACTATGTACATCAAAACTACCTGGTAAGCATTTTAACAATTCATTTTCCCCAGTGATTATCCTCTAAATGTTTGGATTTATTAGATTTGGGTTGGACCACATTATCTGTATTTTAAAATACTCAACAGATAATTCCAATATGCTGCTAGGTTTGAGGATCACTGCTTTAGTTCTACCTTCAAATGTATTTGTTACTTCAATGGCTTAGAATGTCCTTCGATCAGATCATATGAACTGATCTTGTGACAAAGCTCTACAAAGTACAGTGTTTGGTTTTGGTCCTGTTATGGAGTCATCGAATCAGAAAGTTGCTACTACTGCCCCAGACCAGGAAATTACCAACAGTGGTCACAGTATATTACTGCACTGAAGTAGGTAACTCACAGAGGAATAGCCAGATCTCTGACCAAAAGGCCATGCATCTGCCTGCTGCAGCCAGAAAAGCTTTCCTACAGCACTGAAAATCTTATATGCGCTCCTTTCACTGGTGGCATCTAATCAGAATTCTTCTAACAAGAGATTCTGGGAAATGAAGTTTCCTATTTTGCCAGAACAAAAATTGCACCAGGCAAAAAGGGCTTTATTCAAGGCAATTTCAAGAGAGGAAAGAGACTAGAGCTCAGTCTGAATTCAGCTCCATTGAAACCAGGGGCGGGAGAACTCTTATACAGAGAGGTGAGGAGAACACAGGCCATGTGTGTTTCCTAACTGGCTTCACTCAAAGGAAAAGTAAGCATATTGTCTTTGACAAAAGATAGTTTCACAACTGGAGCAAGATACCCACTGAAAGTTAGGCCTCTACCCTCTCACAGGGACTGGGAGATAGTGGCAGTATCTTCCTCGATGACCACATTTCAAAGAGATGCCTCCCAGGTCCTTGAGAAAGACATCCCTTGCCTGAAAAACTGGAGAGACTTTCAAAAGATTTAAATCTCAAATGGGCAGAGAAATGGTTTATAATGACAAGCTTTTCTAAAGTAAATGCTCTAAGAAAATGGAGGTCAGTGTCCTAGAGTTACAAAGAGGCGTGTCCAAAGCTTAATCAAGTTGAGCGAAATGTTAAAATCTTCTTGGACAAATAAATAAATAAATAAAATACATAAAAGGATAAGCATTGGGGCTTCCCTGGTGGCGCAGTGGTTGAGGGTCCGCCTGCCGGTGCGGGGAACACGGGTTCGTGCCCCGGGTCGGGAAGATCCCACATGCCGCGGAGCGGCTAAGTCCGTGAGCCATGGCCGCTGGGCCTGCGCGTCCGGAGCCTGTGCTCCTCAATGGGAGAGGCCGCGGCAGTGAGAGGCCCGCGTATCACCAAAAAAATAAAAAATAAAATAAATAGGATAAGCATTGTGCTGATTTCCAACTGCTTATCTCGCCCCCTTCCTTACCATCAAGGACAAGGATTCTATAATCTTTCGTGATAAATTTCTCCCTCAAGGACTCATTAAAACACTCAGCCTCTCGCATACACACACACACAACTATTTGTCGTGTACTTACTACACAAAACACATTTTATAGTGTATGGTGGAATAGATATACTCAAGGTACAGTCATTATTAAGCTTTTTTTGAATACTATTATAAGCAATTACTGACGATTGTATTCCACTTTAAAGAGAGAAATGTTTTAAGAACATGTAATTAAAATGTTTAATTTCAAAGGTAGCACAAGGCCTAGGTTTGAATTCCAACTACATTACTTACTAACTTGTGTTAAGACACTTAACACTTTTCTTTTTTTTTTGCCACACATAGAATTTTAAAGAAAATTAATCATAAGCACAAAAGAAACTCTGAGGTGTGCAGAGGTCTGTTGCAATGGGAGTTTAACGCATCATCTAATATGAATAGATCAACCATAATCTTTCTTAATGATTTCAGAAATGCTTTTTTTGTTTGTTTTTTTGTTTTGTTTTGTTAACATCTTTATTGGAGTATAATTGCTTTAAAATGGTGTATTACTTTCTGCTTTATAACAAAGTGAATCAGTTATATGTATACATATATCCCCATATCTCTTCCCTCTTGCATCTCCCTCCCTCACACCCTCCCTATCCCACCCCTCTAGGTGGTCACAAAGCACCGAGCTGATCTCCCTGTGCTATGCGGCTGCTTCCCACTAGCTATCTATTTTACATTCGGTAGTGTACATATGTCCATGCCACTCTCTCACTTTGTCCCAGCTTACCCTTCTCCCCTCCCCGTATCCTCAAGTCCATTCTCTACTAGGTCTGCCTCTTTATTCCCGTCTTGCCCCTAGGTTCTTTATAACCTTTTTTTTTTTTTTAGATTCCATATATATGTGTTAGCATACGGTATTTGTTTTTCTCTTTCAGACTTACTTCGCTCTGTATGACAGACTCTCAGTCCATCCACCTCACTACAAATAACTCAATTTCGTTTCTTTTTATGGCTGAGTAATATTCCATTGAATATATGTGCCACATCTTTATCCATTCCTCTGTCAATGGACACTTAGGTTGCTTCCATGTCCTGGTTATTGTAAATAGAACTGCAGTGAACATTGTGGTACATGACTCTTTTTGAATTATGGTTTTCTCAGGGTATATGCCCAGTAGTGGGATTGCTGGGTCATATGGTAGTTCTATTTGTAGTTTTTTAAGGAACCTCCATACTGTTCTCCATAGTGGCTGTATCAATTTACATTCCCACCAACAGTGCAAGAGGGTTCCCTTTTCTCCACACCCTCTCCAGCATTTATTGTTTGTAGATTTTTTGATGATGGCTATTCTGACTGGTGTGAGATGATATCTCATTGTAGATTTGATTTGCATTTCTCTAATGATTAGTGATGTTGAGCATTCTTTCATGTGTTTGTTGGCAATCTGTATATCTTCTTTGGAGAAATGTCTATTTAGATATTCTGCCCATTTTTGGATTGGGTTGTTTGTTTTTTTGATATTGAGCTGTATGAGCTGCTTGTAAATTTTGGAGATTAATCCTTTTTCAGTTGCTTCATTTGCAAATATTTTCTCCCATTCTGAGGGTTATCTTTTGGTCTTGTTTATGGTTTCCTTTTGCTGTGCAAAAGCTTTTAAGTTTCATTAGGTCCCATTTGTTTATTTTTGTTTTTATTTCCATTTCTCTAGGAGGTGGGTCAAAAAGGATCTTGCTCTGATTTATGTCATAGAGTGTTCTGCCTATGTTTTCCTCTAAGAGTTTGATAGTGTCTGGCCTTACATTTAGGTCTTTAATCCATTTTGAGTTTGTTTTTGTGTATGGTGTTAGGAGTATTCTAATTTCATTCTTTTACATGTAGCCGTCCAGTTTTCCCAGCACCACATATTGAAGAGGCTGTCTTTTCTGTACTGTATATTCTTGCCTCCTTTATCAAAGATAAGGTGACCATATGTGTGTGGGTTTATCTCTGGGCTTTCTATCCTGTTCCATTGACCTATATTTCTGTTTTTGTGCCAGTACCATACTGTCTTGATTACCGTAGCTTTGTAGTATAGTCTGAAGTTAGGGAGCCTGATTCCTCCAGCTCCATTTTTCTTTCTCAAGATTGCTTTGGCTATTAGGGGTCTTTTGTGTTTCCATACAAATTGTGAAATTTTTTGTTCTAGTTCTGTGAAGACACTTAACATTTTTGAGTTCAGTTTTTTTTCATACATGTTGTCAATTGGATTAAATTAGAATATATGGAAAAGTGTCTGGTACACAATTGGTTCCAGCTAAAAACAAGTTTTTATTCTTTTTTTTATGGAAAATGCCAATTATAATTGGTTTTGAAGG
The DNA here is from genome assembly GCF_003676395.1 of Aethalodelphis obliquidens. Taxonomy (NCBI): domain Eukaryota; kingdom Metazoa; phylum Chordata; class Mammalia; order Artiodactyla; family Delphinidae; genus Aethalodelphis; species Aethalodelphis obliquidens. The sequence continues at coordinate 23,006,882 of NW_020837958.1, forward strand.
GTGAATATAATTTTAAACAGAGCTATGTTGGGCTTTCTATTTAAGTTTAAATAATAGGCAATTTAGATTCTACTTTCTTCAGCTGAGGTTTAATAAACTAAAAAAGAATCTGTTCAAAGGTTGGTAATTTTGGTTGCATTCTCCTTTTTATTGATCTCTATCACTCTTTGCAGATTGGAATTTTAATTTTGAAGGTACCATATGTTTGAAAGTTATATTTGTTAAGTGTGGAATATTAATTGATTATTATTCTCCAAAAGAGAAATAAAAAGTCTAGATATTGACCATCTTTTCATTGGGATAACAAATGCTGATCATTTTAAATAAAAATACTTAAATTTAACCTAGTCTAGCTCTTACTTTGGGTTAAATCCAAAATAATTCTGTCATGGAAAAGCTGTCATTTACCCCAAATATGTACTTTCTTTAATTATAAATAATAAATGCAGAGTGGAAATAATAAATCCCTTTCAAACAATATTAACCTTGATAAGTTGTCTTGTTTTAAATTTCGTTGCAATACAGATACAGGAGTTTTGCAAAGGATGAATTGAATATTGACTCTGGTAGAGTAGGAGAGAAAACTGTTAGATACAATTTTAAGTATTAAACAAATATTAACAGAAGTTTAGTGTATAAGCAGGACCAGCCAAACAATTATAAGACATGATGAAAAGAACATTATTTTGGGAATTAGACACAGGATTACAGAGCAACTGTATAACCATTAATAATAATAGTACAGATGAAAGCTGCCCTTGCTAGCATGTGTTGAGTATTTGCAATGTTCCCAGAATTGAGTATTGTTCTATAGTTTTATATGTATTACTTCAAATTTATTTTCAGCTATGTGATCTCAAGCAATTTTCAGCTTTCTTGGTGTTGAGTTTCTCACCTGAAAAATGGGGCATTGATTGGACTGGATGGCTCTTTCCAAGATATCAAGTGCTCAAGTGCTTATTCTTTCTGATGAATTTCTCATGACTGTCTAGGCAAATATATCCCTAATTCTTCCAATTACCTATTTATATATATATATGTATATATATATTTCATAATCCAGCTTAACATATCTTAATTATATCAGTTAGCATAATTTATTTATTTATTAATAAATTTATTTATGACGTTACTCGACAGGAAGCTAGTCACAAGCACAAGCCCATCACACAGCAAATATTCTTTATTTGCATTTTGGTTGCTTTTGGGCTTCTTCTAGCTATCCTTTCAGGCTTTCCTCTGAACTTCTTCTTTTGACCTATAATAATAGGTTTTTCTCCTCTTCTTTCAAGGTTCAACACATTTGCACTGGAAATAAGAGTTATCTTTCTATAAAGTTTCATTCTAAACCTGGTTGCTGAAGCAGGCATGCTGCTATAACCTCACTTGATTCTTATTATCCCTGGAATGGAAATGTAGAATGCAAATCAAAATAAGGTAGGTGACTTATTAGATTGGAACCATTTTACAGATGAGAAGATTGAGGCCTATTTGTGGAAGGGTGCATGATGTGTGTAGCTAGAACACAGAATGTTGGTAATGAGTTGAGGGTTTTTTGGCTGGAAGGGTAGATCTGAGCCAGAATATGGGGATCCTACAATGTCTTGCTAGAAGTTTACACAGAAACACTTACAGTATATTAGATATTTCAGGAGATCTCAGGCTTAAAAGAAGCCAAGTGGGGAAGTGCTAGATTTGAGGGAAAAAGGTATGGACTAGGAACCTGTTCTTCCTAGATTCTGTATCTCTGTCTCCAATACTGTCTTCGTTTTGCTACTGTTGTAGTTTAGTGCTGCTCCGAGGCTACAACTCCTGCCCCATCCCTGAATTTATCCCTTTTTGCTTCAGTCTATTTCTGTTCTGTTGAAACTCTTTTCCTGGCTAATTTTGTCAAAATCAAGGGACTAAATTTCTCAAAGGAAATATTTTGCCATAAGAGGAGCAAATGGCTGCCATCCTGGTAGAGTAATATTAGGACAGTCAACATTGGGTGGGGCATATACTATAGTGGCTTTCAAGTGTGTTCTGTGTCCCTACTTTAAAGTACTATTCAAGAAAGGCAAGCTTTAAAATTGTTAGAGATTGCAGAATTTGAGACTTTAAATCTTGACTGATTATATGTTGGCTATACAGCAATAATAGAAGATAAATTTAGAATTATATGTTTAAATAACATAACTGTATCTCAATACATGTGATTAAGATACATGGATTCGAAAATTGAAAAAGTAATTCTCATTTCTGTTTTTCTTGAACAATTTTTTCCTCTGTAATGATTATTGGCAACATCTAAAATCTGAATAGGATTCATACATCAGTCGTATAAAAAAAGGATTGAAGGGACATACAATTTTTTATACTAAGGAAGAGAAAAAGATGTGATAATCCTTTTTAGGAACGTCAAAAATAGGGACCGGAAAACATTTATTTTTCATCTTGGGGAGTTTCTAAACATAAAAGACTGAGAAACCATCTTAGGACAACATACTTGGGGTAGGCAGAATTCTAAGATTACCTCCAATGATTAATGCCTTTGTATAATCCCCTCCCCTTGAGTGTGGTCAGAACCTGTGACTTCCTTCAAGCCAGTAGAATATGGCAAAGATGATGGGATAGTCATCCCGTGATATTAGGTGACTGGAAGGAAAGGTCCTCCTGCTGGCCTTGAAGAGGCAAAATAATATGAGTTCTTAGAACTGTGTCAAGCATTTTGTAAGGGTTATTTGTGTTAAATAAAGACTGAGTAGATTACTCAAAATATATTTCAAAAGCTTTAGGTTTCCTTTCCCATTTTTAGTTCTTCTCTACTCATAAATTAGTTTCTTCAATCACAAAGAAGTATGAAGTAAGATAAAGTATTTAGGCATTCTTCCCTTCAAGGTTTCTGCTTTTTGTACTATGTTCACAGCTGGTTTTGTTCAGGCTATTAGGCGGTATGACACGTGGGAATGGATAATGCGCCGTGTCTTCATTTCAGCAGATTTTTAAGCTCTGGATTGTTCATAATGATTAGTTGCACCCCCAACATTTATTAAATAATTGGCAGCAGCAGTGAATTTTGTATAGATGATTTTTTTAACCAGAAAAAGATGACTTTCGGAATTTCATTATGCATTGTCATTCAATAACAAGTGTCTTAGATTCTTTATCTGATTATCCCACTTTTCCAAAACAAATAACACTAGAGGAATTTAGCTTTGGCAGTATTAAGGGATATGCTTGTCAGCTCCTTTGTGGTCACGTTTCAAAGCCATGGAAAGGTGTGTTCTGAAACATTAAACATTGGACAATAGTCGGATAATCGTAAAGTGGGTAGAAATATTTCCATTCTAATTCTTCCTTAGTATTTGTGTTGTCTCTACTGAGTTTTACAAAAGTAAGCCGGGGGCTGGCTCTGGGCAAAATGTCAAGTTCAAAATCCTCAGCCTGTCATTTGAAGCCTCCACATTTTGTCCCTTCTCTAGCTTTCAAACCCAAGTCTGATTATACTCTCGTGCCCCAGGTGTTTTTAGTCGTACTGCCTTTCAGGTTATCCTCTGAAACCTTGTTCCCCTTTCTTGCCTCTGGCTCTTTGCTCAAGTTGTTACTTCTGCCTAGAATATTTCTTTGCCTCCGTGTAAGTAATGCAATTTTTTTCTCATGTCCCCTCACATTTACACTCCCTAAGATGCCTTCCCACGTATACCAAGAATTTTTATATACATCTCTTACTTCTCTGTAATATATTTTCCACTTCTATTATGAACTTTATGATGATCTTTGAATCAAATAATTTATTTACATGAGTTATTTGTGTGATTGTGAGCTCCTGAGGTTCTATATCTATTATTATTATCATTATCATCATCATCTATGGCAATGCTGTATACAATGTTTCGTAAAGAGTATATATACATCATGTTTGTTGAATTGAACCCTATTGAAATTACTAAATCATCTGGATTTGAAGGCCTGAAATCATATATTGTTTTAATCTTTATTATGGACAAGTCAACCTTGATTTGAATTTGCTTCACCTGTAAAAAGCAAACAAACCAGCTACATTAAAGAGATAATGATGTGAAAGTAGTCAGTAAACTAAAAAAGCAATACAAGCACCAGTTTTTGAAATTTCATTTTTTTCTCCATTTTTCAGTGCTTTCTCTCTTTTTGTCTACTCTTCTGGCCAGATTACACATCTTGAATTTTTTCTTACTTTGTTTACTCCACTGTTAACATTTGCCTTAGCTGTTTCTTAATATAATAATGTAACCTTTACATGGAAATCTATGTCTATATTTCTAATTTAAATAACTTATTTAACATTTAGGAGTCCACCGATATTTCTAAAAATACGTGCTCCTGTTAAACAAAAGGGTAACACCATTGTAATAATCAAAATAAAAAAGTAATATATGATATTGGAATAGTAGAGAAGTGTTTAAAGGGCAGGACAATTTGTGGTAATAGCTCAGGAAGGTGAGACTTATAATCAGACTATGAGATAAACTGTGATTTATAGAAAGATAAGAGATGAAGCTGACTGAAAGTCACTGAGGAATTTCATTCTCTAGCTTTTTGCTGGTTTTTCCACTCCTTTGGTAGTGTTTATGAGATTGTGTTCTCAAGTCAGCCTACAGAATTTAAGTTTTAGCTTCGTAACTGTATGTCCTACATATGTATTAATTCTGTGACCTAAATCCAAATTTCCATCACCTTGAAATGGTGATAATACATAAATTCTTCGTAGGCTTGCTGAAAGGATCAAATAAAAGAAATTGTTTAGTCTTTACCACACAGCAAACACAATGCATGGCTAACTATTATAATTATTTGTCTAATCATTGCATTGGATATCTTTATCTCAAAGTTCTTTCTCTAGGTTCATAGATTTTACAGTAGGGCAAAAATCGTTATTTAAGCAAATTATCCTTAATTATTTTAGAGAGCAAGTGAAGCATTTTATATGGTGATTCAATAATTTTCTCTATTGTACTAGATGTAAGTTAGGAATTATCAAGCAAAATATTTTTTAGAGTAGGGATATGTATACATTTCACTACAGTGTGAATCATTTAGACTACCTTATTTTTCTCTTCTTTCATATTATATTCATATTTCCATTTTACTTTTTTAATAATGATTGCAATCAAGTTGAAGAAATTAAGGGGATATATAGACCAGTCCCTCAACTACTTATTATTTAATTATATTTAGAAAAGAAGTTTGGGGCAGAAAGGAAATGGGAACTAGAGAGCAAGCCATATTTGGATTTCTTATGAATTTACTTTATATGTATTATCTGTTTTCTTCACCATTACTAATGATTGCTTTGACACCACAAATTGACAAGTTAAAAAATACCATCTTCAACACTTATTAGCTTTAGGATCTTGGCTTCTGTGTACTTCAGATGCAGAATCCTGATTGCAATGAGGATAGTAATTATACCTCCTTCACAGACTTGTTGAAATGGTTGAATAAAATACTGATGAAACAAACACTTGCATAATCTCAGAGTGGTTGCCACATAAGTTTTCCTTCTAATTGTTATTGCTGTTGTTGTTGTTATATCAAAGAGAGATGCAAGTCCCCCAAAAAATGGTTGGAGAAAATATTTCCTTAAAATTTTTATTATTAATAAGAATTCTGGGTAAAATTATTTCTGTGGGAGCTAAGTGCTGGGAAAGAAGCTTCTTTCTCTAGGAACATACATATCTTCTCTAATGTTTCTCTTTTTACTTTGCCATTAAAAGCCACATCTGCTTTGGCAACTGTGTAAAATTTTAGGGCCAGCTTATTCTTATTATAGTCTCTCATTCCTCTAGTCTAAATATAAATTTGTAGTTCCAATAGTCCTGTTTTTTAGCTCTTCTGTATAGTTTACTGTTTTCGTTGTGTGCATTTATACCATTTATACGCGTTCATTTGTCAAGTATATATTGAACGCTGCTATTATACAACATTTTGTGCTAGGTGCTTGGTGGTTCAATGCAATGATAAGAAAAATTACCAAAAAATCAGACAAAACAAAACTGCACTCATAGAAATCATTGTCTCATCGAGGACATTAACATAAATGAATAACCAGATAAATCAATGTAAAGTTCCAATATTAATTACCACAGACAGCTGCATGGTGCTACAGGATCATTTAACTGGGTAAATGATCTATTTAAGGAATCAAAGAAATGATATGGGCATAAATAATCCAGCTGATGCTACTCTCCTTTATGGTTTCATTTTTATTTCCTAAGCCTGAAAAGTTGGCTGCTCCAAGGAGCTGAAGAGATAATGAGAACCATAGGCCTTTCCTGAGGGGCAGAAAAAAAGAAAGAAAGAAAAGAAATGATGACTGAGCTAAAAGTCTGAAGGAAAAAAATGGATTAACAAAGCAAACCTGTGTGTGTGTGTGCGCGCACATGTGAGAGAGAGAGACAGAGAGAGAAAGAGAGCAAAAGAGATAGATTGAGAGAGAGATGCATTTATTCCAGCCACTGGGAACAGCATGTACTACCAAAGCCATGTGGGAGAGGGAGATGGAATAGTTCAAGGAAATGAAATTACCGAGTATGGAGTGCATCCTGTGAAATAAAGTGTGGTGGTCAACAGGTAAGGCCAAGAAGAAATAGGGACTTTGGGCCATTAAAGGGTTATGTGAGTTAGGGTAGGTGGGCTGTGGGTAGACATGTCAGGTTCACATTCTGAAAGATCACTCTGAGGGAAACCATGAAAACAAAGAGAATACCCTTCAATAGAGGAATAACTAGAAAAACTGTGGTATGTCCTAATCATGGAAAATAATGTAGCTTATAAGAATATGAAGTAGATATCATTGACTTATAGGAATATTCACAAGTTATTATTTAGTAGAATGAAAAATTCAGAAAATTATCTATGATATAATCACAGTTGTATAAAACAATGGCAAAAAAGTATGTGTTTATATGTGTGTATATGGATATGTATATGCATATTGTTTGTAAGTGATCACATGAACATGGAAAATAAGAAAGTTTTATACATACCAGCAGGTCTACGTGGGTTACCTGAGGGCATATAGGACTGATGTGTATGGAGAGGAGGGTGAGGGAGGAAATTCATAAGAGCTATAAAGAAAAAGACTGTGGTAGAAAACAAAATCATTTATATTTAGTTTCTTTATATTGGGTTTGCCAAAAAGTTCGTTCAGGTTTTTTGTAAAATGAAAATCCCGAACGAACTTTTTGGCCAGCCCCAATACTTTAGCACACATTTATACATATGCACACATGCATAAAGAAACCAATAACGGGGCTTCCCTGGTGGCGCAGTGCTTGACAGTCCGCCTGCCGATGCAGGGGATGCGGGTTCGTGCCCCGGTCTGGGAGGATCCCACATGCCGCGGAGTGCCTGGGCCCGTGAGCCATGGCCGCTGAGCCCGCGCATCCGGAGCCTGTGCTCCGCAACGGGAGAGGCCACAACAGTGAGAGGCCCACGTACCGCAAAAAAAAAAATAAAAAGAAACCAATAGCATATTAAAGAAAGGAAAAAGAAATAGTCTGGTAAGAGCGTAGAACACATATTTGAAAGGTTAGAATGATTAACAGGGAATTTACTTAAGAGGCTATTACAGTGATCCAAGCTGGAGATGGTGTTTGCTTTAATTAGGAAGCCGGTGGTACAGTTAGAAAGAAGTGAACAAACCAGTTAAAGTTTAGGAAGGCAAATCAATAAGACTCAGGACTGGCTTATATAAGAAAGGTGTCAAAGAAGAGTTACATTTCTGGTTTGTGCATTTTGATTATGAAGGAGAGAATATTAGAAAGAAAAAGGCATAAAAGATGGGAGTTCAATTTAACATGTTTCTTTTATAAAAGTGCTTTTGAGACTTTCAAATGGAAATGTCAAGTGGACTATTGAATGAATCTATCTAGGGCTGAAAATTTAGCTCTGGGATGAAAATTTACATTCATGAGTGATCTGTATATAGTGATAATTTAAGCCATGGACAGAGATGAGATTGCCTAGGGAGATAGTATATAATAAGAGAAGAATATTACTGAATGAGCTTGAATAATATTTCATAACAGGTAGAGTAAATATGCAAAAGAAATAAGAAAGACTAGCTAGAGAGTTTAGATAAAATAAGGAGGAAATTTATAACAAGGGAGCTAAGTAAGAAAGTATTTCATGCAGAAGAAATATTCTATAATGTCAAATATGACCAAAAAGTAATGAAGGAAGACTGAAAATACCTGTTGCGTTTATCAACATGTAGGGCCCTGATAACCTTGTCAGAGCTCATCCAATGGAACCGTAAGTGTGGAAATGGACTCAGAGTCGGTTCTTATAATCATGAGGTTAGGGAATGAAAGTATAACTATGCATATTTATTTGCAGTTGTGTAATTGAGGAGATAGTACAGCAGCTGATGGGGGTCATGAAAGCACTAGTGGGGGTCATGAAAGCACTACTTCTCTTCTAGGAAGGACTTACCACTTTCTGAAATTTTGTTCATCTAGATTTGTGTCCTCAGCTCCTTTATGAGTTAAAAATATGATGTTATAACTTTTGTGTCCATTCACTAAATGCTGAACAGTGCACAGGGGTCTGAAAGAATTCCCCCCAGAGGAAAACCAGGCCTTCACTGGACTTCAGTGGCCCTTCAAAATCTGGAAAAGCGCTGTAGAGTGGAGAGATATGTCCCAAGATGCAGAACACTGAGAATGGGTTTGAAGAGCAAATAGAACTCTACAGGGACCCCACACACAAAAAAAACACTAAAAGTAAAGCTGGAAAACAGAGATCTCATACAATTGGTGAGATCTCATACAATCTCATATAGCTGGTGGCTGAGATATAAAGCATAAGGTATGGGAATGTATGGGCTCCTCTAGTCTTGAGAGCCTAGCAAGTGACATGTATGAATTCTGCTCTGAAAAATTTACACAAAAGAACACAGTAAAATGTCATAAGATATACAAAGAAGCAAGAAAATGTGACACAATCAAGTGAAAAAAGTCCATGTAATCAGACCTACAGGTGGTCAGATATTAGAATTACCAGAAAAGAACTTTAAAATAACTATGATAGGAGTTCTGTTTACGATTCAGGTGAGAGTCACAAATGAGTATTACTCTCTCCAAAACACTAGAAAAAACTGGGTAAGCTACCAAGTCGTAGTTTTAAAACATGAAACAGAGAGCTGAGGAAACAAAGCTACTCAATTTAATCAAATTTCAGAAACTAACAAGCCATACACAGGAGAGAAGAGACCAACAGTTCCCTTCTTCCACGACAGAACAGTTTGAAGAAGAACATGCCATAGATAGGGGTAAGTACAATCCAGACAAATATTTAGCCAACTTTTATGACCCCTTGGGAGCTGGCATAAACTTTAGAATTCTGTTACAAAGAATTGTACCAACTCTTTTCATTGGACCGTAATTGAAAATGGGTGTCGTACACCAAATATTATCATCACAGTATAAGGCTACGAGTGCTTTCTCACCCTCTTACAACCACTGTGACTGTAATCGCTGTGTACCCTAATAATGAGCTTGAAAGTGGTTAAATATTAAAACCCCAAGTAGCAGAAAAATATGAGTTTAATGATGCTTCAAGGTGTCCATGACTGCCTATTTGAGGATCATTTCCAACTCATATCCAAGCTGGAAGTCATTCTTGCTCCCGAAATGAGCCAAGTACAAACCATAATTCACTCTACCCACCACAGCACCTTCAAAGGCTGTTCCGGAAAGACACCAGGCATCTGGATAGGGACAAAGGCACACAACAGATGGCATCTTTCAGAGAAAGATGAGCAGACATTAACAAAAATGCAAGATGCCATTCACAAATAACTATTGTCAGGGTTTTTTTCTAGGCATATTGAATAAAAAAATAATAGTCTTAAATTTGAGTTGGTGATTAGGCTGCAATTGAAGATTGAGGAAATGCTGACAAGATGTAAATTTTAATATGCTTGTTAGTAAACAACTTAATGAAGAGGTCTGTCCTTCGATCAAAATCAGGTGTGTGGGCTTCCCTGGTGGTGCAGTGGTTGAGAGTCCGCCTGCCGATGCAGGGGACACGGGTTCGTGCCCCGGTCCGGGAAGATCCCACATGCCGTGGAGCGGCTGGGCCCGTGAGCCATGGCCGCTGAGCCTGCGCGTCCGGAGCCTGTGCTCCGCAATGGGAGAGGCCACAGCAGTGAGAGGCCCGCGTACCGCAAAAAACAAAAACAAAAACAAAAACAAAATCAGGTGTGGGACAAGGACAACGGAGAGTCCAAACTGGATAATCAGACAGGACAGACTCACGTCCCTCAGGTACTCTATCAACCATATTCATTTCCTCTAAGGGAGAAAATGCAAAGTAACATTAGAAATTGTACAATTAGGTTTGCCATATTAAATTATGTTTAATTTTACTCTGTTAACTGCATATATATATATTATATATATATAATATATATATATATATCACATTCAAATAGGTTAAAAACTCCTACTAAACATTTATAAGTTAGAGCCTTACATATTTTTTCATATTCTATAATTTGCTATAAATGTTTAGTGGGGTTTATACAGTGTAGGTCTCTTTATATAAAAACATCCTCTATTAAAATATCAGTTCTTTTCAGAATGAACTAGATATAAACGCACAACAGTAAAGCAGTATTTGGCAGCTTACTTTTGAAACTTTTTGATGAAAACAAAAAGATTTGCTAGGATAGTTGAATCCACATTTCATGCACACTGCTTAATGTTTATTATATACATCAATATATCATGGCTCACAGCAGATATGCTATTTGTTTTGATACTGACTTCCAATTCCAACTCACTGGAAAACAAGTGAAATTTCTTAACCAGCTTGGTTAAGGGAAGACTTTCTGGTTTATACTTCATCTCACATTTGCATTTGAAGTTGCAAATGCAATTTTTTGCCTTGTACTTTTCTTGCTAGGATGTTTTCTGCTGGTGTCCCATTATTTTTGTTAATCGTGGAATGTTTGCAGTCTTTGCTTAGCACTTTCATTCTGTGAAGTGTTGGTGAGCCATTAGCTATGAGAATTATCTGCTGTTTTATTTGCTTGCTGTGAGATGGAATGGGTAGGACAGGGACTCTGGTCCCTTCTCCTTCATTCTAGTTCTCATATCAATTTGCAATACAATATGTGATGTTCACGTGGCCCAGCTTAGTTACTCATTCCAAGGGACTTAGTATTTGTCTACTGGTACCAGTAAGGATATGCTCATGGTGATTCTGGAGCTTGGCTCCTTTCAAGTTCTATTAGTTTTCCATGTGATGACAGACCCCAAGCCCTTCTGAAGATCCTCTGTTCTCTTCAGTTGCCACTACCCCATCTTACATTGATAAATGGTTCTCCTCAAGGAAACGTAAGATCCCATATTGAGTGGCCCTTCCTCTTCCCCAGAAGCTTGTCATGAGCCTTGGATGGTGTGTGTAAGCTGTTAGGATGTTGTTTACTCTAAGCCCCAAATCTCCCTCAGCCTTACCCCAGAGCCTAGCTCTAGCCAACTGTCAGAAAAATCATACTGCTTGATGTTATCATTTTCTACTTTCTCTTTATTCAAATAACTTCCTCTCCTCTAATTACCCAAATCTCAATTGTGCATAAGTAAATATCCAGGGAGCTGATGCAGTTAGTTTCATGTGCTATGGAAACAATACATTCAGTATGTGTATTTTTAGTATATTTTTCTAATCTATACACATTTCCCATTTTTCGTTCCCCAACCATAATTCTATTCTCACATCTTCGGTCTCTGTGTATGCTATGAATATTCAATATTGTCTCAATATACAGACCATTAACTATTAAAAAGTAACAAAGCAAAGCTAGGGTTTCTTTTCTGAGCCAATAAGACATAGCATGAAAAGAGCCCCAGGGGTTTTCCTTAGTGCCAGCAAAATGCTGCCTAAAACAGTGGCATCTGGCAGTATTTACGTATTTTTCCAAAAGAAACATTCACTGAACATGTACTAACTTACTGATTTGAATCTCTGCAGCAACTTTTTGCACAGAACCAGTTTATTTCAGCACATATGTTCCTTGCAAGGTATCAATGGGGAGGAGAGAGATCAACAAGTCCCATTATTTCTATAGAGCTTTTCATTTTTCCATTAGAGCAATTCTGAGTGGATCGAAACTCAAATATTGAGAGATTACCAAGTAGTTTAGAATTAAGGGTATAGATCCTGAGAGACTGACTGAATCCAAGAGGGAATCTGAGAAAACAGGATTCCACCAAATCTATTAGCTTCTCTACTGCAGGGCAGAGCAGAGAGATGTAAAGCTATTATCTAGCGGCGTGCTGGTTAGAGGCCTTGTAGAAGGTAAAGAGAATGAAATAAGATTTAAAATAACTCCGACAGGATAAATATGTTTTACAAAGCAAGACAACAACAACATCAAGTGTTATTCTCCCTGACTCTTAAGGAATATTAAACTATCCTGGTCTGTGATCCTCAGAAAGCATATTATCCTATGCCCCCGTATATTATAATACCTACCTAGTTATATTTTTACAATAAACGAGGTGCCAGCCATGACTATGGGTTGTTCTCAATGGCCGCACTTATTCTGAAGAGACCTTGAGTGCTCACTGATATCACAAGAAAATTTTATTCTCACATTTTTCAACTTACAGATCTTGCAAGAAATGAGAGAATACTTCCAAAATCATACATAATTTATCTGGAGGGGAATGTCACCTTGACTTTTCAAATAAAAGTGTTGTGTTTTGGGGGAGAAAGACGTAGAAACTGTCTTCTTATTTTCACAAATGTCATCTCTTATAGAGATAAAATTAACATTCAGCTTTGTTTCGGCAACAGGAAAGAATAAAAGACAAAGAGGAAAAACACATTTTTTTCTTTTTAATAAAATTCCATATTACTATTTTTTTAATTACACAAAATTTTACTCATTTCTTATGGTAAAGGTTAGGATACCAGACCATTTTCTGGTAAAATATCTGCTCTAAAACAAAGATGTTTTCTCAAGGTTTATTCCTTTATTTTCGGCAAACTCTTAACTTCTTTTTTGTTTCTGGATAACACTGAATCTTTGTTTTAATTAAAAATAATTTTTATGCAAATAAGTAAATGGTTGCATACTTTTAAAAATAAAAACTGTGTTTCTGAAAAGCAAAGTTTACACAAAATGGCGTATTTTAGACTAATAAATACATAGTCTTCATTCCTTTCAATCATTCTGTGACATTTCACATAGAAAATTCTAGATCATGTTTTTTTAGGTGTAGGGCACAACTACTTACCTTTGTGGAACTATAATGGCTTGGCCATTTCAACCCAGTGCTAAATAAGTCAGATGACATATTTCACTTTCAGAGCTCCTTGTGTGATTCGCTACAACACAGTTCTCTCTGTGCCCAGTCTTGCCTCTTTACCCTTCGTTCTACAGTGTTGATCTCTAAAGAGTTCCTTAATAAACATCCACAGTCTATGCTCAACTCTGAGAGACTGCTTTTTGGAGAACCCAAACTGTGACAGCATCTATTCTTAACAGCTCAGAATACAGATGGCATTTAGCTCTAAGGACACGGGACATGAGCTGTGATTGCTTTTTGTTTCGTGTACTTTTATTTCACTCTTCTGCCTCCTGGGAAGTGGCTCCAATAAGAAGCTAAGTCAGAAACAAAAGAAACAAATGACTGAAAAATTGAACAGCTGAATAAATTCCTTTTGGAGATATAAAAATCATTTAAACTACATCTTACTTAAATGGGTTGAGAATTCTTTTTCTCAAAGCTCTTGAAATAATGAAAAGTTGCATTAAAATGTGTTCCTTTTGTCATGCCAAATGTCACTAAAATGCTTTATAAGGAGGCCACTGATTCTTGTTCAGCACAAGACTACTTGTGGGGTACATCAATGATGAGGTTTTCTCTCTTAAAGCCTTTGTAAATATGAAGATCCACAGAGATACAATAATAATAAGAACAATTGTGATAAAAATAATAATAGTGATAAAAGAGAGTGAGAGAGATTTGATAGAAATTTTGATTTTTAACACTTGAGTAACATTTTACCCATGGGGAACTCTTCTTAGAAATTGATCAATGGGACAGCTGTTCTTGGAACTAATGAGTTGAGGCAGCTCTAGAATGGTGGATGGTGGTAGTTGCTGGGCAACGTTACCCATGACTGATAATCTCTGGGCCTCTTAACACCTTGCTTGGGGAGAATGAGGGAAAACCTACTTTTAAATCATGTGGCTTTAGGGCTTAGAAGAAACATTGAGAACATAACTTAAGGTGTTAAAGGGTTATCAAAGAGAAAAACTAGGTAGAATATAATGTTTATGTTTTATTCTCAGGCTGTAGGTGATTTCCACAAAAACAAAAACAGGCAAATACAATGCATACCTATGCAGCCCTTTGTTATATTTTAAATATCAGGTATTATTAAGGTCCTAACATATGAGCTGAGATAATAACATTTTTTTTTTTATTTCTAGGTTATTCTCACTGAGCTTCATGTTTTTTAAGCCATAGTATAATAATTGTTTCATGCAATTCCTAAATTTGAATAATAGTGTAGTGATAATTCTTTTCATTTAGTGAGCTAGTACTTAATTGTAGGATCTAATTTTCTGGAAGAGAAATGGCTGCGAAATGAATTTGAGAAATATTACTGTTCTAGTTTTGGATGAATCAAGATAACGGCTACTTTTTTTTTTTTTCCCGGTACGCAGGCCTCTCACTGTTGTGGCCTCTCCCGTTGCGGAGCACAGGCTCCGGACGCGCAGGCTCAGCGGCCATGGCTCACGGGCCCAGCCGCTCCGCGGCATGTGGGATCTTCCTAGACCGGGGCACGAGCCCGTGTCCCCTGCATCAGCAGGCGGACTCTCAACCACTGCGCCACCAGGGAAGCCAAGATAATGGCTACTTTTACAGGATCTGTATTGACCACAGTCCCACAACGCTGGAAGAGATGGAGTCAGAAAATTTGGAGCTATGGAGGTAAGTAAATAATGATACCTAGTTAGTAGCCAATTATCTGACTCATATTTTGTAAATAAAAGTATTTTCTTTTATGGTGTGAGGGCACTCTGCTTTGCCACTGAAAATTCCATGTCCCTGTAATGCCATCTCAAAGTATGAGGCTCAGGAATATGAAGCAGTTTGTTAAATGTGGTTTGCACTCAAGGGCAGTGAGGATGCTATTGGAACAACTCTGTTTATTAGCTTGTTTTCCTGGAATTGAGGAGCTGATGAATAAGGAGACATGGCATGACGAGTAGTAGAAAAACAGCCAGCAACAGTTACTGAGCGTTACCCTTCAAGAGTGTTCTCCAGAGTATTTATTTGTAAGGAGTATTAGGCAAACATTAGAGTTCGTATTTTGTTGGGGTCTCGTTTATTTTCATCCTCAGATAAACTTACATGTGAATTAGTTTTGCTTTTAGGTATTTAAGTCTCATAACAAAGCCAGAGCCTTTGCTTATAGTGGAGTAGCTCTATGTTGACATTAGAAGGGAAAATTGCCAGAAGGAATTAGCACAGTAATTAGGGAAAAAAAAAATCTACATTGCCAAAGAATCTTTCTGAATGTATGTTTTCCACATAGAAGAAGAGATTTAAACCGAGAATTTGTCTACATAAACAGATAGTTTGGAAGGATATGGCATTGGTTACCTAGGCAGCACCAATCTTTATTTCTAACCCTTGATAAAAGGTCAATGTGAATATGGGGAGCATGATTTTACTTTGACAGACTGCATGGTGGTGTGTTCTAACAATTCTCTGGGTAATTAGAATTTCAAATGCTCTTGGTAGTGTTTTCAAATGTAGTATGTTGTATTGCACTCAACACTGCTATGGATGAGGTTCAGTCTCCAAGGAAGTAGCTTAGCTTTGCAATGTTGAAATTAAATTATTTTTATTCCTGCAGGGAAAACTAATTCTAGATAGCCAGTAAGCATGCAGCTCACTTGGCTCAATCCGTTATTCAAAAAGCATAGAAAGACATAGGAAAAACTAGTTTGAATTTGACATTGTCATAAATTGTAACTACATTTAGGAAGTTAGTATCCTTCTATATGAAATATTGCAAACACATACAAATATAAACCCATATTCATATAAAAATCATACTTCAAGGAGACACCAAGTTAATGTTTTCAAAAATATGATTGTGTCTGAATTTCTGATGTGAAGATAGATATACATCTTTGTTTTGACAAATGGTTTACCACACCTTCAGACTTGGGGCTGCTGGTGTTGACAATAGCTCCTACCAGGGAAGGCATTGTCTAGGAAACTCTCATTTTAATAAAATTTGAAAAGAGAAATAGAACATTCAATGGAGAAAGCAAGGTAATGCATAATATATAAAAGGGTACAGAACTTAGTATGTAGGACCCTACATTTTCACAATCTTGTTTCTATTGTGGGTTTATAATTCTTATAGTAGGAGTCCCTGGGAAGAATTCCCATTTTTGTAAGACTTGAGCCCTCCAAGCAAATGCCAATCTTTCATAGGACTTTATCACTTTGGTGGCCAGACTGTGCCATAAAATTATTGAATTATATGGGCCTTATTAGTAACTAGATAATTACTAACTAATAATATATTAGTTCAAATTTAGTTTCAAATGCTATGTTTGAATTGTTAACATGTGATATAGGCTTTTAGCCATATACTTTGAAATGTAGAGAGGATTACTTGTACATTGGAAACTCAACTCATAAGTACCTGATTACTACTGACAGAAGCCACAAATGTATACACTTTAAAAAATATATATCACTGTAAAATATTTCATATACAGTCTTCCCTTCATATCCTTGGGTGGGGACCCCGCGGATATAGCGGGCTGAATATGGGACTTGAGCTTCCATGGATTTTGGTATCTGCAGAAATCCTGGAACCAATCCCCCCTGGATTCTAAGGGACAACTGTATACATGAAATCTGTTCATGATCAGGGTCTTTTGCTTAACTTCTAAAACTTAGTGGGAAAACTGTGAAATAAATTTTTGCCAATCTAGGAACTACAAGTGGAAGAAGAGACCTAATTAAAACATGTTGAGATAAATTGCTTAAGGCCACACAGCCAGTATGTGGCAAGGCAAAGATGAGAAACCAGGCCTGACTGATATACTTACTGCCTGAGCTTTATTCACTTTGCGAATTTGTTGTTAAAACACGCTGAATATGTAGAAACGTTTAATGTTTACCATTTAATAAGCAAATATTTGTCTATTAATTATTATTATTTATGTTTAATTTGTTTTGAATCTTTTTTTTCTAATGGTCGAAGTTTTTCTAATTTTTTCCCCACTCTTATTTGGGAAACATACATTTTATTGCTAGTCCTTCAGTGGTTACTCCTACTTTTGTAACATATCTTAATTAATTTTTCTAGAAAGTATAAAATTGTTGATTATAAGACAAGAACACTATCACTGTATATTTACAGGCTAAACCTACTGCCCATTCCTACTTGCAACTTCACTATTTTTTAAATTTAATTGTTCTGCTTGTATAGAGTTGGTGTGTTACAGCATATTGGGGTGGCATAGTATACTGGTGACAAATCAAGGGCTAAAAGGTCCATTGACCCACTTAGATATTTTCACACAATATAATAATGGACGAGTGGAAATATTAATTTGATTTATACAGATACAGAGAGAAAGCATAATTATCTGTTTACTTACATGTTTATATCTACTTATCTACCTATTCTCTAAATTGTTAATGTTCTTTATCTGAAAAAATACATAACTAGTTAGATGGGTAGTTTGATCTGTTAAGTCCAAATAATGTTTCAACAGTTTGGGAAGTTAACACTTTTTCCTAAGAATGACACACTTTGTTAACACTTAATATTCACCATGTTAACATCCATTTTGCATTACCCATCTGCTGTAGAGTAACTAGGAGCTACATAAAAGAGAAAGCAGTCATACTCCTGATAAATATTTAAAGTTAATACATTCACTGACTCCCTGTTCCACTTGCTACCCTCTTCCTATTATGCACCCACTCTTCCCTTGGGTGATTTACATATTTAGGTTTCAGTTTGACTACAAGTATATAAATACTTCAACATTAATTTTAAAGATTATGGGTTCAGGAAAACTAAACACACATCTTACTTCACATCTGATACAACTTCAAAACTGAGATTGATTTAATTCCCCTTTTGAAGGGAAATTTTTGGAGGTGCATATTTAGATCATTGGGTAGTGACTACTAGGTCAAATTATCTAACTAAGGGATTGTGTTGAGAGAGGGAAGTTTTGAATCTTTAAATGACTGGGAATTCACAGAGCTTGAATATTATACATATGAATGCAATTCTAAGAATATGTGATTTGTTTTAAACTTCAAAAAATGTGACAGTAGTGAAGCTCTCTGACTTACACAGTCTATCACTTCCAACTATGCTTCATGAATCTTCTCAATGCAGTTCTGTATAATTTGCATGCATGTTTTTGACTAATACAATGGAAATAATTTGAGTGGAATAATTCTGAGGAATTATATTGAATCCCCAAATATTTATAACCTCAGAGCATTATTCTTAGTGCTGAGGAAGTTGTACTGTAGAAAAAGTGTTAACAAGGAAAACTTTATTTTAGTGATTAATGGCATGGAATAGAATGGTAAAGTTCTTGCATCCAAACCAGTTCCATGACTTACTGGCTGTGAGATTACAGATAGATTAATTCAAGCTCTTTAACTCTTTTTCCTCGTCTGTAAAATGGGTATAATAATAATATGTACCTCAGAGTTGTTACGAAGAACAGATAATTTAAAATGTGTAAAGCCTTTTAAAAGTGCTTAGGTAGGTAAGGATGAGATAACAATTCTAGGGGACAGCATTCACCGTGTGAATGTTATGTGATTAGTGACACTACACAGTATGGGTATGGTGACCTTCACAGTTTACACAGCAGACATAAACAAGGTAAACAAGAAGTAGTTATAGCAATTACTACCATTGGGGTAAAATCAGGAAAACGATATGTCCTGGTTTGCTCAGGATGAGGCTGATTTGTGCCTACCATCATAGCATCATTGTCACAAGGTCACCTTTCACTCTCAGAAGTGTCCCAATGTGTACATTAAATTGTAGAGTCATTATATTCAAAGGAGCATATTTATGGCAAACCTTTCATTTGGATGAAACTTACTCATACTTGTCTTTTGAACTTTAATCAAGAGGATGTTACGTCTACCCAAATATATATATATATATATATATATATATATATATATATATATGACATCAGGCACTTTAAAATCTGCATGGCCCATTCACGAGTACAATTTTCCACAACCAGGGAAACCAAAATGGTTCAGAAGAAGCACTATGTTTGCTGAGCCTCTGCCACATGCCACCACATGGTCTTTACTGATGGCATTTCTCTGTTGTCCTGCATTCTTAAATATGCTTATCCTGGAAGATTCCAAAAAGAAACTAAGTCTTCTTTTATTCTTGTTGTCCAAGGTCTTTCTGTGCTTCATGCAGACTTGAGGAAAAAACAAGGAAGAAAAACAAACAAGCAAACAAAAAACTATTGCTTCAAAGGCCTCAGATCTTATCCCTGAGGCAGAGCTCAAAAATACACCATAGAAACCTGCACTGCAAGCAGTTCACTTGCTCCCCCCATGCAAACTTCTCTTTCAGATCGCTACCTGGTGAGGTTATCATCTCATCTATAACCAAATCAACTCTAAATTCTGATTTAGTCTAATTAAATTCTATTAAATTCTATTAAATCACTTCTAACACATTTTGAAATAAGTAACTATATTAAGTTCAACTCCAGATACGTTTATTGATCAGACACCTGTGCCAAGCAAAGCGCTAAAGGCTACTGAGGAGGTAAAACGTTCACAGAGCCGAGAGTCATGTTGTCACAGAGCTTTCAGTGGGGTGGAGTGGGAAGATAGAAATTAAACACTTTTACAAACAAATGTAAAATTACAAATGTGATCATTGTTGGAGCAGAAAGATTGATGGTGTAATAAAGAAAATTAGGCAAAAAGTGCCTCCTCTTCATTGAGAGGATACATAAGAGAAGTTTGACAGGATAATAGAAGCTGAGATTCCATGAGGAGAAAGTTGTAAGTGGTTGGGTGAAGGACCTTGGAAGGTGGTAGAGCAGTTTTCCACCTAGAGGAGTCAAGAAGACATTGTGGCAAGAAGATAAAGTACAGTACACTTCTAGAACTAGGGGAAAAATGGGTTCATGTGAGAAAAAATTGTAACCCAAAAGTTTCAAAGATTTGCTAAAAAATATAAACATTACACGGAGTTCCAGACAACTTAGAGGCATTAGATTCTGCCTCTCTGAGACTGTTCCCCCGCTATATTAAATGATGATTCTAATCCTTCATCTATGTCACAGGATTGTTATGTGACTCAAATCAGACAATTTATGTAATGATGTTTTATAAACTCTAAAATATATATACGGTGACATATGATCAAAAACTATGATCAAATAAATTGATAGTGCTTTTGAAGGCAGAATTTGTTCAATTCTGAAAGGTAATAACTTGACTTTAATAACAGATCAAAATTAATGCCATCTATAGGGCTGTGTGTACATGAGTAATTCATTCTGCTAATGAATTAGAAAGGTTTGGGTGGTACTTCCCCCAATATAGACTCCACTGTAAATGACAGAAAGGTTCCAATTTTCAACTACATATTAAAATAATACGGGTTTTGAATTCAGACAGATCTGTGTATAAAGGTCAGATCTGTCACTTACTTCCTAGATATGAGAATTCAGGGGTTTTTTTCTTTTATTTTTAACTCTATTAGCTCTCTGTTTTTCCATCTATGAATGAGGATAATGCAAATTTTTCAGGGCTGTTCTGAGTATAAAGTATTGCATATAAAAATTAATTAACATGGGACATAGCCAAAAGGGTATGCTCAGTAAATTTTAGCTGTGAATTTTTGCCTGTCATTTTTGTACTCTGCATCTGCAAATAAACAATCCCAACTCTATAGCAATTCTGTAAGCATTTGGCATGTGTCACATTGAATCTAGCTGATTTTTTACTCCTGGGGATATAAATATTTTATTAATTGGAAGTATTTATATTCAATTGTAACAGAGACTTCAAAAATAATTTCTGTGTTTTCAAGCCTTCTACTCAGATGCCATTATCTTCCCATTAAACATTCAGGAAGCAAACATAAAAAGACATAATAAGCACATGAAAGAGGCTCAGTAGGAGAATTAGTGTTAAATCTAGTAAATTGACATAGAGAACATTTATGCTACATATTAAGATGGAATACAAATAATCTACCCCCTTGTGTGTGATTTCTTTACATACTAATTAGATTATTTCTACATATGGAAAGCACGTAGTCTTTATACCACAAGGAAAAAGACCAAATAAAATTCTGGGTGACTTGAGATTTGATTCAATGAATATATTCCTCTAGGCCACATTTTTTGAGTCATGCAATATAGTACCATCTAGAATGTACTATATTCTTTGGAAAAGGACTTTGGTGTTACTTGCCCATTTTAAGATGTACGACTGAGATCCAAACTGTCTTGGGAAAAGAGAGTAAATAAGTAATCAACCAAGTAGAATTATAATATTTAACTCCATTTACTATCTTATTTTATTAAACTTCTTTCTAGCATTACCATATTCAAAATATTCTCAACCCATGTTTTCGAAGTTATGTATCTTTCGTTTTTGAGCTGCATTTCTCCACATAGCACTACATTTATAAATGAATAAAATTGCATAACGTGCATATTTCTATAGCCTTAATTTTAAGAGAGTTATTATTTATTACAGAAAAGTCCAATATTTTACATCATTTTTTCGTAATCTTTAGTAGTCTCTGTTCCAGGGCCATTTCAATGTGTTTATGGATTAATATAATTTCTCTATAATTTTCTCTATAATTTTCCAGGGCTTGGCCTATAGTTTTTGTGTACCCTTATATTACAGATTTTCATAAATGTCTTGTTAAAATGTAATCAAAGTTGAATATAAAATTTTAACCAACTTTTACTTTTAGGTATGTATATAAAATTGTAGAGCATACCAATAAGGGCTGAAATAAAACAGAGAAATAAGACAGTTGATTTGTTAAGGAGATAGAGTTAAGTAACGAATTCTTCCTTTTGATTTTTGCCGTAACAATGTTGCTTGCATAATACATATTTTTAATAAAAAGCTATCAGTGTAAACACAGGTAATATACTGCATTGTTTCTCCACTCTCTGGAGTTTAACTAATATTAGATTGCTCTAGGCCCTGGGGAGATGGAGAATTAAATGACAAGACCAGTAGGGGAATAAGCAATCAGCAAAAGGTTTTTGAGTAGCTGCTCACTGAGCCAAGCACAGTAGGGGATACAGAGTGTTAATAAAATTATTTCGTTCCCTCAAGACAGTTAAGTACATAGAATAATAGCAGTCTTGATTACTTTAAAGCCATTATGTAGGTCATTTGCCGATACTAATTATCAATAGATTGATGCTGTAACATTTGATTTCCCTGAAAGATTAGGTAGTAATGATCATGCAGAGTTCAAGTTACCAAAACATGATATAATAAAAAGCGCAAAAATTTTCCACACTTTTTATGAAAATCATATTAAAAATCTAGAATTTTGTCAGCCTTCTGTGAAATAATACCTGGTAATAATAAAATATGCAGAAGACCTAGTAGAAGAGAAAAGAGAAATTGGAGCAGAAAAAGAACTCTCCATTAGATTATCATACAAGAAATACTAAAGGAAATTCTTCATTCTCAAGAGATATGTTGACAGATGGAGACTCAGATTTATAGAATGAAGAATGCTGGAAATGACTTGTGCAAAAGAAAAATTATATATTGATAGTAATGGGAGACAGGTTTCTCATTGTTGGAGAAGAGAGTTACAAATATCAGAAGGAGGAAATCTAGAGTGTACTCTGTAGTGTTGATTTATAACAGAGATGTAAGTATGCACTCAGGATACTGAATATCTAGATATGCAGATACAGATATAAAATATAGATATATAGATAAAGATATAGGTATAAAATACAGATATATACCTGTTTATAAATACATGCAAATAGATGTGAATATATGCAATATGCATATGGAATGTGTATCTATGTTTCCTCCATATCTGTTTACTTAGAAAGCCCAAAAGCCATGACACCCCAGTAGGAATAAGCACACCTATTATTCAAATCTTTGTTTCTAAACCCATTCTTTACTAAAGGAAACTAGGACTCCTCCTAGTAAAGGCATATCTCAAGATTGGGATGAAAAAATGTATTTAAGATGAGCCTGAAACATCTTCTCGTGTAATAAAGTACTCAAAGAATAATAAAAATATATCAAAATGACAAGGGAATGAGACTGAAAGTATTTACAGTGGCTAAATGCAGGTCACTTTAAGCATCAAAACATAATTTTAAAGTGTTAAGAAATTTACAGCATCAAAATACTCTCACAGATTACTTTTCAATAACAGAGAAAAATGTAATTTACAGTGAAGAATCTTAGAAGATACCACTATGACCAAGTGACGAAACATCATCAATACTGTGATAAATTTATTTCTGTGCTATTTCCTACCAAAACAGTTTAACTTGAATCTAATTAAGGGGAAATATGAGACAAATCCAAATTGAGAGACATTCTAAAAATAATTGGCCTGGACTTTTCAAATGTATCAATGTTAAGAAAGAGCAAAGCTAAAGATTTTTCCAGATCAAAGGAGATTAAAGGAATATAGCAGTTAAATACAACACATGAGCCTGGATTGGATTCTGGTTTGAGGGGGGAAAAAAAGGTCATTTCTGGGATTAGTGAGGAAATCTGAATATAGACTGTGGATACTAGTTGGAGATAAAAGTAGTATATCAATGCCAGGTTTCCCGATTTTGAGAATTGACCTGCAGAATGTAAGAAAATGTATTTCGTTCGTAGGAAATATAAACTGATATATTTAAGGCTAATGGAACCAAACTCATTAAAGTCACTTTCAAATGGGAGAAAGAGAGAAAGAGTCACAACAAATGAGGCAAATGTAAAAATTTTTGTGAATGTGAGGGCTTCCCTGGTGGCGCAGTGGTTGAGAGTCCGCCTGCCGTTGCAGGGGACACGGGTTCGTGCCCCGGTCTGGGAGGATCCCGCGTGCCGCGGAGCGGCTGGGCCCGTGAGCCATGGCCGCTGAACCTGCGTGTCCGGAGCCTGTGCTCCGCAGTGGGAGAGGCCACAACAGTGAGAGGCCCACGTACAGCTTAAATAAAAAAAAAAAAAAAATTTGTGAATTTGATAAAGTGTATAGCAGAGTTCTTTGTATTATTCAATAATTTGACTGCATACAAAAGAGACAAGAAAAGAAATAAAGAGAAAAGCAGAAAACAGAAATTAATTAGGTAAAAATGCAAAAAGTATATCCCTAAGTAATAAAACACTGTTCTGAAAATACAACAAAATGAAGCTACCATTAGCTAAGTTAATCAAGAAAAAGGAGAAAGTAAAAAAATACAAAATAAGAAATCATAAGTATAAATTACCATTGACACAGGAGGGCTTTTAAAATTCATGAGGCTACTTTACAATTCTTTATGAAAACCTAGATGAAATAGAATCTCTTAGTTAAATATAATTTTAAAATCCACTATCAAACTTAAACCACTAGGGGCAGAATGTCTAAGCAAATTGATATCTGTAAAAGTAGACAATGTTATCAAAAGACTTTCCGCCGAATCTCCATGGCCAAATGGCTTAAAAGCAAATGCTTCCAAATCTTTAAAGACCAGATTGTCTCAAGGTTACAGGAATTATTCCAGAGCATAGGAAATGAAGGACAACTTCCATTTTTGGAAGCAAATATAACACTGAAATCTAAACCTAATAAATGTACTACAAAATATTATAGACTATCACTTAAAGATATCAAAAACAAAAGTTAATTAAAATTTTAGCAATCAAAATCTAAAACCACATCAAAAATAACAATGCCAATGTGGATTTATTTCAGCAAATGGTCCATATTAGAAACCTATAATATAAATCACTTTATTAATAGATCTGAGGATAAAAGTCATATAATTATCTCTACACATGAAGAAAATCCTTTGGCAAAATTCAGCACCTGTCTCTGACAAAAACATGTAAGAAAATGGAATTTGTTAACATAGTTTTAATACAAATATAGATAGGTACACCTTTGAACTATGTGTAGCATCTTACTCAGTGGGAAACACTACAGCCATAAGCAAGGCATATGGTTTGTTACCATCTCCTTTATATAATTTAACACTGTAATAGATGAAAGAGCAAATGCAATGAAACAAAAGACATCATTGAAGATATAATAAATTGAAAAAAGAAAGCAAAGCAATCTTTATTTGTAGATATTAAGGTAGTATATCTGGAAAGCATTAAGCATCAATGAAAAAAATAAAACAATTTAGTAAGGTTTCAGGGTATTAAATTAACATACAGGAATCAAATGCTTTCATAAACTTAACAACAATTTATATGGTATAATGGTAGAGAAAGTGCCATGTACAATAACCACAAAGATGATGAAATATGTAGGGATTAACTTTAAAACTAATGTGAAAAATCTATGATGAAGAAAAGCATAAAACACTCATGAAAGATACTAATTAGACTTGAACAAATGGAACGGCATCTCTTGTTTTCAGATAGATTCAACATAATAAGTAAATCATTTGCCCCTAAGTCAGGTTATAAATTTAATATGATTTTTCCCTCAAAAGCAAACAAGCAAGTTATTTTAATGATATTAGACAGGCTGATAGTAATATTAATATGAAAAATAAATATTCAAGAATATCTATAGAAATATTGAAAATAAAAACTACATTGGGTGAGCAGTCCTTTTGGATATTAAAACATACCATGAAGACTCTACAATTACACAATGTGATAATTAAGCATGATTAGACAGAGACCTGTGGCATCAAGTCAGCTATAAAAATACAGACATAAGTAGGGAACACAGTATACAATACTATGATATGATAAAGGTAGCCTCTGAAATCACCAGGCTCTTTCTTTCCACATCTATGAAATGATAAAAATAGTACTTGCCCCTCCCAGCCCGGATTGTTGTGAGAATTGAATGATGTATTTTAGAGCAAGTCACCTGAAAATAATAAATTATTATCATAATTATTATTATGAATTGGAAAACCTCAGCAGGAAGTCCTCTTGCATTTTCTGCGTTTCACAAACTCATTGGACACAACAAAATTATCTGTCCACAAAGTAAACTATGGCTTTCTGCAGGATAGATTAGCTAACAGGTTACAATAAACCAGCGTTGATGATCTTGGTGAAACTGACATTGCAGTATCTTCTAGATTTTTGAAAATATTCTTTCTATTCAAATAGAGAAACCCTTTAGTGAAAGTGCCTTTGTTTACCATAAAACTGAATGGGATGCACTTTTTCCTCACAGGTAGTCTTCTTGGACTGCCGTAACAAAACACTGTACACTGGGTGGCTTAAGAGAAACTGGTTTCCTAACAGTTCTGGAAGCTGAAAATTTGAGATCGGGGTGCCAGCATGGTTGGGTTCTGGTAAGAGCTCTCTTTCTGGCTTGCAGATGGCCACCTTCTCTCTGTTTCCTCACATGGCACAGAGAGGGGACATGCTCTCTGGTGTCTTATAAGGGCACTAGTGTTATCACGAGGACCTCAACCTCATGACTTCATCTAAACCTAACTACCTCCCAAAGACCCCATCTCCTAATGTTATCACATTGGGCATTAGGTTTCAACGTATAAATTTGGGGAAGATAAAATTCAGTACATAGCATAGTCTATTGCAAATCCTCCACATGCTAACAAAACTGGTAAAAAAAAACTGGGACAAAAGGATGGTTGTAAGGATGCCTCATCAATTTTTCATAAATCAAGGTTATAACACACCACTGTAAGGCAATTATACTCCAACAAAGATGTTAAAAAAAAAGGTTAAACAGTGTTTCTTCCTTTGACAAACAGAAGAAAATAGATATCATTTTCCCTAAAGATCAATTTTGATAGAGTATATTTTAACACCATCCTATCAACAATTTTGTATTAATTTTGACCCTTTATGTACATTGTTTTTGAAAATATCTTCGTAATTTATAGTATGGGTAGCTCAGAATATTAAACATGCTATACTGCAAAATAATATTTGTCTCATTACTTTTGATTATATTTGCATCCCTATGGTTAATCCAATAGAAATCCACCTCACCACAAATTCCCAGTGTCCACAAAAGTTCTTTCCTCTTTATGCCATTAGAGAAATCCATTTTAAAAATCTCCACCTATTCATTTTCTTATCAACAAAATTTCTCACATAACTTTCAGAAATATGCTAATCTAATTATTTGATTCATTATCTACATTTTAGAAATCTCATGTGCATATAAATGAATTTCATTCATTTTTTCACTGTTTACTTTCTTGTTGAGAATAATAGAGAGAAGAAATTAAAATTTACTGAGTTTTAATATCAGAAAAAGAGCATGAAGCAAACCTAAGCTTCACAAAGAGTCAAATCTTTTCAAAGATATGCTACGTTGTGAGCCTGACTCATACTTACATGGTTAAATTTGTTTCATTATAATGATTAAATATAAAACTGGAAGATTTGGTATTATTGATATTATTGATGTATACTAAAATATATGCTACTTATCACATCGGGTGTATTTTTACTTTTCTTACTGCTGGTAAAACAATTCTCATGAATCATGCCTTTTATTGTATAAAATATATCCAAAATTCAATTTGCTTAATGTAAAAGTGTTCGGTATTCTGGAAAAATGGTATTTGCGTAAAGACTGAACAAGCTAGACTTCTATCATGAGCTACATAACCCCTAATAACAGTGAATACAAGGATTTACTTACAGCATATAGTTCATATGCTTTTGCAATTTAATAAGAGTATTGAATATCTTAAAGCTTTTGAGTAAATGCTATTTTTAAAGTGTTATGGAAGATTGTAATGTAGTTTACTTAATTGTCTTTCAAGTATCAATTTTCTGCATCTTGCTTAAACAGAACCAAAATGAAGAGTTTTTTTAATATCATCGATGCAAGTTCAGTGATAGCTACCACCAAACTTCTTATATATGGAGGAAAGATGAGTCATGTTTTAGAAAGTGTTCAGAACTAGCTTGAATAAACCAAAAAGTAAAATAGAAAACAGGAATCTTTCACATTTATACAATCTAAAGGGTCACCACATTTTATGCATATTTAAAAAGCCAAGTATCTGTATTGAGATTATATTTATGCACTATATTTGAGTACCTTTTCTGAAGGACAATAGCTTTGCAAGAGAATGAAGCATCTAATTTCCTATTTTACCCTTAAACTGCTCTCTTGAAGTCACTACTCAGGTGGCCAGGAGATCTAATTATACTCAGACAGTACCTGTGTCCCAGTCCCTAACTGTCACCCTCTAACCTTAACTGAGGAACATTCCTTTGTCTTTTATGACATCACATCCACTAATTTAATAGAGAGGAATGTTCAGAGGAGATGAAATTACTAGATTAAATGCTTTTCTGCTGTTTTTATTTTTTTCCTTTAAACACTCTTCTGCTGTTTTTTCCTTGGCATTTCTAAGGATCTCCCCCCATTCATGAGGATATTAGATAATTTAGATGTTGGCTTCCTGATACCTTTATAAATTGAGCCAAAATTGAAGATCTCAAGGATCAGGAGCACGAAAATTTTACCATACTATGTGACAGTCCTTAGGGATATTTTGGCTGAAACCCGATCGGTGGGTGATGCCCAATGACTAGTATTGGATTTGTGGCTCTAAAGCGTAATTGCTACTACCTGAAAGTTATACAGGATTTGCTACCTTGGTAAACTGACTTCACGCAGTGTCCTTTTTGACATATCAGTTTTCCCTCTTGGACGAAAGAAATCACTGGATAAATTAATTCAAGAAGGAGAAAAACTGAGCCTCAGTTGGGAACCAGGAGCCTAACTACTCATGAAGAATTCTGAACCGGGGTCTTCTCTCCTCAAGTCTCTTCTATTTGATGCTTTATAACAAGCCAAGGAAATAGGAAGACATGCAATGGCTTAGAGAATAGCATAAAGAGCTAGAGAATGCCCCCAGTACTATAGATCTTTTTGCCTGATAGGATCACAAATTGGACAGGCACATGTGCTATTGAGGGGATCATGTGATATTTTAGGGAAAGAGTCTTAAGAAAGCTGTGGCTACATCCATGAACTCCTTTCTTGAGTATTACTATTCTCAAATATTACTAAAAACATCTGAGAAATAAACAAACAATAAAATTAGAAAGTTGGGCTGATCACCCACATCTGGTTCTGTAGACGCTTTAGACTGAGCATGAGATCTTGTTATGTAGCTTAATCTGGGTACTCTTGGCTCTTGATTTGGAAATGTACTACAGACTCCAATTATAATCTTCCTTGTATTATTTGTCCACATTGCAATGTTCAGATGTGTTATCTCAAGAGTCTTAAATTTTGTTGTGAAATTACTGCTGTACCATCATGTGATCCAACAAACGACCTTCAAACAAACAGAACGAAAAAACCTGGGATCTTACAACTACCCCTGGAAAATGTACATACGTGAATATCACACAATAAATATCTGTGAAGATCTGGATCGATCACATTCTCAGCTGTTAATGGTCTATTCTTTAGATCAAGATGAAGAATAATCATGGGAGGAATTGGGGGTAGAATTGATGGGAAGGGGCATTGGAAGCAGGGAGACACTTAGAACCTAAATCATCTACCCTTATATAGTTTGCTATGTACATTAACACAACTTTACTATTCTAAAAAAAATCTTGCCCTTTATCTGGTAAGAGCAACAATGGAAATTATTATTCTTTTAGGAAATTTTAGCAAACCTATTTAAACAAACATCAGACAACTTTACTTTTCAATAGATAGCAGCAAATAACAATCTCTCAGAGTTGCTGGAAAATCTCACCTTGAAAGTCTCACCACACTGAGTCTACCAATTCAAAATTATTAAATCAGGAGGCTTACAAATCCTAATCATGCCCCTGCATGAAAGACCTGCCTTAAACATGACCCCTAACAAAAGCTTCATAAATATCCCAAACTTGCTCTCATCTCATTCTGAGATGCTACTAAGACTCTGTTAAATAATTGACCCCATTTACGCTATAAGTGATGCATTGAGTTTTACTTACCAACAGATTATTTTGGTGGTAATTTTGAGAACTTAGCATTTGACATATTCCAAGATAGATCATTTATGGAAAACTAAAGGAATGTAAATTTTAAAAATATACAGTTGAAATATGTTTTCTAACAGTGGATTGATGCTTCTTCATGAATATATAGCAAGAAAAAGTTAAATGTTGAATAAACTATCTTTTTTAATTTTTCACTTTTGTAAAGTTTTGAATAAAATTTGGTCAGCCTCAGGGAAATATATTTAGTGTTTCTACATATTTATATAATTAAAATCATTTAAGTCTATTAATAGACTTTTCAAAGCCAACTTATTCTCACATATTTGGGTCCTACCCAAAGACAAGAAAATGGTATTGTTAAATGATGATGAAAATTAACTCATTTCAGTAATAATAGAAAGGAGAGTCTATAAAATTTTAAATATACAAATAAAAGGAGAAAGGAATTTTTGTGCCTACTCAAAAGCCTTACTTATTTGAAATGAAGGAATTAAAATGTAAATGAAAGCACTTTAAACACAAAATGCTACAAAAATAAACTTCAGGGGCTTCCCTGGTGGCGCAGTCGGTGAGGGTCCGCCTGCCAATGCAGGGGACATGGGTTCATGCCCCGGTCCGGGAAGATCCCACATGCCGCGGAGCGGCTAGGCCCGTGAGCCATGGCCGCTGAGCCTGCGCGTCCGGAGCCTGTGCTCCGCAATGGGAGAGGCCACAACAGTGAGAGGCCCACGTACCGCAAAAAAAAATAAAAAATAAAAAAATAAACGTCAGAGATGCAAGATAGCTATTGCTATTTCTCAAATTACAAATTTCTGTTTCAGCATCATGCTGGGTCCTGAGACTGCGGCAGTAGATAATAATGTGTTAGAGTGAAGGAAAAGAGGTTGAGCAAAATAGATTGTCCTCCCAAAAAGTGAAAGGACATCAAACTTAATTTAGTCATTTGTTTTGAGCCCAGAAGCTGTTATGTGTGTACTTTCAGGATCTAGGGAAAAAAATATTGAGGGTAGTGAGATGCTCCTGTGACCACATTAACTCCAAATATGTACAGAAGTCTATGCTGGCTTATTTGGTCATGAGAACTTACTAAAGGTTATTAACCACTGAAGGAAAATTATTTCAAAGTTGTTTTTTTTTTTTTCTCAAAATGTTTGTTTCAGAGATTATACAGTCTATATACTCTATACATTCTTGTGTGGCTATAGTTTAGATATCTTTTACTTTTAGATAACACTGTGTATAATTAAAGCTATACAAAATGAGTCTTAAATATGTTGTAAGTAAACAAAATTAAATATTCCAGGATGTTAAGCCCATAATTTTGTCAAGGAACTGAGCTAATATTGTCATTAAAATGATCAAGCCATTGTCTTCATGTTATGAAAAGTTTAATGAGTTTCTAGTAAAGAAAAGTGTTATCTTATGCAAATAGGTGATTTAGTTTATTTATACGATGCGATGAATGTCACTAAAGTTGAACATTTTTGTGGCCTGTATTGAATCAAAATAATTATATAAGGCAAAACTGTCCAAATGATGAACTAAAATTTTCCCCTAGATTTGCTGATCAAGTTTGATTCACACAAGGGAAATATCAGCAAACGTGAGCATTTTATATAGAGTCTATTGAAACTTCTTTTAGCTACTTAATTAAAGAAAAGCTGAACAGTATGGAGATAAACACATTGACATTATATGCCTCCGCTTCTCTTGAGGGCACTGAAGTACTTATCTCTAGAACACAAATTGCAGCAGTTAGAATTCTGTTAAAAATGAACTAATACTAACTAAAAGTTCAGATCTGACAGATGTGAGAAATGAAAGAATTGAACAATATATAACTAGGCCAACAAATCCCAATGCTTAATTGTCAGTGTATTGTTCTATTAACGAGTCAAAGATTCATCACACAAATAAATCCCTGTAAAATGAGGCCACATCTGTAAATGATGATTTGATAACTTGCCATATTAAAACCATTTTCTCTAATTTAAAGTTATTTCAGTGAGCCTAAATTTAACGGAAGGAAAAATTGGTATCTCACACATGATCCTCATCTCTAAATTACTGAAATTATACACAGGAGAATTACAAAAAATTCGGTTTTAAATATGCAAAATGACAATGTAGAGAAATTGCACTCTGTTAAAGACATGACTAAAGCTTGTCACATTGAGAATGTCAAGAGACAGCCTGGTGCCCTATTCCTCGGATCACAAAAAGGAATTTAGAAAAGGACATATATATTTTAAGCATCTAATGAACCCTTTCACTTCCTTTTACAGATATTCTTACTGAAGCTCATGGAGTCACAAACCACAGGGATACCAGAAAATTAATGGCACTCTTGGGATTGATCTTAGCCTTCTGAGACCCTTACAGATAAGTTTCCACTAGGTCATGTAACCTCACAAGCTGAGAAAGATTTACATACGCTATTGTCAATATCCGTACTTTCTCTTTCAGTTGAATATCATGGTACATCATGTTCACCTTCCTTCAGACCCCATAGGTTGGTTCTCATTAGAAGTAAAAGCAATAATTGAGAACTTTATTCTCATGAAGAACAATATTACAAGGTTTCAAGATCTCATTCCGTTACGGAAATGCTGACACACCTGTGAAAATTATATAATTAAGACTAACCTCAGTAGTTTCCAAAATAGATTTCAAGAACATGATAATTGTAATAATTGTATGATTAACAAATATCCAAAAATATTGGCAA
Source organism: Aethalodelphis obliquidens (assembly GCF_003676395.1). NCBI lineage: Eukaryota > Metazoa > Chordata > Mammalia > Artiodactyla > Delphinidae > Aethalodelphis > Aethalodelphis obliquidens. Next base: position 23,039,840 of record NW_020837958.1, read on the forward strand.
TGCAAGACAAATGGTTAACATTTTAAGGTGCAAAAGTATTAAATGATAGTGAAATTGCTTCGTTTCTCTGGGTCCTTATGTTTAAAATCATTAAGTTGGACTAAATGTTTTCTAACTTTCCCTTGGTATATCAGTTGGTTCACGATTTATCCCCTAAATTAAAAATTTAATGAGAACAGCACTAACTTTATTTACCAGGTTTGTTGACATTGAGCTGTTGTATATTTTGTGATATCACATGTTACTCCTGCTGTTTATTTCCATTTCCTTTATAATTCAAAGAAAAGTAAGAGAAAAGTGAAATAAAACTAGATTCAGTTAGCTGTTAAACTGGTTTACCAAGCAATGGAAATCAATTTAGCTTCCATTACAAGCAGCAACAAACATCCACACATTTCTCTGGATTTAACTTTTCTGAGAGAAAATCTGGTGTTCAGAAATTTGTTGCTACCACAGATGTAATCCTTTTTTAATTTGATTATCACAGATATATTCGTGGGAAGCAAAGTTTACCTCTTGGAGTAATACAAGTTGTATTCATGTGTGTGTCGCTTCATGAATAAAGAGAAAACTTTGCTTCAGAAACCCATGAGTTTGAAGCAAAAACCCATTGTAACAAAAGTTAAATTGTTGCATTAACATTCTCTGTCTTATTCATTGCTGAGCATAAATAGAAAACTAAATGATTATTTGTGATAACAGTTGAAAATCATCCTCAGTAAAAGAACGAAGTTGCTCATTACATGACACACTTCAGATATAACTGGATGATTTTGTATTTCTGACTACTGTGTAGTTTTACATGAGTCCTGTTGTGTAATTCTTTAGAATTATTTAAAAAGACACAACACTTTAGAACATCTTGGCGGAATAGTAAATAGTAATATCTTTTGAAGATTTTAATTCAATCTTCTAAAATACTTGGTCATCATTATTAGTATTATAGGTTTTGTTAAAGCCAATCGTCTTAATAATAGCACTTAATGCACTAGTGCACGAAATGGCAGTCATATTATCAGGTAAACAAAATTATCACAAAATTAATATGTTAAATAATAGACTAATATTTTCTTGGCTTTCCCAATAAAAGTAGTCCTTGTCCAAATTTCAGATGCTGCAATGGATCAAAGAATAAATCAAGGACTTAGTCTCAAGTAAGTCTACATATTTTTTTTCTTTTTTATTAGACTTGCTATGCCACTTGCCTATTTTTCCAGCTTTATTGAGATATAATTGAAGTATGACATTGTATAATTTTAAGGTATACTATGTAGGGATTTGGTATATGTATATACTGTGAAATGATTACCACCATAAGCTTAGTTGACACATTAATCACTTCACATAATTACAAATCTTTTGTAGTGAAAACTTTTAAGATCTATTCCCTTAGCTACTCTCCAATATACAACACAGTATTATTAACTATAGTCATCTTGTTGTACATTACACCCTAATAACACATACATACTAAAAAAGGAAGTTTGTAACCTCTGACTATATTCATTCATTTCCCCCACAGAGGAACTAATCACTATGTGAAGAGCAGAAGAGTGGATGAAACAAGTTTATGTAGACTAGAAATTTTCAAGAGAATCACTTTTGTATTCTCATTTTTCTGCTCAATTTTTTCTTTCTTTATAGGCTTTTTTTTTTTTTTTTTCAGTACGCGGGCCTCTCACTGTTGTGGCCTCTCCCGTTGCGGACCACAGGCTCCGGACGCGCAGGCTCAGCGGCCATGGCTCACGGGCCCAGCCGCTCCGCAGCATGTGGGATCTTCCCGGACCGGGGCACAAACCCGTATCCCCTGCATTGGCAGGCAGACTCTCAACCACTGCACCACCAGGGAAGCCCCTAGAGTATTAAAAAAATGTTTAGGAAACCTGGAGGATAACTGCTTTTCTAGTAGGGTAAACCTCATGTTTATTATCACATTGTGGCTGGAAACAGAAATCTTGTTTATTAACTTTTACATTTAAAAATTGTATTTATTCTGTTGTCCCAGACATTTTTGCATGTGTGCCTGTGTGTGTGTGCTCTAGTGGTATCTCAATGAGAGTCTCAATTTCTGGTTCTCTTTTAACTCTTCCATCAGTTCTCTTTCAAGGAAACCACCTGGTCTATATCAGTTTCCATCATCAGAGTCTGAGTCTTTTACATCAATATTTTGGTGTTCATTGTTTTCTTTCACTTTTGCCTATCCCTGATTTTAAGTGATTCAGTGTTCTTTCAACCCCAGAACAAATCAGGCCATTAACGTTTCTCATGCTATGGCAAACCAGCAGGCAGTGGATGACATAAGGCATTCATAAGTAGATGAAGAAAAAATAACAAAATTATAGCAAGTGTTGAACTTAGTGGTAGACACATGGGTATTCACTATACTTTTCTTAGAAGAGCTCTGAAAATTTTTTTTAAAGATTTTGGAAAACTATAGCATCACTTATTTACTCACTCACTGTCTTCTGGCATATGTATATATAGGTGCCCATTGTTACTGATCAGCACTTCAATTAAGAATCCAAACAATGCCTTTAAAAAACAAGTTTTAAAAAAAAGTAGCAATTTCTATTGTGATTTATGAATGAATGATCAGAAAAGGATTGCAGGATTAAACCTTTATCCTTCTTCTTAGAAATGGAATAGAGCTTCTTTGCCCTCAGGTTTCTGGGAGTGCAAGCAACTGTTTAGATTCAAATGTACGGTGGAGAGCAACCTCTGACAGCAGCCCATTGCCGCCTCACCCAGAGAAAATGGCAAAGAAGCAGAATTAAGCACAACCACTTTGGACAAACTCTGGGTGCAAGCAGGTGTAATCTGACTCTAAAGGACCTCACAGGTTCTACTTTCTGAGGCTTCCTCAAGGACGCCGCCTCCTGGCTTGATCTAGACTTGCAGCTCCGGTCACCGGATGAGAACCCTCTACCTCAAATACACGGATTACTCCACCAGCTTGACTTCCTTCAAGTGGTAGCTTTCCAGATTGCGACTGAAAAAGGGGGAGGGGTCAGAGGTGTATCTTCAAACCAGTATATTCCCAATATTCCCTGAATTTTCTAGAAACATTTTACAACTGATTTATGTTTTTCTCTATTATAAAGAATATCTTATGAACCCAATGTGTCTTTTAAAACGTTATCTTTCTCAATATTATTACTTTTACTACAATGATTATGATTAAAGTTTCCTTATGCAGATGCTCCCTGGAATATTTACCACAGTCCAACCCAAGAGAAAATAGAAAATAGCTGACAATATTTTAAAATTAACTCCCTTTACCTGGCTTTAGTGTTTGAAAGCAGTTGCCTGAAGCTCTTGAAAAGGGAAAGTGAGATAAGTGAGTAATAGCTAAAGAAGTAATCTTATTTAAAACTGAGGAAGCTAATTGAAGTTATTTGTCTCTTAGATTTCTGAATATTTCTTTTGTGTTAAAATAAACAACATATTCACAGGGATGGAAAACCAACAGATTCTTGTACTGTGTTCATAAAAACAGTACAAGGATATTGGATTTTGAGGCAAAGATCCTAATGTACAAGAGAGACTAAAGTCATCATACCCTTGAAGTTTCACTGATTTAAAGTGTCTACTTTAAAGTTTTCACATTCTCTCCATTAAGTAAGTAAATGAACAAGTTAGCCAATATGACTTCATGGTAAAATTTCTGTACTTCAGGGTAAATAAAGTCTTTCTACTCATAGGCACCATTACTTTCCTAATCAATAATTCCTTTATTCATTATTTGAGTTGGTAACATAAAATAAAATTTAACCTTTTATCATTTGAAAATTTTCATTTCAAGCAGTTATTATATACCAAGACACTTAAAATAATATGAAGTTTAATTTTTTTCAAAAATTCATTCTTAAGGCTTCCCTGGTGACGCAGTGGTTGAGAGTCCGCCTGCCGATGCAGGGGACATGGGTTTGTGCCCTGGTCCAGGAAGATCCCACGTGCCACGGAGTGGCTGGGCCCGTGAGCCGTGGCCGCTGAACCTGCGCGTCCAGAGCCGGGAGAGGCCACAACAGTGAGAGGCCCAGTACCGCAAAAAAAAAAAAAATTCATTGTTTTCAAGAACAATTCAAACTTTTAGAAGTCTTTACCTCTTCATTTTTTGCTTGGAATTCTTTTCAAGTATGTTTATATATATATATTGGCAGACATATTAGAGATAATCTGGTGCAGTACTTCTCAAAATTTACCATGCGTAAGGATCACCTGAGGATCTTGGTAAATGTAGATCCTAATTCAGTAGGTCTGAGACGGAGCTTCGGATTCAGCATTTCCAACCAGTTCCCAGGAGATTCTTATTCTGCTAATTGTCAGAACATACCATGAATAGCAAGGATTGATTTAGTACAGCAATTCTCTACCTTGGCTACACACTCAAATTACCAGGGGAGTCTTTTTAATTGGATCTCAGGTGCATAGTATTAAATTTAAAATAACCCGTGGTTCAAGACGTGATAATATCATCAATCCAATTTTGGTCCATTATTATTAATTTATTCCTGAACTCACCACTCAACCCAAGGACTAGAACAGTGCTTATTATTTACACTTGTATATGTAATGCCTCCCTTATGCCAATTCCTCCAATCCTCAGAGAGAATCACCATTTTGAATTTTGTGTTTAATCACTCTTTTGCTGTTTTTTTCTTACACACACACCCCTAAACAATTATTTAAATTTGCCAATTTAAAACCTAAAGTTGTAATCCCATTAAAAATAACCTCTAGGTTCTTGCATTTTTTGACTTAATATTATGCTCTAGTTTCATCCCTGTTGATTGATGTAGTTCATTCTTTCATATTGCTGTAACATTCATTGTGTGCATAGAACACAACTTGGTCATTTTCTCTCTTGCTAACATGTGGATTGTGCCTAGATAGTTTTTTTACTATTAACTTAGTTCTGCTATGAATATTCCTGAAAATATCTATGTGCAGATTTCTTAGGAGTTGAACTGCTAAATTCTAGAATACATGCATGTTCAACTTTAAAAATTAATGCCAAATTGTTTTCCAAAGCGGATGATGAACTTACACTACCAGCAGAACTGTATAATATACTGAGTTGAACCACAAACTAGCCAACGCTCATTTTTTTCAGATAGTTTAATTAATCTCATTGAGCTATTTAAAAATTGCATCTGATTATGGTCTCAGTTTTCATTTCCCTAGTTTTTAGGGAGACTATCTTACTTTGTGTTTCCTTTTTAATTAAATGTTAATTTTTATATCTGCTTTATTTTCTTAGCACTTTTTAAAATAAAATTTCACTTCATATGTTTGTGACATTAATTCTTTGTTAGTGATAGGTGTATCAAATACTTCCTGTTTATAGCTTGGACTTGAAGTTGCTCTAAGATGTATTTTGGGGACATGTACTTAACTTTAATGTAGTCAAATACAATAAGCAATAATTTTTGTTAGCACTTTTTAAATCTTATTTGAGAAATTATTTGCTCATCCATCTAAATTTTAATATAAACTTGTCAACTAAGTCCCCCCAAAATGCTGTTGGCATCTTCATTCAAATACCATTCAGTCTATAAGTTACTTGGGGAGAAAGGCTAATAATGATTGTATCAGTCAGGTTAAACTAGATTTTGCCCAAGAAATAAGGATACCAACACAACAAAATTTCATTTTTCTGCTGTAGGCTCAGATATCTCTTCAGGGCTACTGATCTCTACCAGGGATTCAGAATTCTTGGCTGCATTAATCTTGTGGCATCTAGACCTTAAGATGAGGTTTCAGGGTTTATCAGAGCAAGAAGGTAAGTAAATAAAATGAGAATAGAACATTGATGACCAGTGCTTAAGCATTTGATCCCCAAAATGATACATGTCACCTCTTGTCTTTCACAGTATCTTGTCACATAGATCTATCCAACGTTAAAAGGGAAGGAAAGGGCTTCCCTGGTGGCGCAGTGGTTGAGAGTCCGCCTGCCGATGCAGGGGACACGGGTTCGTGCCCCGGTCCGGGAAGATCCCACATGCCATGGAGCAGCTAGGCCCGTGAGCCATGGCCGCTGAGCCTGCGCGTCCGGAGCCTGTGCTCCGCAACGGGAGAGGCCACAGCAGTGAGAGGCCTGGGTACCGCAAAAAAAAAAAAAAAAAAAAAAGGGAAGGAAAATAGCATTCTGTGTTTTCGGTAACTGGGGAAAAAAGGAAATATTAATGAACACCAATACTATCTAATAGTATATTAAGGTATACTATAAATAAGTATGGTTTATGACCATTAATTTTTGTTTCTCTTTAATATCATTCTTTAAATTAAATCAGAATTTCTGCAGGTTTGGGCTAGGTATTGATAATTTTATATTTTTATTTCAAGTTATTGAAATGTGTACTGGTGAGACATAAGAAATACTAGTATAGATGTGTAACTATGGAATGGCAATTTGAGGCACTCCATGAACGTTTATCCCAACAAAGCAGCTGTAAATGCTGAAAAACAGTAATGACAATAACAACAATGCAACAAAGTCTCTGGAAATTACCCTATGGGCATAAAGCAAATAAAGAAGCATTTACTCAAGAAAAACAGTGAATCTAGTTAAGAACAGAGAATTATGCTAGTTGAGTCACAACATGTTCCTTCTTCCCTGGCTCACTGTAATTTAAGTTCCACTTTACCCAGGAATTGACAAGAAGATGGAACTCCGGCCTCTCCCAGCTACTGGTCAAGAGCTATGGTATCTCCCCAGGAAGGACATACTGCCATCATTTCTCATCCTCCCCTCTCCTTTCAGAAGTTAAATTCCAGGCAAGTGAAAGTAAAAAATTGGGTCTCCTCTTCCTCCACTCTGACCCCACTGGTAAGGTAGAGGCTCTACCCTAGTCAACTGAAAATACTGGGGCCCCAATTTCCCTTTCTCCAGTTTGCTCGTAGGGTGGAGATCCCCACCATGAGAAGTAAGCCAAGAAAACCACACACTACTGCTCCTGCCCAGCTCCCTGTTTTGTAAAACTAGTGTCAATCCAAAATAGAGGACCACTCTTTCTGTCCCCAACTCCACAGCAGTGGCCGAGATTTTGCAGGGGGAAGGAGGCTAACCATAAGAACAGAGAGATTCAAAGCTTTCCCAAGGGAACTGACTTTATTTGCAACAGAGTATGAGGAATTTAAGGGCATTCTCAGAAACGATGGAAATTTTGGCAGTAAGCAATTAAGAGGCTTGTAGCTTTATGAGAGTCACAAGTTAAACCCAACTAATTGACCAGGAGAACTGGGGAAGGAAACAACTAAGAACTCACCTAGAGTTAGTATAAACAAACAAAACAAAAAAACACCTTAAAAACTGGCTTCAAAACCATCCCTGCAAAGCAGCCAGATTTAATGGGATCAGAAGGTGGGACACTTTTTATCCCTCCAGACCATGGTAGAAAACAGTAAATCAATCAGCTGGCAATGAGGGGAAGCTAACAAGTGAGTATAATACTGATGGAGGCAGGCATCTCAACAGAGGGATCAGGGGAAGGGAAACAAAATGAGCCCTCCTGCTAAAACCTCAGATGTCTGTGTGCATGCCCAAAGGCTGCATTCTCTAAGGACCAACCTCAGAGGCTGCGCAATGCCTGGGAAACAGACTTTGCTAAAATAGTCCAGCAAAATCAGTAAACAAATCAGTAAGCAAACAAAAAAATAAGCCACGAGGAGGGCAGTGGAGTATCCAGAGTTGCCATAATGTGCTATGAAAAGTGACCAGTATGATCAAGTCATCGGAAGAAAGCAAGCAACAGAAAAGAATGTTTCATAAAAGAGAGATCAGAGATGAACCCTTGTGTGGCGATGAGGGAGTCACAAGCTACATTAATGAGGACAGTTGCTCTGTAGAGTCACTTGGAGCCACAGAGGCCTTTATACACATGGAAAAAAAATCCTGGTTGCATTTGCTATTCTGTGGTTGTTTGTGTAATGAGACATAACAGCCTATCATAATTAATGCAGCATCCTCTGTAATGGCCTATATGGGAAAAGAATCTAAAAAAAGAGTGGATATATGTATTTGTATGACAGATTCACTTTGCTATATACCTGAAACTAAAACAACATTGCAAATCAATTATGACCGAATAAAAATTTTAAAAAACAATTTAAATTAATGAAAAAAAAACAGAGCAAGGAAAAAAAATTTGATAGCAAAAGTAGCAAATTTCTTAATCTCTTTTACAAGATTCACACAAATGCATAGAAATTATGATTAAAACCATTCTGGGGATCTAAATGTTTACAGGAAAGTATTTAGATTACTTTTCTGCTTAATAGTGTTAAATTTGGGATTGTTTTCCTTATTTCACTATTTCTCTGTGTCTGAGAGACATTTCATAAGGACACATGGTTTGTCAGTTTGCTAACCCATCTATTATCTGCAGGATTATAAGTGGCACCCATGATTTCATTTAGTATACATTTAAACTGTTCATTCCTTTGTTATTGGTTTTATTAATTTGATTACTTTGATCTTTCATTCATTCAACAATCTTGATTGATCATCATTCATGTGTCAGATGCTATTTTCAGTCCTGAGAATATAAATATAGCAATAAATTAACTATCACTAAATCCCTTCTTTGTACTTGAAACAGTTTGAATGTAATCTCCAGAAATTATACTATCAACTAGATTATTATTTGGATGTTTTGACTATGGAATCTAAGACACAAGAAATAAAGTAACTTACATAAATTCATACAACAAACAAGGAACAGAAGTAAGATTCATATGCATGCCTGAATTTGAATTCCATACCCATTTTTTTTATGCTTATAGTGACATGCAACCCTGATTGCAGAAGACACCAATCCTGGATTATACCTGCTATCCTACTGTAATTATTAAAATTGTTGCCTTTGATGATCAAAACTGGATGGTTTGAAAGTTAAAATACGTTACACTAGCTATCAAAGTCATTATTTATAGGGTAGAAAAAGAGTGTGGATGAGTTCAGAGATATTCTAAAGAGTGCTTAGTGTGAAAATAAAGAGCAAGTTCAAGGGAGCTTTCTATCTCATCCTTATATTTTGTTGCACACCGGATTGACAAAAAACTTCAATTTAAAAAATTTAAAAGTTTCCTATGCAGAAGTTCCTTGACAATCAAATAATATCCACAAAGTCAAAAACTGAGCAATTTTGCTATTGAAAGCACACACAAATGGAGTTAATAGTGGTAAATCATTCATGATTTTTCCCGTCTTATTTATACACTGAATTATGCAAGAGTTTCCAGATGCTGAGGTCGTCTGGTTATGTAGAAATGTACAGGATATTGACTGCAAAGAGGAATATCCCTGCTAAATAAGCATAATCAATCCCTGAACATTGCATTTAGTAAATTTATGAGCCAACAAATGTATCAAGAATGCAGCAAAGTAGAATTTTTTCGGTGAATACAGACGTCACTCAGAGGATCAGTTTGTTAAATTCTACATCAATTCCACAGCACTCTGGGATTCATTAGTGTTTTATAGAAAAAGAATGAAATTTACATATTTGTGTCACTGAGATATTGGAAGTTTTTTTTATTTTGAAGTAAATTCAATAGTTAGTCTTTCCTCTTATAAGATACACAATGAGGGTTGTGTTCCAGCAGAGGAAGTATCCTATTCTAGGAACCTCTATTGTAAAGATTTCTAATCCCTTTCCTTTAAAAAACACAAAATACAAAACATTCTTAATAATTATTATTAAAATCATATCATGTTATCCCCAGACACTAGTTGAATTTATGAGACAAAATGCTAAAAACTGATGAATTAACGTTGTTACCATTTTCTACAGTTTGTAATTAGTGAAATACTTATGAAATAAAGATAATATGATCAAAGGTAAGAAAAAATCTCTGTTATTTTTTAAATCTATATTTTATATTTATTCCAATTCTTCTCATACCTAGCCTAAAAATACAAATAAATAAAATTATATTTTTCCAATTTAGAATTTATAGTTTTCCTAATACAGATCACAATCTAAAAAATGTTTTCAATTCTTCTATATAAATGAACAAATGAACAGATAAACAAATAAATAGAAGTCAGAATTGTCAAGTGTAAAAGCACAGACAAATATGGGTTCATATCTTTGAACTTCTAAATAGTAACAAAGTCACCTGGGGAAGTTGTTTAATACCTTAAGTTGTCAGTTTTCTCATGTATAAAAGGGGGATATTATTTCCCTTTCAGAGCTGTTAGAAAAATGGAAGGTAATTCAAGAAAAACACTTAGTACAACTCCAGGCACACAATAGCTGCACAATAAAGTTTTTGTTTTATGTTTAATAAATGAATTTTTGAGTAATGTATGTGTCCTAGAAAGGATATTAGACATTATTAGAAACTAATTAATAAAGCATGCATATATAATTTGAGTGTCAATTTGCCAGATACTTGTTATAGTATTCATTTAATTTTAACAATTTTAAAGACTATTATTAAAGCTATTTTATAGATGCATAAATTAAGTTGCAAAGAAAATTCTCTGTAATTATTAAATATTGAAGACATAATGTGTATCCAGATTATTTTAATTAATGCTTTCTTTTCAATCTACCTTTGCTACATTCAATGTGTCCTCAAGACACTTTGATTTTAGTTGACCTGACAGACCATATACAGAAAATATTACATTTACAGTAAGTGTGATCTGCTTCATAAAACATGTAGATGAAAAGAAAATGCTATCAGAAATCATAGCAAAGAAATATAATGTCTGTTTGGGGGAGAGTTATTTATTTAAAACTATTTTTCTGTTGTCTCCTACGTGCCAGGAAACTCTTTTAGATTTTAGAAATACATCACTAAACCAAAATCCTCACATACAGCTACATTCTGTGGTATATAAACATACTAACAAAAAAAGATAATTTTAAGTAATGATAATTCTTATAGAGACAAGGTGATATGACAGAAAGTGATTATGTCAAAAGGCAAGGAGTGAGCAGCTTACATTTAAAAAGGTGGTTGGGGAAGGTCTCCCTGGAGGTGTATTATCACAAAGACTTAATGATGTGCACACCCAAGGGAAGAGCAGTCTAGGCAGAGGGAAGAGAAGTTCAAGGATCCTTGTGGGAGAAAAAAAAATCTGTTTTAGAATAAAAAGAGACTGAGGATAATTTAACTGTAGCAATAGAAAAAAAAATAGAGATGAGGGCAGAGAGATGGCATGCTGAGCCATTTTTTAAAAGACCTTACCAGTCATCCTAAGTTGAGATATTAATATATGTGAAATGGAAGTGAGGTAGAGAAAGAGACATGACTTGGTTTGATTTTTAAAAAGTCAGGTCGGTTGTTGCACAGAGAATGGACTAGGGGTATGTGTCAGATAGCAGTCTCAAAAGTGAATGCTTTTAGTATAGAAGAGAAAGATGATCATGAATTGAACCTGGGTGGTAATGGAGATGGAAGGAGTAAATGGACTTCAGATAGTTGAAGATATATTTTGGAGGTAAAATATCTACAGGACTTGCTGATGGGCTTGTGGAGAGAGTGACAGGGAGGGATACTCAAATATGAATGCTGGGTTTTACCTTGAGCAGCCAAGCAGAGACTTTTGGCAGCTTCATGAGAGATGTGGCATTTATTTTGAATTTAGAAAGATGAAATGGATTCACAGTGGTCAAAATGTGGGTATTCCACAGGAAGGGTAGTATGAAGTAAAGGCATCTGGGCAAGAAGGTAAAAGTGTATGTTTTTAAATTAAGCAAGACAGGTTTTCATCAATATATCATTATAAGATGCCTTAGGAGTTGATACATTTATTCAACTTTCCTGGTACTGAAGGGTAAATTACCAGGGAGTTTTTTTAATGAGAATTCCTTGCTTTCAAAACACCACAATCAGCTGTTTGGTCTATTGTTCAGATACCTGTTCTTTAACGCTAAGACTTATAATAGTTAATATTGTTAACTCATAAGATTTCAATTACTGTACTAAGCACAATTAAAACAACAGGGAAATAGGCTTAGACAATTAATAACTCAAGGTACATGTTAGAACTGATATTTTGATGTTACAATCTAAATTTTTCATTACCGTATTTAATAAGAACATAATACAGCCTGAGGTTTGGAAGTGACTCTGGCAACAGAACTGAGAAAACTGGAGCATCCTGAGGAAGAGACTGGTGCCAAAGATTCTAGTTAAGATGACTCAGTGACGTGATAGATAATTTACTTACCTTGATTGTGACAATTATTTCACAATGTTTACATACATCAAAAAAAATCATGCTGTACACCTTCAACAATTTTTGTCACTTCTACCTCAATAAAGCTGTATAAAACATTAAAAATTATGTGTATTTATATGAGAAAAATGAGGGGATGAACATACCAATAAGGGAACAAAGTTAAAGAAAACAGATATATGCCAGGGGGCCAGATATGAGATCTGTACACTTGCAGGGCTTGAGATTATTATACGATATAGTTAACATATCATAAAATAGAGTCAAGCAGGGCTGGACACTATACACTGATTAACATCACATGATAGAATCATGACCCAGACTGAGCTTAGTTAACCTCAGAAGGTATTTATCTAATCTGTAAACTGAAATGAATGATTCTGGATAATGCACCATTCTAATCTTTATTTTAGTCTGAGGATGTGTATGAACACACCCTCTGCCTCTGTATACGGGAGGCAGGGTGAAGGAAGCTGTCTGTTAACGATGAAAAATAAGTGCATTTACAAGAAATCCTTTGAGTTTCAGGTTGAGCACACCTCCAATGAGCTGGAGCTTCTCCTCACACTTTGGCTCATTTCCCTAAGCTTGTTTAATGTTGTGGGAAGTAAAAGACTGAAATACTCAGCTGGGGATCTTTGCCATGCAGCAGAGCACAAGACATTTCTCACACTCTGGGTAATTATTTAATATAACCATTTCTGTAGGTATCATTAAGGGGGAAAAAAACCCTGAAAATTGGTTATTTTGCTACAGAAGAAAACTACTACTGTGCCCACATACACAAACCCAATTACTAAGAATATGTTAAATTAGAATTTGATAAGAATGATAATATACAAAATAATCCCACAAAATAAAATCAAAGCCTTTGTCCTGGGAATTCACCTATTTGCTGATCATAAGCAACACCAACACAAAAATGGACTGACTTTTCATAATTATTTTTATGTTCATATTAGAAAGATTGATGTCCTATAGAGTTATGAAAACTGATTCCTGGTCCTATATAGATTTAAAATGACCACTGTAAATTCTTTATTTTTACTTTTAATTTATTTATTCTTTCTGTGCTTCAATTTTTTTTTCTAATGCTAAAATTAAGAGAATGAAAATCAGCTCTACTGGTAATCAGACTGGGACATTTCTAACAGGATATCAACAAGGTTTCAAATTGGACAGGGCAAGGGAAAACAGAAAATAATGTTTCTAAGAGGATATAACTAAAATGACAAACACATTCTTCTGAGTGACTGCTGTTTTCTCACTAGTGATGTTCCCAGTATCATGTCATTCTTTCTTTCTCCCAAGCAACAGTCCCTGCTGCTTCACACTATTTAATCCAGAGCTGGTCTCTGCTTTCCTAATCCCTCTTTAGAATTATTAAGCCCAAATTCACAGCAGTAAAACCCAGTTCCTTCTACCGGAAAACAAAAGCTCCACTGAAATATGTTGTTCTCCCCTTGCTACAGAAAAATTTTTATAGCCTCTCTCTCTAACACAGTTTCTGAGGGTCCGGAATCTGGAAACAGCTCATTTGGGTAGTTTTGGCTCAGTGTCTGTAGACCAGGGCTACAATCATCTCAGTACCTGACTGGCGCTGGAGAGACTCCTTCCAAGCTCACGTACGTGGTTCTTGGCAGGTCTCAGTCCCTTACTGGCTATTGGCTAGGTGCTTTAGTAACCTACCATGTGAACATCGTCAGCTGTTCCAAACATAGCAGCTTCATTTTCCCAGAGGAAGTGTTGAGAGAGAGGGAGGGATAAAGAGGGAGAAGAAAGAGGGAGAGAGAGAAAGAGAGAGCAAGAGAGAAGCTGGAGTCTCTTTTATAACCTAATATCAGAAGATATATATCATCACCACTGTCATATGCTACTGGTTACACAGGATAACTGTAGCACAATATGGGAGAGGATAGCACAAGTGTGTGAATACCAGAGACAGGGGTCGTCTGGAACCATCCTGGAGCTGGCTATTAGTCTGCCTTCTGGTCCACAATGATTCATGTTCTTCTCATGTACAATAAACACTCAGTCCCTTCCAAGGCCCAGAAGAGGCTCCTCAGAGATAGCTCATTAAATATGGCTGCTTAAGTACTGGCGTCCAAACTGTGAACCTAACAAAATTATCTTTCCCAGACACTTAACATACAATAATAGAACAGGCATAAAATAATCACTCTACATGTTACCTTTTAAAAGGGGAGAAAATAGTACACATCAAGGAGTTACCAGTCCCTGGCAATTCTGAGATATGTTTTGGCAATTGTTGGATGTGTTTTGATTAGGTCTCAAGTACTGGACGATATTCTTCATGGCTATTGGTGCTGCTTATGGGCTCTTGATTCCACTATTGGAGTCATCCTGTTTTTTATGAAAGGTAGTACATTCCAGCTGAGTAGATTTCTCAGTTTTATTCCTGCCAGACGAATTTAGGGAGACTAAAGGCCTCTTTTTAATTTTTCATTTGTTCTTTTTCCTTTCAGTCCAAGCTGGAATCACTTCTAAACATATCATTCTTTTAAAGCTTTGTGGGTTGCCTGTGAGTCTTATCAATGTCCGCTTCATATGGAAAAAGCCACACACACATATCCATTTGATATAAGCTCCTTTTCATTTCTGGCTTCTGCTGAGGTTGAGTGATAAAATCTTTAACACTGTGGGAAGCTCTGTTGTCTGATAGACAGGGACTACAAAGCAGATCCTTCATCTTTTTAGAAGGACGTTTGTTTAACTGAATAGTACTCTGAGACCTTAAGAAATGATTTTATAGTTACATTGGCCCCTCATATCAATAAAGTTTTCCAGTGGTCTGAAGAATAGGAAATTCATTTTTAGCTCATACTTCTGTAGCCCTTTATGAAATTGTCTATATTCATTTCCTAGAAAGAGACATGGTCTTCACTTTTTTCAAATAAAGAGTACCATTGTGGAAAATATCCATATAAAATCAAGGCACTTTATTGCAGTCAATAAAAAAAGACACTAACAAAGGAAACACAATTTTGTATTTAATCATTTGGATTTTTTTTCAGAACTTGCTATTGGATTTTGTATTGCTGAATCTGTAAATAAAATGCAAAGCTGTAATAGTTTAAGAATAAAAAGTTTAATATTAAAACAATATGTTTATTCTGAAATCTTGATGATAATGCAGATGCTGGGCTCAGAGAACTTCCCTTTTAGGGAGATTTTGATAGGGTTATGAAGATGGAACATGGATGTACATAAGAAAGATCACTATATAAAATGGTTGGCTATAGGAAATACACTGTCCTAAGTCATCCAGCCTTTACTACTCATTTGTTATTTTCCTGTTTATATCTTTTGGCTTTAGCCCCACATATAG
This sequence comes from Aethalodelphis obliquidens, assembly GCF_003676395.1. Taxonomy (NCBI): domain Eukaryota; kingdom Metazoa; phylum Chordata; class Mammalia; order Artiodactyla; family Delphinidae; genus Aethalodelphis; species Aethalodelphis obliquidens. The sequence continues at coordinate 23,055,385 of NW_020837958.1, forward strand.
CCACAATTTGTTTAGTTCTCTCAGATTTTGTCATTTCACATTCATTTTCTCACTCATTAAACAACTGTCACCCTATGCACAAATACACTTTGACTTCTTCAAATCACTGTTATCATTGTCTTCATGCCTTTATATCATTTTGAACCACATGTCATGCCTGATTTTGGTTTTAGCCTTCCATCTTAGTGCTAAGAGCATTCACCAATGTTATTTCACAGAGCAGATAAAATAAGACATGGCACTGTAGGGCCATTGCCCAGCCTACTCACAGGCACACACGGGAACTTTACTGTTTGGTGACATTTTTATGATCTGAAGTATCTGTCACTGCTTACAACATTACCCGCTAAGCTCAAAATCAGCCTGGATCCTTGTGCTTCCCAGAAGTAGTTCTGTTCTGCACCAGTTACTCTCCAAATTAATCTGTCCGTGACAAGTTGGCCTTGCTCATGACAATGCTATCATTAGTTTTTCAGCTGAATGAAAGAACAGAGACGTTCATTGACAGATTTTTCAAAACATAATTTTACACACATTTTGAGACTTAACTATATATTCTGACCTTTATTTAGCCCATTTTTATGAGAAATGCTGAATCTACCAATCAATATTCTACCATATTGGACATAACAGGGGCCCAAATAGTTACTTAATGAATAGTGACCTAACTAAACTTTTGATAAAATCTTATTGGAAAGATGGAGAAATCTAATTATGTGGGTTATTTCAAAGTGAGACTAAGAACCTAAAACAAAGCCTGTTCTGTTATCCTTATATCTTCACAGGGCTTTAAACTTGAGTTTTCAGAAACAGTGAGAGGTTTTAGTAAAATATTTGTCTATCTTTCATGTAGGTGATATAATGGTCACCATGTACTCTTAGTTCTAGATGCAAAAGTAAAAGCCTAATTGACAGTTGACTAATTTTTATGCATTGAGTCAAACATAGATAAAAGTCCTCTTAGTAAATCATTAATGTTTATTTTCTTCACTGTACAGAACGTGTATGCTCTTTCTAACTTTACTGTGCTCTGTCACTCCCCAGCTTCACAATATGCTTCAGTGGCTCCACATTGCTTATTTAGATGTATACATGTACCTTAACATAACAAATCCATTCTCCACTGCACTGAGGTGCAGACATAGACTACATTTCACACACTCTTTTTTCAATTTTGTAGGTCCATGAGACTAAATTCTAGCTGCTGGGGGAGTGTCAAGGCCTGAGTTTTTGTGGAGACACAAGTCCCTGAATAACCAAATGGAGGAGAATGCCTTTGAAGATCTGAACTCATCCACTTCGAATTGAGTTTCCAGAAGGTATAAAAAAGGAAGACCTGGGAAGTCTTACAGAGGTGTTGTAAATATAAGAACTTCCTGACCATGAGGTTCATCCACGAGTAGAAATGACTCCTGTATAGGGAAGTGAAATTTTCATGCTGAAAGGTGTTCAAGCAAAATCTAAATGACTATTTCTTAAACATACTGAGATAGTTTCCTGCTTCCAGGGAAAGATGGTAACATGTTAGCTATAAGTTCTTTTATGATTCCACATTCTGATAATGTATCCTGGTTCAAAGGAATTTTCAGACTCCCGCAAAGTCTACTTTCAGTCCACTCCTGTAGCCAAAAGCCCCTGGTTCACCCTCCGTTTCTAATGGTTATGTGCCTCTCATGCTATGTAGTTTTCTGAGCAGTATTTGATCATCCTGTGTTGGGTGGTTCTTCTTCTGACCTGTTTGTATAATGCCTGTTCAAGACTCATGGCTGCCCTTATTATTTATCACCTCTTATAAATCTCTTGATTCTGATTTCTGCAAAATTTCCTCACTCATCCAGTGCAGTTGAAGATCTGACCCATATGATTCTCCATAAGTCTTCCATTAAGTTTTAAGATGTCAGCCAATTTCATTTCTGGTGAAGACCTTCTTCCTGGTTAGTAGATGGCAGCCTTCTAACTGTGTTCTCATAAATCAGGGAGAGAGGTCTGATGTCTCTTCTCTTCTTATAGTGTATTAATACCATTATGAGGGCCCTATTTTCATGACTTCATCTAAACCTGATTATCTCCAATGGTCTCATCTCCAAATACCATCACATTATGGATTAGGGAATCGACATATGGATCTTGTGGGAACACAGTTCATTTCATAGAAGAAACTAAGCAAGATATATCTATAAGATTATTCCATGATAAAACTGTCATCATGGCAGCAATTAAACTGTTCCAAGTTTACGTAAGCCTCACCAATCTCTTTATTACTAAGTATGCCCAGAATCACAATGAACAATGACTATTCAAAAAGCAGAATTTCTGTGATTACAAAAAAAGACATCACCTTCAAAACAGACATATTGAAAATTTTAGTGTCTTTTGAAAACCTTGAAAATGTGAAAAGAAAATTGCAAATTCCTTGTTTACATGTCTCTCTCCAGTCTATTCTCCACAAAGCATCCAGAATTATCCTTTTAAAATTTAAATATTATAACACCTATGCTGTAAACCCTCCAGAGACTTGTCATCATCTGTAGATTAAAATTTATCATCTGTAGATTAAAATTCAAATTTTGTTGAATTCAAATTTAAAATTCAAATTTTAAATCATAACTTAAAAAGTCCATGAGATCAGATCCTATCTATTACTTTGTTCTCATTTTCTCCCACATTCCTTACTGAAGCTACACTGGCCTCCTTACTTCTCCTCAAACATGCCAACCATGTTGTATCCCAGGGTCCTCGCACTTTGCACTTCACCTATTAGGAAGGCTATTTCCTCAGGAATTCTAATATCTTACCTCTTCCTATTATTTAGATTTCCACCAAAATGTCACCTCCTCAGACACCTGCCCTTATCACCCTATATAAAGTAACAATTGCCCTCCTTCACACTGCTCTCTATACTTATCTGCTTTATCTTCCCCAAGTACTTCTTTGTCACTAACTGCTGTATTATCTATTTATTTAATGTCTATATATTCCATAGAATATAGGCTTCAAAAAAGACAGGAAATTATTTTATTTACTTCTGCATTCACTTCTGCATTCTCAGTGCTAGGAAAAGTGACTAGAATGCAGTGAGAACTTAAGTAAATTACATTATTGTACTCAATACTTGACTCCACCCTTTATGTGCAGGCTTTGCCATATGATTTTGCAGTTTCTCCCTCTAGAGATGGAATATATTTTCCTTCTGCACTGATGTTGAGTGTAGCTCTATGACTGGTTTCTGCAAGTGAAATGTAGATGGAAGTGGCAGTGTGTCAAGTCTAAATCTTATCAAGGCATGCAGTGTTCTCTCCCCACTAATCTCACATGCACTTCTACCATCTCTGGGAGGAGAATATGCTCCTTCTGGTCCAGAAAGGATGAACGAATGCATAAAGCACACTGAAATGCAACTTGTAACTTACAGGCAAGACCCAAAGAGCCTAGTGGAGATAAGTCGGCCCCCAGATGAACACAGATGCACCAACAAGAACAAATTATTTATTATTGTTTTAAGTATTGAGTTTGGGAGAAGTTTCTTATGGTGCATTATTGTGGCAATAACTGAATAAAACAATAATCGGTAAATATTTTAATGCCAATAAATCAAGTTTTCAAGATATTCTTAAAGCTTAATAATCTCTCCTCTGTTTTATTATTTTGTTTTACATAGCTCAACTAATTCATTAAATAAACAGCTTGAAGAGCTCTAAGCAAACACAATATAAATGATATCTGGAAATAAAGTGATTATTGTAAGTCTACAAGTTACTTTTTTTTTAAATTTTATTTATTTTTTTGTGTGGTATGTGGGCCTCTCACTGTTGTGGCCTCTCCAGTTGCAGAGCACAGGCTCTGGACGCGCAGGCTCAGCGGCCATGGCTCACGTGCCCAGCTGCTCCACAGCATGTGGGATCTTCCCAGACCGGGGCACGAACCCGTGTCCGCTGCATCGGCAGGCAGACTCTCAACCACTGTGCCACCAGGGAATCCCCTACAAGTACTTTTTTAACTTCATAACTTAAAAGTTAATATCTCTAAAGAAAAAAACATACATAATATTGTATTTATTGGGTGGAAAAAAAATCTTTTTTTGGCATTGTGCCTTTGGAGCAGTGACATCCTACGCAAGGAAGAGAGTACACAAGACAGTGAGGGGCTCATCAGGTGGGGATGAGAAGGCTCTTCGAAGTGAAGAATCACATCAAGTTAGTGGTTCTCAAAATATAGTATAGATTAGAGTCATCGAGTGGGCTTCTTAAGAACACAGGTTGCTTGGACCAAATCCCTGATTTCTGATTCTGTATGTCTGGGATGAGGCCCTGGACTATGCTTTTTCAGTGTTCCCAGTTGACATGAATGCAGTGCAGCTGTCTTGGGAACCACACTTTGACAATCAATCACTGATTTCTGAGGTCTGCTCATTGAAAGATAAGTAGAAAAGCCTGAATATCTTTTTGCTGAATGTAGAAATGAAATTAATGATAGCCCTACTTTTTAAGGTATAAATATATGTATACATATATATATTTATATGTCTTCTTTATATTTTCTCCTTTCCCTTCATCATGAACTGATGTTACTGAATCACTCAGCTAGTAAAATTTTTGACAAGCCAATTTTGCCCTGTAAAATTACTAAAGTAAGCTGTCTTATTGGCATGAAATTAATGCGTAGGATCTCTTCAAAAATGGAAGGATGAAGCAGTAAGGATTTAAGTTAAAAATTACACAGTGAAAATTGAAATAGTAATATAAAGTCCAGGGCTGACCTAAAAAATATTTTATTCATGAGGACTTCAAACTTACTAGTTTGCATAGCTCTGGCAATGTGATGTTATAGCGTAAGGCTTCCATATCACTGATTGTGCACTACGAAAGGAACAAAGGAAGGAAGGAACAAATGCCATTTTAGGATGTATGAGAAGTACATAGGATTAAATACTACTCTGCTCTGTACTAGATATCAGAAAATCAATGGGATATCACACTCATTTCAGAGTTTTATATTTTAAGATCAAAACAGGAAAAGTTAATTTCTTCAAAGGAGCAAAGCTAGTCTGGGAGTAGAGTTGAAACCGTTTAATAAACAACACTTTAAAAAATAAATGCATTCAGTCTGAAAACTTCTGTTCACTGACAGAAAGGGCTTCCGGGAAGAGGGAGGGATTGGATTCTAGAGGTAGCTGAGCCATTACCTTACAACCATTGAATCAAGACATTTAATTCCGTGAAAGCTGCAGGCAAACGCTAATTCTGAGAATATTTATGACTCTCTACTAACATTTACTCTTATGATGCTGTCAAAACAAAACAGTTTTATGAAGTGGCATTTTGTTATATTTAAAAGAGTCACTTGAAGCTCTCGGTTGAGAGTGAAGTCATAGTGTTTACATTCTGAGGAAATTGTTAAGAGCTGAACGTTAAGAGCTGAACAAACATATAATCAAGACTGTGTTTTGGATTCTACCCATCTCTGTGTGATCCTTTTTATACTGTGTTGTGGAGCAGGTATTCAGCTAGTTCTTAGGTTCCCTTCAGAGGGAATTAATCTGTATGTACCTGTCTATTTGTTGTTCTGTGGGAGGAGGTAAGTTCAGGATCTTCTTACGCTGCCATCTTGAACTCAGTAAATGTATGGGAGCCACATAAAATATGAAACCTCCATTTCTTTTTCTTAATACATTTAAACTTTCATACAATGTTTTGCTTCAGGGTTCCTGATCAAAGCTGAAAAATTCAGAGTAAAGTTCCAGACTAAATAATCTTTTATATTATATGTAATAATGATTTGCTTTAGAGCTACTGTGTGTTGGATACAACGCTAAGCTCAGGAATTTATAAAAGAGCCCACAAGTTAGTGAAAGAGGCAGACATACATGAATATAAGGACAACAGGGAGGCAAATAGTATCTTGGGTGGAGGGAGAAACAAATGTGAGACAAGAAACGCTTTGTACCCTGAGAAAACCATAATTCAAAAAGAGACATGTACCACAATGTTCATTGCAGCTCTATTTACAATAGCCAGGACATGAAAGCAACCTAAGTGTCCATCAACAGATGAATGGATAAAGAAGATGTGGCACATATATACAATGGAATATTACTCAGCTATAAAAAAAATGAAATTGAGTTATTTGTAGTGATGTGGATGGACCTAGAGTCTGTCATACAGTGTGAAGTCAGAAAGAGAAAAACATACACCATATGCTAACACATATATATGGAATCTAAAAAAAAAAAGGTTCTGAAGAACCTAGGGACAGGACAAGAATAAAGACGCAGATGTTAAGAATGGACTTGAGGACATGGGGAGGGGGAAGGGTAAGCTGGGAGAAAGTGAGAGAGTAGCATTGACATATATACACTACCAAATGTAAGAAAGAGAGCTAGTGGGAAGCAGCCACATAGTGCAGGGAGATCAGCTCAGTGCTTTGTGACCACCTAGAGGGGTGGGATAGGGAGGGTGGGAGGGAGACGCAAGAGGAAGGAGATATGGGGTATATGTATATGTATAGCTGATTCACTTTGTTAGACAGCAGAAACTAACACACCAGTGTAAAGCAATTATACTCCAATAAAGATGTTAAAAATAAAAGAAACGCTTTGTAGAAGAATACATATTTAATGGAGCTGAGTCTTGGATATGGGAATGGAAGTAGGAAAAGAGATTCCTGGCCCAGGGTCCAAGATACATAAAAGGACAAACGAATGAAAGAGAGCGAGTTGTTTATAAAATAATAGTTTAATCTGTTGTAAACACTTTTAAATATAAAAATATACATATTTGAAAGAGTCAATAAAGTTCATTGATCATTCATTTCTTGTAAGAAGATAGATTCAAGGAATTCACAGGAGGAAGAGAAGATTTGCTTTTTCTGCTCTCTCAAGGCTTTCATAGGTTCCACATGTTTTCTTCAACTGAGTTGAATGCCCAGTGCCAAAGAAGAAGGTAACTACTGCTAACCCAGCATGTTCCTTTGTCTGCTTTTATCACCCTGCTGCAGAGTAACTGAGTCACAGGATTTCTTCCCCAGGGACATACCTGAGGCTTCTCAAATGACTTGTTTTGATATACATATAAATCCTCCTTCCAAGGTAGTTTCAATATAACAATTTATGAAGCAAAAAATAGATATTTATGCTTTTTTGAAATTATTTAACCAGTCTATGTCTTTTCGGATCCAAGCTTCCGGGGCAAGTAGCTTAGCCTCATCTTCCTCATATGTAAACTGAAACTACTGTAGTTTTTCTATCTAAGACAATGTTGAACTTAAAGCATTCCATTACTTTTTTTTTTTAATTAAGAAATAGAAAACACTGGTTTTAAATTATGTCACAACATTTTTTTTTTTTTCCCGGTACACGGGCCTCTCACTGCTGTGGCTTCTCCCGTTGCGGAGCACAGGCTCCAGACGCGCAGGCTCAGCGGCCATGGCTAACGGGCCCAGCCACTCCGCGGCATGTGGGATCTTCCAGGACCGGGGCACGAACCCATGTCCCCTGTATCGGCAGGCGGACTCTCAACCACTGTGCCACCAGGGAAGCCCGACATTTTTTAATTAATTATATTTTATTGTACACATGTTGAAAGTATTTATTTTAGCCCAGAATCTTATCTATATCACTCTTAGATATACCAAAAAAACTAGAAAATAGAAGCAAAATAAATTAGTTCAGTTATTCCTAAAATTTGTTAGCATTTAGAGCCTTATTCCGAAATACTCTTCTGTTCGTAGACATCAATATCCTTACTTGTCCACACAATGTCATCCTTTATGTCATCAAGATCACTGGAGACACAGCATTTTTAAAAAGTAATACTCTTTTTTTACATGGCACTGGTATCTTACATTGCCTTTGAAATTATGTGAAGCTAGCCTATATTTGACTCTACTTTTAGGTTTGTTAATGACACATTTTATAATCCTCAGTGTGGTTGTGAAAGTGCTTTAAGGAGTTCTGAAATCACTCAACCAGTGTTTCCCAAAGTGTGTCAGGTAGAATAGTGATCAGGTATTAAGGGGTTAGGTATTAAGTACGTTTGGTAAAGGCATCAGGCTATGTTCTTTGACATTGCACATTAAACATCGCCATGTTATAGGCTTTCATAAGTCCTAAGGTAAAGAAAAAATGAACTTCTTTTAAATAAACATTTCTCAAATTTAGTTGTCCGAAACCCCTTGTTTGGGGTTGTGATGTGTGTGTTGTCTTTGAATATTTATGTGAACATTTAGTAAAGCCAGAGCCTTGAGAAGTCTGGAAATGTCTGGGGTACATGGCAGGCCTTATAAAATCTTCTTCTCTTAGGAATTCATGATCTGAAAATTCTCTGCTCTCCATCATCATATCCAAACTTTTTTTTAAAATCTGGTGCTCCATATTCTCCAGGCTCTGGGAGACGTTGAATTATAAGGATGAACACAATCTATCAATAGCCAAGATGAAAGAGCACAAGCTCATTTCTAACACCACTTTTGAAGTTCCAGGGGCAAGCAGAAGAGGAAGACAGACCTAACCAAAATTTTCTAACTGGGTAAATGCTATTCATGTTATATTCAACATACACAGGAGAAAAATAAATCCTACTATATGAAAATTTGAAGATGCTTCACCAGGACAAACTTGTTCTGTGTTCACAGGCTGTTAAATTATCTGTTACGTTAAGTTACTTATTATTGGGGCAGAATAGTATAATGTATGTAAACACAAGGATTTAGGCATCTGTTAATATTGTATTCAAGTCCTTGGCCTTCAAATTGCTCACTGTATTTGACATTGAATAAAGTAGTAAAACTTTTTGAGCTTTATTTTTCTCATCTATGTAATGGAGTCAATTGTAATACCCACTATTTAAGGATAAAGATTAAATTACTAAATTCACATAAAATGTTTAGCCTCATCTTTGTGCATCTTTGGTTTTGCATAATAGTTGCTATTGTTATTTATTTCAGGAATTTAAATTGGCTCTATTGGGCATTTTTGTAGAAAGGATCTACTTTTATTCAGTCACTCAACAATGACTCTATTTAGTTAGAGTACTACTGTTAGATATTTTTTGGCAAATTAAAAAGTATGTGGTGCCTGCCTTTATTGAGCTTAGATGTTACCCTGTGCTATTTCTTTGTCTGTGCTCAAATATATTTTCCTTTTATTCTTTTATTTGTATATTGTGCAGACTTAGGAATTGCACAGTAGGTGATGAAAATTTGATCACCCTTTCTGAGATGTCAAGGGGAAGAATGATGAGCAGACAGGCTTCTTTGGGAAGAGAATACATGGAGTGATGTCAGTTCATATTTAATTCATTCCTAGAAGTGTCAGGTAGCATGCATTTAGATATAGAATAGGACCAGTATAAATGTTAAAAATCAAACATAGTGTTGCTTATAATGTCAAAATTTGGCAAAATACCCTCTGCCCATATATATGAAATTAATTAAATCAATATGGCAGATTTATGCAATGATATATTAATGGGACTGAATAACATATGCTTAACCATGTTGGTTCTTGAGTCAACTGTTTAAATTTGATTTCTGGTTCCAGCACGTACACCTGAGTGACATGAGGTAAGTTAATGAACTCTCTAGTCTTTGTTTTTGTCATCCTGAATAAAAGGTCTCTTATTCATAAGATATAAGTAAAGAAAAAATCCAGAAAATCAAACCATGTGCTTGGCACAATATTCTACACATAGAAAGCAATATCCTTGGCACAAGAGCCTATACATAGTAGGATCATATCCTTCAATATTATATTAAATCACAAGGAATCTTCACTCTATTGTCTAAATAGGTTCTGAAGAGCATAGATATGGCTATTAATAAGGAAATATTTGATATAACTCTCTCTCAACTTTTGTAAAAGTTACAGGTAATTTCAATTTTCTATGTTCGTCTCAGGATATAATAATGTTAAGAATAAATCTTTGGTGCTATATTTTTATCCATGTACTTTTCAATGTGTTTATTAAGATCTCCAGTGCCTCCTAAATGAAAGTGTCTGTTATATAAAATTCTAATATGCGTAGTCTTAATAACATACCTTTTTCTTTATACTGAGAGCTTTGAGTCATCTTAAATCATTAAATGTAAATATTTGCTTGGAAAGACATATAGGAAATACTATTTCTTGATATTCTTAAGTTTTCAAATCAAAGACAACACATGTATAAGCATCTTCCTGTATTTATGGAAGAGTGAGACTAAGAATTATCTGGCATGAAATGAAATAATATCTACTTTATAGATATTGCTACTAATTTGAAATGAATATAATGCTATATTAGTCTGTTTAACCTACTATGATAAAATGCCACTGAGTGGGTGGCTTTAACAACAAGAAATTTCTTTCTCACAGTTCTGGAGCCTGGGAAGTTCAAGATCAAGGTGCTAGATGATTTGGTTTCTGGTAAGAGCTCTCTTCCTGGCTTGTAGATGGCTGCCGTCCTTCTGTGGCCTCACATGGTAGAAAGAAAAAGCTTTGGTGTCTCTTCCTTTTCTTATAAGGGCATCAGCCCTATTGGATTAGGACCTCACTCTTATGGACTCATTTAACCTTAGTTACTTCCTTATAGGCCCTATCTCAAAATACAGTTACATTGGGGATTAGGGCTTTAACATGTGAATTTGGGGGGACACAATTCAGTGCATAGCAAATGCTACTGGTATTCCTTTACTTTGTGCACAGTCTTTATTATTTTTATTAGTGAAAGTCCTTAAAATTCTGGTAGGCAGAATAATAATCCCCAATGATTGCCACACCCTAATCCCTAGAACATGCAAATGTATTACCTTAGATGAAAAGAGTCACTTTGTATATGTGAGTAACGTTAAGGATCTTGAGATGGAAATATCGTTGTGGATTATCCAAGTGGGATCAATCTAATAATTTTAATCCTTGAAAGCAGAGAAAATTTCCTGGAGGTAGTCAGGCAGAGAGAGATGTGACCACGGAATAATGGTCAGAGAAAGAGATACAACCTTGTGAACTTTAAAGATGAAAGAAGGTGGCCTGAAACTAAGGAATCTGGGAAGACTTTAATTGCAGCCTCTTCAAAGACTCTGTCATACAGAAAAGTGTCTATAGAAGAGCCATCTGCCAATGTAATCTATGAAGAGCATATGTTTATCCTTTAAGGTCCCCATTTATTTTCCTGTGTTGCCTCAATAACTTTGGACACGCAATGAGATATTATAGAGTCTGGGTTTCTCCTCCAAATCCAGTATGATAGAGAACACATACCAAGAATGAAAAAGATTTACTTTATCTCCTACAGAAAAGGATAAAGAGAACATTGGTTATCATTTAAAGTATTGTGTGAAACAGATAAAGAAATGCTGTAACATTTAAAATTATGGAACAACTTTGACTTTACTCCTGCACCAGCCAATGAGAAATCTAGAATCTATAAGACCTTGAGTTTGATTGTTAATACTCTAAAGACAAAGCTAAAATAAAAACAGAAATACACACACACACACACACACACACATGACAATAGCAATGACAATAAAAACTATCAAAATCAACATCATAAAACAAAAAAATTAATTAAAGCTAAGAGAATGTTTTTTTGGGGGCCAACAAATTTCATAAGTTCAACTATATAATAAATTCAGGTAAAAATTATTTCAGCCTCTCGGTAAAGGTTGCTTTCCAAAATAAAGAAGTTGAATGTGAAAAATTAAATAAATTTTGTTTGTTAAATTCTAACTAGAAACCTTGGTTTCAATGCTGTATAACTTCTGGTGAAAAGTTATCAAATGCACACTACGAAGTATAATGACTTTTTATAGCTGCTTTTTTCTGCAATTCAAGATTGATTAATTACTGTCAGAATTTAAGTGGATATTAATGAGGGCATGTGTAAAAGAAAAAAAACACACAAAGACCTCTAAGGTTTGAATTGATTATGTAAGGACATTATTTCTTGGTCCTCTGTGCACCATGAAAGGGTAGACACAAAGATTTCTAATATACCAATATACGATAAAATAAAGACCTTTGGCTAACAGTATTCACCTTATTAAAAAAAAAACAACCTTCCACCTTTCTAGTCTCCTCAGTTGATAATGATTCCATCTCTAGTTCTTCAGTAAAGGAAGTATTGCTTATACATAAAAATTACTATGTATACAATTATGTAATAAAAATTATTCTCACCAGTCAAATTGCAAACCATGCATGCTCTAAGTTCTTTTTAAACTGCTTAAGGTAATGACAGTGATGTACATTGGATAAAAATGATATTCATTAGATAGGGAATGAGGTAATTTCATGAAAAAAACTATTAGTCATATTTAATAGGAACAATTTAATAAGAGCATTTTACTCATGAAGGGGACACAGAGGACAAAGAAAACAAGTAAGATACCTGGGAGAGGCTGAGGTTCTAACAGCTGAGAGCAAATAGACAGGTACTTTATCACATTATATTTATAGTTAACTGAGTAGATTAGGTAAAACAATCATGTAAGGATAAGTCTACCATTTGCTCAGCTGCTTTCAAGCTGCCAAGTATGATTGAATATCCTGGCTACTTTTGTTCAGGCATGATGATCAGGGACCTCCATGAGTACACAATGCTGACCACACCATCAGAGAGGTCTTACGCTCCTCAGCTTTTTACCCCCCTTCCCTCCCTTAGCATGAATAAAGGTGGTTAAGAGAAAGAACACAATACACAGCTTAGAAAAAAAACAACAACACATGTCTCTAGCTTTTTTTCCTCCTTTTTTCCCTTTAAATGGCCTAGGAGAAAAAATTTCTCTACGAAAAAACACACTAGAAAATCCTGATTCAAAGTTTGAAATGAAAATAGAATCTGTCAACTCACAATATTCAAGAAACAAATGAATCAGTACCATTATCTTAAAAATTGTGGATGTGTATATTATGCAAAGAAAGAACTAAAATAAATGTTATCTGCATTAGTAAACCAAGTTTCACACTGAAATATGCAATAAATAGCAAACAAATATAATATTTAAACAATATATTGGCTCACGGGAAAACTACCTTAAAATATAGTAGACACAAACTATAGTTGGTAGAAAAAAATAGCAGAATTATAAACTGAGAAAGTTTGAATTGGGAGAACATTAGAGATCTTCTACTTTAGAGATGTTGCCTGGTAGGTGAAGGAATCTACTGATGATGGGTTAATTAGTCTATGGCAGACATTGTTTTAAGCATAGTAATTTTAGTGTCGTCTTTAAACTTCACACAACTATGAGGTAGATTTTATAATTATACCCATGTTGAAGATGAGGAAAATCAGATACAAACTGGCTAAGTAAAAAGTCAAATATTAACCAGAATTTTAATCCAGTTGGTCTGATTTCAGGCAATTTTGATTTAACTATTCAGGAGGCTGAACTTACTAAGTGACTTGCCCAAACCCAAAAAATGACTTCAGTAACATATTGGAAATATTTTTATGCCCAAGTGAACAGGAAGAATGGCATTCTGCCTGTTAAAGAATTCAAAGAAACAAATTATTAAAAATGGCTAATGTCATGGTCTCTAAATCCTATATATCTAACTACATTTTGTATGCCACAGGTTTTCAATAATCACTATCAGAAAGCAGTTCTAGGCATTTGCATTGTTGAAAGAATTATTTCATTTTAGTGTTATTAATTTAATAGAAACATACACTCTAGTGAAGGCAATCAACACTGCATAGTATTAACTTTTCTGAGAGCAGATGAAAAACCACACAAAATTCAACTTAATTCACATTAGGTTATGTCCAAGATCCTTTTGCTAAATATATATTTAAAAATAAAATATTTTATCACCTAGCATTTTATAACCCAGAAATATTATCATGAACAAATATTTATTTTTCTATGGAGTGGAAAGAAAGCTTATGCTTTCAGTGATGGACTTATACTGATGTAATCTCTTATTTATTACTAAATCAAGATTAGGGAAAGCAATTTGATCTCATAACTGTAACAGGGAGGAACAAACCTGACTCCATATTGGATCTATTCCTTTAGCTTTAACCCTTGTGCTCTGTTGCCTGTGCTTAGTCATGCAGGCTCTGCACCTTTGCAAATGAAATGTTGCCTGTAGCCTGAAATATACATGATAGCCCATTCTCAAGGCTCTGATCTTTAAAGGTATAATACTTTTCCATTCATATAGAAATTAAAAGTTGCAGAACAGAAAATAATAAATGTCCTGCTGGAGGCTTATAGGAACATTGTGACCAGACCTACATGGACAGCTGTAAGAACAAAGAATTCCTGCAACAACCAACCACACACCCCCTTTCAGTACAAAAGAAGCCTGAATTCTAACTTTGGTAAGATGATTCTTTGGGACATTAGTCTACCATCTTTTCAGTCCGTTGGCTTTCCAAATAAAGTTGCTATTCCTTGCCCCACCAACTCGTCTCTCCATTTATTGACCTGTTGTGTGGTGAGCAGTACGAACTTAGACTTGGTAACACTATGTGCTGGAGACTTATATAATAACTTTATTTCTCCCTCTGACAACATTGCCATGTCCGGTGAATAATATTACTTTAAAAATCAATTGTTATTTAGTGATATTACGAGTATTTAAAGTGAAGTCTCTTTGGCTCTAAAGCCCTTCCTATTAATAACATATGAAATAGCCCAGATTTGGTTGAACCTAAAATTATACTGCTAAATTATACTCTAACAATGTTAAAGCTAAATATTTAATTCTTTCCATAACCTTGAAAAAGAGAGTTCCATTTGTGATATGAACAACTGATCATTCTTTTTTATGAGATTTTTTTTTCTGATTATGTCCAATAACAGGGTTTACCATATATGTATCAAACATGCCCTTTAGGGGCTTCCCTGGTGGCACAGTGGTTGAGAGTCCGCCTGCCGATGCAGGGGATACGGGTTCGTGCCCCGGTCCGGGAAGATCCCACATACCGCGGAGCGGCTGGGCCTGCGAGCCATGGCCGCTGAGCCTGCGCATCCGGAGCCTGTGCTCCACAAAGGGAGAGGTCACAACAGTGAGAGGCCCGCGTACCGCAAAAAAACAAAACAAACAAAAAAACATGCCCTTTAGGATTTTTAATTATAACTGATACTTCCTTAATTTTATTTTTATTTATTATCCCTTTTCAGAAATGCTCTGCATTACCTTCTATAGATATTTTCTTTCCATTTTTATTACAACATATTGACATATAATAAAATGCATGGATTTTAACAATGCAGTTTTATGAGCTTAACAAATGTATAATATACCTGGGTAATAATCACTAAAAACAGCACCAAAATATTTCCATCACCCTAGAAATTTTCCTCATAGCCATTTTCAGTTAATTCTCACTGTAAAATAGACAATCACTGTTCAGATTTCTATCACTGTAGATTAATTTTGCCTGTTCTAGAACTGCATACAAATATGTACTATTTTATATGTGGCTTCATTTGCTCACCATAATATTTTTGAGATCTATCACTGTGTTGTATACTTTATTCATTTTTATTATTGAGTATTATTGCATAGAATAAATATATTCCAACTATTTATTCATTTACCTATGGATGGGCATTTAGGTTGTTTTCAATTTGGGGCTATTATAAATAAAACTGCTTTGAACATTCCAGTATGAGTCTTTTTATGGTCATATATATTTATTTCTCTTCGATAAAAGAAGCAGGAGTAGTCAAATTGTCTGGTTCTTTGTATTTAAAGTTCAATTTTTGTACACATACTACTTGACCCTTATTTTTTAAACAATTCCTACAATCTCTTTTAACTTATATTTTAAAAATTTTTGATAAAATTGTGTGTATATCTTCCATCTGCTACTTATTTTTCTATATGTTCAGTTTGTATTTTGATTATTTTTTCCTTTCTTGACATTTTTTGATTTAATTCTGTGTATTTATATTAATTCATCCTATCTCCTGTATTGGCTTTTTATCTATAGTGCTGTGTTTGTGAAATTAAGACATTTTCAAATAAGTGAAATTTTTAACTTATCACCGGCAAACATATAGTACAAGAACTGATAAAGGAAGCTCTTGAAGTCAAAGGCCCCAGATGTAATCTTAGATGTACAGAAATAGAGAGCAATAGGAATGCTAAATATGTGGGTAAAAACAAAAGGTCACTTTTCTTTATCTTCTTATATTCTTTAATTAACTGTAACTAAAAATGTAGCAATGTACATGGAATTTTTAGTGTATATGGATTTGAAATATATGACAGCAATAACACAAACTGTTAGAGGATGTATAAGTACATTTTACTGTTGTCAATTTTTCTGTTTTAATGTGAACTGGCATAATATTAATTCATGATTGATTTTAGAAGGTTTAGAATGCATAGTGTAAACTCAGAAGCTCACACACACACACACACACACACAGCATTGTAGATAAAAAGCCAATAGAAGAGGTAAGATGGAAAAAAATATTTTTGTATTGTTTGGTTTGGTTTTTACTATATAAATGTAACTGAAGCTACCCTACTGACTCTACTTGAGACTCTACTTTGGTCACAAGACTTGATTTTATTTGCTTACTGATGTACAGTATGTGATTTAGTGCCCCACTCTGTTCCCCTTTATTGGGCCGTCACAACCATTCCACAGCTGCTTAGTGAGTTTTGGCTGATAAAGTTTCTTAGGTATCCTAGCTCTCTGAAGAATTTCCCTTGGCTCTTAGGAGCATCCTTGGCTAGGAAGATATACAGTGCATGGCCAATGAATTTCTGATGACTGTAAAAAAGGCTTCCACCCCATGCCTCAGTGGTATGTGTGTCAAGGAGTCCATAGCTCAGAAAAGACCACAGAGACTGATAGGGACAGAGTAAAGGGACAAAGTAGGTAATTAAATAGTTAATACTACTAGAGGATTATAAGAAAAGAAAAAAGTATGAGAGACCCCTGTAAGTTAATGATCACTCAAGAAAGCAGATTTGCTTAACCACAAAACCATGCAGGCTTGCCTAGCAACAAAACCATGCAACAGAAGCATGAGACATGCCCCAACAATAAAACAATGGTGGCATGAGACCCACATACTGCCCAGTGAGCTCAGTCAGTTAATGATTCTTAGGACATACTTCTCTGGGCACATTAAAGACAAAAATATGAGAAAAGGGGGACATTATACTGAAACCTGAAATGATTTGCCATTTTTAACATATGTTACTGCCTTTTTGCTCATTTCCATTGCGCCATGACAGTCCCGGCTTGATCATGTCGGGACAAGAAAACTCCCCCACCTGATGTGGAGGAGGAACTGATGATGGAAGCATGATATCTACTCAAGAATGAGGAAGAAGGTGGTCTTTTCCCCTCCCCACTTTTCCTTTGATTATAAAACTGTAGCCCATTAAGTTCTCACAGCATGACACCTTCTCATGTGAAGCCTCACAAGCATCCTATTCTAATAAATCTCTTATCTATCATTTTACCTCTTGTTGAATTCTTTCTGTGCTGAGACATAAAGAACCAGAAATCCTTGGAGCCCCCTGAAATGCCACCTAGCGGTTTCAAGACCACATCCTGTATTGTGAGATAATATAATAAACTTGTATTAAATAGCCAAGTCTGAATACACATTGGCAGGTGGTTGTGTCTATTTAAAAACTGAAGCTATAATAATGACACAGTTATATTTCTAACATGCCTCACTTTAAGAAATATTGCATAATAAAAACAATTATTTCTATGTGGGTAAAATTCTAAATACGAATAACAGTATTTTCCTACAAAAATTTTTGGGATTTTTTATTAAAGCTGTAAATGAATAGCAATCAATTGTAATATCACTAAGCAAATATACATTTCATACCTTAACATTTTACTCAAACTTAAAGGCTTTCTTTTCTTATTACTCTTCTTTATCTCCAGAATAGCCCCTGTTTTTTCTTAAAGCAATTCTATCATCCTTCTACCTTCATTACCTTTGTTATGATCATCAAACATAAAGTCAATCAAACAGAATGGCAGAAAAGCTATATCCACTGTGCCTGCTATTCAAGTTTACATAAACTAGTAACTAAGTATTTCATGATGTTATAATTTATGATTGTCTATTTAATGAATAAAAAAATATTTCCAGTGTATATTGTAATCTGGACAGAATTATAACTAGTAAGATAAACAACATGATGATCTCATGGGTTTTCATTCATATCAATCATAAAACAATCTAAGGAAGAACACTGAGTAAAATCAGCAATAAATAAAAATTCTTTGAATAGACAACACTTGTAAGTATAACCTGCAAAAGCAAACTGCAATTTGAAAAAATAAAAAAACATAATAAATGCTGATGAACATTTAAAGTTTTTTAAAGTATAACACTAAAAGAAGCAAGTACAAAGGAAATATGTTTTCCAATACGTGTTAAGAATTTGTGCAAGTCAGAAGTCATAGATAGTTAAGATAAAGATGAAATTGGAAAATTCTTGTCATAAATAAATACTATATAGAGTAAAATTATAATTTTCCAAATAGTTTAGGTAAATCATTTAAAATACATTAAAACCAAAATAGATAAATATGCAAAGGATATGAAGCAGAAACTTTACAAAAGTCTTTAATACATACATATTGATTATCATTATCTTTAATAGTAAAAAAGTGATAAGAATTAAAAACAATATATTATTTTATTTACCCAATTTTATATATACAGTGACATAATCAACTTGCATTTTTGCCTTTGAAAACATTGAGTTTGGCTGTTGTGAGATGAATGGCTGGAAAAGGGCACGACTGGGATCAGTAAGACCAGTTAGATGCAGAACTTTTATTGGCTTATGGTGTGAAAGCAGAGATAGATCTGCGGCTTTATTCCTGTCCTGCCCCTAGGTTCTTCAGAACCTTTTTTTTTTTTTTAAGATTCCATATATATGTGTTAGCATACGGTATTTGTTTTTCTCTTTCTGACTTACTTCACTCTGTATGACAGTCTCTAGGTCCATCCACCTCACTACAAATAACTCAGTTTCTTTTATGGCTGAGTAATATTCCATTGTATATACGTGCCACATCTTCTTTATCCATTCATCCATCGATGGACACTTAGGTTGCTTCCATGTCCTGGCTATTGTAAATAGAGCTGCAATGAACATTGTGGTACATGACTCTTTTTGAATTATGGTTTTCTCAGGGCATATGCCCAGTAGTGGGATTGCTGGGTCGTATGGTAGTTCTATTTTTAGTTTCTTAAGGAACCTCCATACTGTTCTCCATACTGGCTATATCAATTTACATTCCCACCAATAGTGCAAGAGGGTTCCCTTTTCTGTACACCCTCTCCAGCATTTATAGTTTGTAGACTTTTGAATGATTGCCATTCTGGCCAGTGTGAGGTGATACCTCATTGTAGTTTTGATTTGCATTTCTCTAATGACTAGTGATGTTAAGCATCCTTTCATGTGTTTGTTGGCAATTTATATGTCTTCTTTGGAGAAATGTCTATTTGGGTCTTCTGCCTATTTTTGGATTAGATTGTTTGTTTTTTTGATATTGAGCTGCATGTGCTGCTTGTAAATTTTGGAGATTAATCCTCTGTCAGTTGCTTCATTTGTAAATATTTTCTCCCCTTCTGGGGGTTACCTTTTCATCTTGTTTATGGTTTCCTTTGCTGTGCAAAAGCTTTTAAGTTTAATTAGGTCCCATTGGTTTATTTTTGTTTTTATTTACACTTCTCTAGGAAGAGGGTCAAAAAGGATCTTGCTGTGATTTATGTCATAGAGTGTTCTGCCTATGTTTTCCTCTAAGTGTTTGATAGTGTCTGGCCTTACATTTAGGTCTTTAATCCATTTTGAGTTTATTTTTGTGCATGGTGTTAGGGAGTGTTCTAATTTCCTTCTTTTACATGTAGCTGTCCACTTTTCCCAGCACCACTTACTGAAGAGGCTGCTTTTTCTCCCTTGTATATTCTTGCCTCCTTTATCAAAGATAAGGTGACCACATGTGCACGGGTTTATCTCTGGGCTTTCTATCCTGTTCCATTGATCTATATTTCTGTTTTTGTGCCAGTACCATACTGTCTTGATTACTGTAGCTTTGTAGTATTGTCTGAAGTGCAGGAGCCTGATTCCTCTGACTCCGTTTTTCTTTCTCAAGATAGCTTTGGGTATTCAGGGTCTTTTGTGTTTCCCTAAAAATTGTGAATTTTTTTTTCCAGTTCTGTGAAAAATGTCATTGGTAGCTTGATAGGGATTGCACAGAATCTATAGATTGCTTTGGGTAGTATAGTCATTTTCACAATGTTGATTCTTCCAATCCAAGAACATGGTATATCTCTCCATCTGTTTTTATCATCTTTAATTTCTTCCATCAGTGTCTTATAGTTTTCTGCATACAGGTCTTTTGTCTCCATAGGTAGGTTTATTCCTAGATATTCTTTTTGTTGCAATGTTAAATAGGAGTGTTTCCTTACTTTCTCTTTCAGATTTTTCATCATTAGTATAGGAATGCAAGAGATTTCTGTGCATCAATTTTATATCCTGCTAGTTTACCAAATTCATTGATTAGCTCTAGTAGTTTTCTGGTAGCATGTTTAGGATTCTCCATGTATAGTATCATGTCATCTGCAAACTGTGACAGTTTTAATTCTTCTTTTCCGATTTGGGTTCCTTTTATTTCTTTTCTTCTCTGATTGCTGTGGCTAAAATTTCCAAAACAATGTTGAATAATAGTGGTGAGAGTGGGCAACCTTGTCTTGTTCCTGATCTTAGTGGAAATGCTTTCAGTGTTTCACCATTGAGGACGATGTTGGCTGTGGGTTTGTCATATGTGGCCTTTATTATGTTGAGGTAAGTTCCCTCTATGCCTACTTTCTGCAGGGTTTTTATCATAAATGGGTGTTGAATTTTCTCAAAGGCTTTTTCTGCATCTATTGAGATGATCATATGGCTTTTACCCTTCAATTTGTTACTATGGTGTATCACATTGATTGATTTGCATATATTGAAGAATCCTTGCTTTCCTTGGATAAGCCCCACTTGATCATGGTGTATGATCCTTTTAATGTGCTGTTGGATTCTGTCTGCTAGTATTTTGTTGAGGATATTTGCATCTATGTTCATCAGTGATATTGGTCTGTAGTTTTCTTTTTTTGTGACATCTTTGTCTAGTTTTGGTATCAGTGTGATGGTGGCCTCATAGAATGAGTTTGGGAGTGTTCCTCCCTCTGCTATATTTTGGAAGAGTTTGAGAAAGTTTTCTCTGAATGTTTGATAGAATTTGCCTCTGTTACCATCTGGTCCTGGGCTTTTGTTTGTTGGAAGATTTTTAATCACAGTTTCAATTTCAGTGCTTGTGATTGGTCTGTTTATATTTTCTATTTCTTCCTTGTTCAGTCTTGGAAGTTTGTACTTTTCTAAGAATTTGTCCATTTCTTCCAGGTTGTCCATTTTATTGGCATATAGTTTCTTGTAGTGATCTCTTATGATCCTTTGTATTTCTGCATTGTCAGTTGTTACTGCTCCTTTTTCATTTCTAATTCTGTTGATTTGAGTCTTCTCCCTTATTTTCTTGATGAGTCTGGTTTATCAATTTTGTTTATCTTCCCAAAGAATCAACTTCTAGTTTTATTGATCTTTGCTATTGTTCCTTTCTTTTCTTTTTCACTTATTTCTGATCTGATCTTTATGATTTCTTTCCTTCTGCTAACTTTGGGGTTTTTTTGTTCTTCTTACTCCAATTGCTTTAGATGTAAGGTTCGGTTGTTTATTTGAGGTGTTTCTTGTTTCTTGAGGTAGGATTGTATTGCTATAAACTTCCCTCTTAAAACTGCTTTTACTTCATGCCATAGGTTTGGGTCGTCGTATTTTCATTGTCATTTGTTTCTAGGTATTTTTTTTATTTCCTCTTTGATTTCTTCAGTGATCTCTTGGTTATTTAGTAGTGTGTTGTTTAGCCTCCATGTGTTTCTATTTTTTACAGATTTTTTCCTGTAATTGATATCTAGTCTCATAGTGTTGTGGTCAGAAAAGATACTTGATTCAATTTCAACTTTCTTAAATTTACCAAGGCTTGATTTGTGACCCAAGATATGATCTATCCTGGAGAATGTTCCATGAGCACTTGAGAAGAAAGTGTATTCTGTTGTTTTTGGATGGAATGTCCTATAAATATCAATTATATCCATTTTGTTTAATGTATCATTTAAAGCTTGTGTTTCCTTATTTATTTTCATTTTGGATGATCTGTCCACTGGTGAAAGTGGGGCGTTAAAGTCCCCTAGTATGATTGTGTTACTGTCAATTCCTCCTTTTGTGGCTGTTAACATTTGTCTTATGTATTGAGGTGGAGCTACAACATTTTAAAATCCAATTTTCATTTTCTAATGAAAGTTAAATTTAATCAATTCTTCTAAAATGTCTAATACATATAAAGTCTATTATAATTGGTATTCTTTATAAAAGAGGCCACACTTTTATGAACGATATATAATTACAGTGATAATTATAAGAATAGCAATTGATAATTTTTACAGTAGAATCTTAATAATTATAATGAAGCACAGCTACTTTTTAAAATACAGTTTTAACGTATGAATTTATATTAGTACTAATTGTTATTTCACTTCTTTGTATCTCTGTTTATCCAGTCAAAATTATGTTTCATTGTTCAGAGACTTGGTGTTTTCAGATATGGTATCACAAGGTGGCTATATGCAAAGCACTTTCTAATAGAAAGCAGTATATCAGAATCCTAGTGTCTGCTCTATTATTAACTAGATTAGCAATGATAGATGTAATTTTGCCATTTAGGGTTTCAGGTTCCTGATTTTTTCTAGATTATGCATTGTCAAGGGAATAATATTACACCTAGTGGGGTC
The DNA here is from genome assembly GCF_003676395.1 of Aethalodelphis obliquidens. NCBI lineage: Eukaryota > Metazoa > Chordata > Mammalia > Artiodactyla > Delphinidae > Aethalodelphis > Aethalodelphis obliquidens. The sequence continues at coordinate 23,078,194 of NW_020837958.1, forward strand.
AATATTGTTTCTTGGTAGCCTAAAAATCTTACTCTTTTCATGTATAAAGCACAGTTGTATATATAGTATATAAACTGATATACTGTGTGTCTGCAGTGTTAAAATTTCATTGATGGACAATTAGAAAATAATATGCCTGAAATGGCTTTTTAAGAGGAAGATAATAAATAAAAGGTTGAGAAACACTGTTCCAGTTGATCCATAATATCTCTTTCATCTCTTACTAGTTTTATTTATGAGTCTTTGAAACAGTGTTATTAAAGGTTTTCATAGCTGCATTAAAGTCTTATTTAATTATTTATTTCCTTTCAGGACCAGCTTCATGTATAGGAAGGGGTGAATACATATTTTTATGATAACTTATTTTCTAGAGACTCTCTTATCATTACTATCTTCTACTAGGAGTGATACAAGCTTGACATTCCATACTCTACTGTCTCTCTATAGTTTAGGTTTTTAATCTGCCTACATCTAAATTTAACCAAGAACTATTGTTGACATCTTAAAGGGACTTAAAAAAAACACTTAAATCAAGAGCAGGTTATCAAGGGGGGCAGGGGAGAAGATGGTGAGTAGCAGCAACCATAACAAATGAAGCAATGGTAAGAGAATTTACTCTTGTAAATATGAGTCTTCTGTAAGGGTTGGGGTTCTATCCTGATATGTATTTATCTTTTCCTGCAAGGACTACAGGGGTTATTGCAAGTTGTAAAGGAGTAGCCATATTTTGCGTCAATCAATGAGCGAAAGTGGTTCTTAGGCAGAGCCCACACCTGTGGAACACTCAGTAAGCAGCCAGGAGAGAGCTAGTCTCCTTCCTAGTCTAGATCAATGGCTACAAAGTGGAGAATAAGAAGAAAATTTTATACCTTTTATTTATAAGAATTTTTTCTAATTTAAAAAAGTGCCTGTATTAGTCAGGGTCCTTCAGAAAAACAGAATCACAGAACCAATAGGAGATTGCAGTTATGGAGTCTAAGTCTCAAGATCTACAGTCAGCAAATTGGAGACCCGAGACTGTTGATGAGGTACTTCCAATTGGAGTCTGAGTCTGAAGGCAAAAGAAGACTGATGTTCCAGGTCAAAGATACCGAGGCAGAGAAAGAGAAGTCTCCCTTATTTATTCAGTCTTTTTGTTCTTTTCAGGCCTTCAACAAATTGGATGACCCTCACACTGGGAAAGGCAATCTGCTTTACTCAGTCTACCAAATCAAATGTGAATCTCATCCTGAAACACCATCACAGACACACTCAGGAACAACGTTTAACCAAGGATCTGAGCAACCCCTGGTCCAGTCAAGTTGACACAAAAAAATAAGTATTACAGTGCCTATGGAATTACTAAAATATTATATTATTGCAAATCCCAGATGCCAGTTCCTCTACTTTTTCTGTTTGTTTTGCTTTTTTCCCTACTAGTCTATGGTTTCAAGATGTGAAATGACCAGTCTTTTTTTCCACCCTCTTGCACTGTCATTCAGAGAGGAAAAAGATTATGTGCCTATAACTCCCATATCATAGAAATTATATAAGTTGGTAATCTTAATGTGAAATCATCATTAAAAATACAGTTGGAAATTTTCCAATCACTGAGTCACCCCTGCCTTATATTTAATACAACAGCTCTTTTATCAGGGAACAAGCTTGTCATTAGTAACTTTATCCTATATTCGCAGAAAAGAGACTTGTTATCTGACAGATGTTGGGTGGCAAATGTGATACAAATTGAAACTGTCCCTGTAATTTTTGGAAAGATGCTTCTTCCCATGAGCCATGGATTTTGATTGATTTTAGGAACTACCATATGCTGTAACAGCCTTAATACTGAGTCTGAGTGATGGATAGTACTGTGTAGACAGGTGCGTTTTGGCAGATGAAAATTGTCTCTGGGGTTTGCACAGAATTCCACAGTGGTACCTAATGATCCTGCTGCTTTCACTATTTGAGTTTAACTTAAATTGAAAAGAGTGTGAATACATATATATTTTCAAGTTATCTGTGACAATATTGAGCAATGGTTCCTTTTTTAAAATATATATATTAAATGGAAGATAATACAAATTCACTGTAAACAGCCAAAACAATAGATATTTATGTTTGAATTCTGTAGCTCCCTTCCATGAGGGAACCACTGTTAATGGCTATTCTTTTTGTTGTTGTTGTAGTTGTTTTTCTTCTTCTTCTTTTTTATTAATTTTTATTGGAGTATAGTTGTTTTACAATGTAGTGCTAATTTCTTGCTGTACAGCAAAGTGAATCTGTAATATGTATACATATACCCCCTCTTTCTTGGATTTCCTTCCCACTTAGGTTTGTTAATGGCTATTCTTGATTTTTTTTCCCTCTAGGCACACTCCCACATAACACACTACAACACACTTTTAAAAAAAATTTCTCATGTTATAAATTGTTCTGTATAATTTTTTCACTTTACTATACACTATAAAAAACTTTCATATTTGCATATGTAAATCCACATTATTTATTTTAACTGGTGCTTAATATTTTTGAAAAATCGAACTCTGAATTTTGCTTGACCTATGATTGTGAGGGAGGCTTCTCATCACCACTTTAATGCAGATCCCTGTTTTTAGCTGTTTTACATCTAGGGTGCTTTATATCTAGAACTCACATAAAAAGTATATTGCTAAAGGCAGTCTGTAAACCAAGAGCCACTAAATAACATTACTCACCAGAACACTGATTTTTAAAAACACTATGATGTTATACATTTCATATAGCTGTTTGAATGCCTTCACAGCTATTTTTTACAAGCCTTTAAAATGTACTTCTCAAAAATAGAAGATAAAATCATATTGAGACCTCTTTATTTTTCTTTCTACCTGGAATGCTAGTTTACTCCTTCATTACCTTTAAGTCTCTGTTCAATGTCACCTTTTCAATAACGCATACCCGAATCACTAGACTTAAAAAGGTAACTCCTCCTGGTATTCCAAAACACTTTACTCTTTTTTTTTACTCATTTTGTCATGGTGATCATACCCATATAATATACTGTCTTACTTATTATACTATTGCCTAGCTATTCCCATTATAATGCAACTATACAACGACAAGATTGATTTGTGTGTGTTTATTTTATTTACTGATATATGAACAGCACAAATGAGTACCTGGTATATAATAGGTATTCATATTGTTTATTTAACAGTATATTATTCAATACATAATTGGATAAAAGAATGAATTAAAAAAGTGAGATTCTCCACAATTTCTTCTTTGGCCCTGGATGTAGTTTAAAACAAGATTAAAAAATATTTTAGTGATTTATGGGGATTAAAGATGCAACCTAACTTTGGGGTTGTTTTACTATTCTAACCAACTTTAGAACCTTTTGTGTGCATACGTCTCAGAAGTTTTCAAAAGAGACATGCACAAGCAGTTAGTATTAGCAGACTGCTTCATGAGGGTCAAAATAGGACTATCTTAGTACAATGCTTATCTGCTCCCCTGCTGGGACCAGCTAGAACCTTGGTTAAGCATAGGTATGTAGGTCAAAACCAAAAGTATAAGAGGCGACAAAATGTAAGGGATCTAGGGGGTAAAATTCCTTCTGTCTTCCTGCATTTCTACCTTGGTTCATAAAATAGAGATTTCTATCCTCTTAGAAATATTGGGAGGAAACTTTAACTTTTCTCTGCCTATTCACTCTTCTTACCTGATTGGCAACACTTAGAAGATTATCATTGTAAACATGCTCTCTACATTTTCTTTGAGTCTCTCTTTGGGATCTGCCTTTCTTTACGCTGAGCCCATCCTCCACTTGTCCATGAGATGGGCCCACTCTGTGATGCCTTCACTCCCAGAGAAGCTGCAAATGCTTCAGGTGCTCTGTATGTCAGTGGGAGAAAGATTTCAATTCAGTAGCGATATTATAAAATGCAAATTTTGTTAGGAAGTCCAAGCTGGGTTCTCTAACTCAATTTTAGTAACAAGTAGCTTGATTCCTATCTTATCTGTCTGCATGGTTTTAAACTGGCATCCCTCAGAAACCCAGAAGAATGGTTTCTAGGAAAAACAAAACTTTCTTATATATAATAAAAACTGCACATGTATTTTTAACGTAAAATACAACTAAGCAATTTCAAGTTCTATTATGTTTCCAGATTTCCATAATAAACCAGTTTCAGTAGAAAGGCAAGTTGTTACTAACTGAATTTTAAGAGGAGGAAATGAGACAAAGTGGCATTTTTTGGACAAAATTTACATTACTGCTAAATTTTAAAGGAAAGACTAGAACACAAGTATTCCAATAAAATTTTGAAATACCAGATACTTGGAAACCATTCAAATGCATTTAGTTATCTGACCTGAGGATAAAGGTGACATTAGTACTGGGGTGGTGAGCATCTGTAGTCAATTCCACAGATGGTGGCTGTCAAGACTTTTGACACTTTGGCCATTTCCCAGTCTCTTGCTGCTGGCAGTCTCAAGGCTCTATGTCTCTGCAGACCAAATTCATTCACGTAAATAACCCACTTTAAAGAAATGAAACATCTGACCATAACATTAGTACGAAATATGAAGAAGATGAACTAGAAAATTGTGGGCTAATCATCTGTCCCACTGTCTAAGCAGTAAGGAGAATTTCAGTCTTAATGAGTTTTAACTCTTTTTTTCTTAATTTTGTCTTGCTTGTTCAACATCAGTTCTCATCTTCACCTTGTTAGAAATTTGGAACTGCTTGATGAAACACTTATCCATTCTGGTTAAAATGCTTCCATGATTTGTTTTCTGACTTTGCTATCTTTTGTTTGTAGTCTACATCTAGATCAATATTCAGAGACATCAGGGTTTCTAGGTCAGGCAATGCAGAAAGCTGACATAATACTGAAAATGTAGTTAATCACATATCTCTAATATTAGAACCCTCAGTGATGCTCTTGACTTTTGTTAAGGTACCAATTATACAAACAAAACACATGTTAAGTATTGGTCTGAAATTGACTAAAACTGAACAGCAATATCACATTTACTATGACTAATTAGTTGAACAGAGCAATGTTTTGAAATGAATAGCAAGTTTTCACTTTGCTTAGGAACTTTTGTCTTCACGGCTCAATGATTATAAAAGTGTAGTTGTCAAGGCAACTGTGCAGAACATCTGCTAAGTAAATAGTACAGTTTCAAATGTGTGAAAGCAAATGAAAAATCCAATCGAGGAATATCTACACCATGGATAAAAGCAACTGTTTTGCTGTTTGCAGCATCCTGGTTGTCACTGTAAAATAATAGTTGTATGTATATGAACAGACCATGCAAATAATGCATCCTCACCTTGGTACCTTTATTTTATTTTATTTTTTATATCTGCTATGCTCTCTTCAAGAAATATCCTACTCAATGATACCACCTTACCTCCAAAGGGTTCCTTTCTCTACCAAAATACTGTGCATCCCAGAAAGCCAGGCTAAATGACATCTCAGTGGTCCTTAGCCCTTCTTCCTATTTGAACAACATTTTCTAACATTGTTATGATAATATCTAGCACATTGCTTTATACAAAGATTAATGATATTTGATTTCCCAGGAGGCTAAATATTCTTTGAAATATCCTTAATTTTGATCGCAGCACAATGCTGGCACAAAGCCGGTATCAACTGGCAATTTGATACAAAATAGCTGTCTTGTTCTTATGAACTTTTCAAATGTATTCAATCATATAGATATTCAATTACCCTGATATTATTCCAAATGTAGGAAAGATTGACATAACCAATAATTGTGCTAACGGGCCAATGAGTTAGTCTGTGGAGGCTGATTAGATTACATTGAAATTTTAAAATTCCCAAGAATACCTGGCACTAAGAAAAAGAAGGCATTAGTTGGTTATATCAAAGAGAAAGTGTTGGATTACAAGTGAGATGGCTCTTAAGAGACAGTGATTAGCATAGGTGAGCCAACAGAATAAGTAATGTTATTAAATTATTGAGAAAACAATTTGTTCATATTTTGGACTGTTCTTATTTGGTGCTATTTATAATTTAGGATTGCATTATAATAACATATAAAACATTTTTTTCTTTTTGACGTTTCTTTTATTTAGAACTATCAAAAACTATTTACAGATGGTGTTATATAAAGTTATCACTCTAGATAGTAAGGTAATAATTATTGTGAAGACAAAATATTTTTGATTTTTTAAAAAAAAGAATAATTTTCTAACCCTCAAGTCTTAATGTGTACTGTTAAGATTTGTTTACAAATATAAAAGGTATTTTTGTTTATTCTAAGATAAAGTCTTAATAGTCAAAAATATAATTACTTGGGAAATCATATTTTTCTCTCAGATTTTAAATTCCTAATTTTTCAACATTTATGATAATTTATAATTGTATTTTAAACAGAATCATTTATTCCAATATTCACATTTTGTTTGTATTTAATTTGGTTAATATTCACACATTAAGGTATCTATAACAGCCTCAATGTATCTCAATTATTATTAAATTGATTGTTGTTATTCTGTATGTGTTAATCAACATATGCTGCTAATTGCATGGCAACTAAATGCAATAAATGCAGGATTTTTTTGTGTGCCAAAAGTGAGTAAAAACTTTTGCTAATATAAATCTATTACTAGATAAAAACTATAATTTTGGCATGACATCTTAGATTTAAATGTGCATTGCTTTCATGGGCTTCCCTGGTGGCACAGTGGTTGAGAGTCCACCTGCCGATGCAGGGGACATGGGTTCGTGCCCCGGTCCGGGAAGATCCCACATGCTGTGGAGCGGTGGGCCCGTGAGCCATGGCCGCTGAGCCTGCGCGTCCAGAGCCTGTGCTCCGCAACGGAAGAGGCCACAACAGTGAGAGGCCCACGTACCACAAAAAACACAAAACAAACAAACAAAAAAAAATGTGCATTGCTTTCTTAAAAATATAATGTTGCAGAATTAGAAATGTAAAAGGAGAAGTAACAACTGACACTGCAGAAATACAAAGGATCATAAGCAACTACTATAAGCAACTATATGCCAATAAAACGGACAACCTAGAAGAAATGGACAAATTCTTAGAAAAGTACAAACTTCCAAGATTAAACAAGGAGGAAATAGAAAATATGAACAGACCAATCACAAGCACTGAAATTGAAAATGTGATTAAAAATCTTGCAACAAACAAAAGCCCAGGACCAGATAGCTTCACAGGTGAATGCTATCAAACATTTAGAGAAGAGCTAACACCTATCCTTCTCAAACCCTTCCAAAATATAGCAAAGGGAGGAACACTCCTAAACTCATTCTATGAGGCCACCATTACCCTGATACCAAAACCAGACAAAGATGTCACACACAAAAAAAACTACAGGCCAATATCACTGATGAATATAGATGCAGAAATCCTCAACAAAATACTAGCAGACAGAATCCAACAGCACATTAAAAGGATCATATACCACGATCAATGGGTGTATCTGAGGAAAGCAAGGATTCTTCAATATACGCAAATCAATCAATGTGATACACCATAGTAACAAATTGAAGGATAAAAGTCATATGATCATCTCAATAGATGCAGAAAAAGCTTTTGACAAAATTCAGCACCCATTTATGATAAAAGTATCCAGAAAGTGGGCACAGAGGGAACCCACCTTAACATAATAAAGGCCATGTATGACAAACCCACAGCCAGCATTGTTCTCAATGGTGAAACACTGAAACCATTTCCTCTAAGATCAGGAACAAGACAAGGTTGCCCACTCTCACCACTATTATTCAACATTGTTTTGGAAATTTTAGCCACAGCAATCAGAGAAGAAAAAGAAATAAAAGGAATCCAAATCAGAAAAGAAGAAGTAAAACTGTCACTGTTTGCAGATGCCATGATACTATACATATAGAATCCTAAACATGCTACCAGAAAACTACTAGAGCTAATCAATTAATTTGGTCTAATAGGATACAAAATTAATGCACTGAAATCTCTTGCATTCCTATACACTAATGACGAAAATCTGAAAGAGAAATTAAGGAAACACTCCCACTTACCACTGCAACAACAACAACAAAATACCTAGGAGTAAATTTTCCTAAGGAGACAAAAGACCTGTATGCAGAAAACTATAAAACACTGATGAAAGAAATTAAAGATGATACAAACAGATGGAGAGATCTACTATGTTCTTGGATTGGAAGAATCAACATTGTGAAAATCACTATACTACCCAAAGCAATCTACAGATTTAGTGCAATCCTTATCAATCTACCAATGACATTTTTCACAGAACTAGAACAAAAAATTTTACAATTTGTATAGAAACACAAAAGGCACTGAATAGAGAAAGCAATCTTGAGAAAGAAAAATGGAGCTGCAGGAATCAGGCACATCAGACTATACTACAAAGCTACAGTCATCAAGACAGTATGGTACTGGCATAAAAACAGAAATATAGATCAATGGAACAGGACAGAAAATCCAGAGATAAACCTACGCACTTATGGTCACCTAATCTATGACAAAGGAGGAAAGAATATACAATGGAGAAAAGACAGTCTCTTTAATAAGTTATGCTCTTCAATAATACTGGACAGCTACATGTAAAAGAATGAAATTAGAACATTTTCTAACACCATACACAAAAATAAACTCAAAATGGATTAAAGTCCTAAGTGTAAGACCAGGTACTATAAAACTCTTAGAGGAAAACATAGGCAGGATGCTCTCTGTCATAAATCACAGCAAGATCTTTTTTGATCCACCTCCTAGACTAATGAAAATAAAAACAAAAATAAACAAATTGAACCTAATTAAACTTAAAAGCTTTTGCATAGCAAAGGAAACCACAAATAAAAAGAAAAGAAAATCCACAGAATGGGAGAAAATATTTGCAAACGAAGCAACTGACAAGGGATTAATCTCCAAAATACATAAACAGCTCATGTAGCTCAATATCACAAAAACAAACAACCCAATCAAAAAATAGGTGGAAGACCTAAGTAGACATTTCTCCAAAGAATACATTCAGATGGCCAAGAGGCACATGAAAAGATGCTCAACATCACTAATTATTAGAAAAATGCAAATCAAAACTGCAATGAGGTATCACTTCACACTGGTCAGAATGGCCGTCCTTAAAAAATCTACAAACAATAAATGCTGGAGAGGGGGTGCATAAAAGGGAACCCTCCTAAACTGTTGGTGGGAATATAAATTGGTACAGCCACTATGGAGAACAGTATGGAGGTTCCTTAAAAAATTTAAAGATAAATTATAATTTGAGCTTTTGCAAAAGTAAAACATCTACTCAGGGAGTGCTACCATTAAGAAAATAAACAGCCAAGCCCCAGTGGGAGAAACTACTTATAAACATACATCTAAGAAAGGACTTGTCTGCTCCTCAATAATACAAAGACAAACAACACAATAAAAATGGGAAAAATTCAACTGATACTCAGAAAGGATGATGTATAAATGGCCAATAAGCACATGATTTCATGTTCCACGTCATTAGTCATCAGGAAAATGCAAAGTAAAATCACATCTACCTGAATAACTAAAATGAAAACTGTTAATGACACCAAATGTTGGCGCTGAGGCAGAGTGTGGCAAAATATGACCCATGGGCCAAATTTTTCTGCTGCTTTTTAAAAAAATAAATAAAGTATTATTAGAACAGCCATTTTTATCTCCTTATATATTTTCTGTGGCTGCTTTCACACTACTATAGCAGAATTGACTAACAGCAACTGAAACTATATGTCTCACAAAGACTAAAATATTTATTAGTTAGTCCTTTACAGAAAAATAGTTTGCTGACCCATGACATAATAGTATTGGAACTCTCATAACAGTCTTTTTGTTTGGCAAGTAAAATGATACAAACACTTTGGAAAACTATTTTATAATTTCTTAAAAATCTATATCTACCCTACAACTCAGCAATGTCCTCCTAGCCATTTATTCAAGACAGATGAAAACATATATCCACATTAAACCTTGTGCAAGTATGTTCATTGAAACATTATAAATTATAGCCAAATGTTACAAACAGCCGAGGTGTCCATTAACAGGAGATTGGACAAAGAATTGTGGTATTTTCATACAATGGAATGCTTCTCAAAAATATAAAAGGACAAACTACAGAAATATGTATTAATCTCAAACTTTGTGTGAGAGAAAGCAAACACAAAATAAAATGCATATTTATATGAGTTCTAGAAAAAGCAAATTTAGATACAGTGATAGAATTCACATCACTGGTTGCTTCGATGTGGCAAAGGATTACTTTGCACAGGGCACAAGCTAATTCTCTGAAGTGATGGAAATATTAATGATGGAGAATGCATAAACCTAAGAATTTGTGAAAACTAAATTGTGTACTTAAAATTAGATTCTTTTACTTCATGTTTTTATACCTAAATAAATAAATTAGTCAGGTGGCTATTCTAGCCAGATTGGGAATAATATTTTCTAGCTGGATATCTGAATGTCTAATTTAAATTCTATTACTATGAGGAGAGGGAGAATAAATTTAGATGGACAGATAACAGTCTGTACCACATTGATAAGTGGTTACCTATTGGAGGGAGTCCAGATGCTGGTGTAGTAGAGGAACACCTAGGAAATTCAAGCTATTGGTAATTATCCAGTTGTTGGGTTAACTGATGAGTTTATGGGAGTTTGGTAGAATATAAATTTAAAATATAATAATAATAATTTACCAAAGGGCTAAAAAGACAGTATAAATTAAAAATAGATTGAGAGGAAACATCACATAAAAATAAATATATTCATAGCATTCACAGCATACTGAAATTAAGTTAATCTAAACATTTAAAAATGCAAGTTAAAACATAATAAGAATTATTTCTTATCTTTCATATTTTCATCAGTTAAGAAATTGATGGTACCCATTTAAAAAAGGCATGAAGAATCAGGAATAAGCTCACACCATTCATGATGAAACAGCTCACAATTCAACAGGAACCCCCATTGGAATGGGGCTGAAACTATGGGCATATTTGGAATTGTAAATCACTCTAATTACTGTTGGGTTGTACTTCTCATTGATCATTTCTATACCTGTGGTTCGTTCTCATCACAATTTACCATCTGGTTTCAGCTATTATTGTGGGTAATTAAAGCAAAGGTCTGTGACCACACTTGGGACAAAGCAGTAAAGAGAACAGCAGCAGCCTGAGGGAAGACATGTGTCCAGGAATTTCAGGAGGCAAAGGGCACTGAAAAGAGCAGAGCCCTGTGGAGAGAGGGCAGCAGCCATTTTGAGCTGAAGATCCTGTATCCAGGACCAATTTGTGACAGATGAGAGTGTCTTCCTGTTAATTCAATATATGCTTTGTATGTATTGTGGGAAGAAATAAGTAAATAACAAAACAAGTATCCTCACAGTAAAATAGGATGAAAAATTGAATGATTTTATTTGCTATGTTAACATATACATCATCTTAAATTTATTAAAGGGATGATTCATTTCACAATGGTTCATTTTAAAATTATAATTCAAGTGCAGAAAAGCAAGTTTAGCAACTGAAGCACAAACAAGAGAGTTGAAAATATTTTTCTAAATTAATTTCTTAGTTTGCGAGAAGAGAAAAGGCAAAACATATATGAAATACCATGAAATGAAAAAGAATTTTCAATGAATAAGGGATGGCATTGCGCTTTGCATAAAAGCCAATTTATGCACCGAAATAAATCCCTGTGTTTTTAGATCCCTCAGTTTGTGGGCTCAGGGATCTAAATAAAGTTCCCTGCATTTGTTCCAAAATAGGGACAGGGAATTGCTAACCACCGGATGTTTGTCTGAAACCTCTTAGAAGCACAGAACTGTGAAATCAGTGGGGTTCATATCCTGAGTGTGTGTTTTGACCAGCTACACTTCACTGGTTTCCTTGTTTAGACTTTTCTGACAAAGCACATGCTTGGATTGGATCTTCTCTCTGAAGCTGTAGTGAGCTTTTTGAAAATAACTTGAAAGTACTCCCCTATATATTCATCAGGATAGCTATTATGAAAACTGATTTTTGGTCGCTCATTCATCAAATATGTATGGAGCATTGATTTTGAAATATATCAGAAAAATAGTCCATGATTTTTTTTTAAAAATTTCTTGAGAAGCAACATGGGCATTAAGCTGATTTTATAGAACACGGATGGTGAGTACGTAACTGGCGGGCCTCCACCCAGCACAGAAACTCTAACATGGACAAGCACATTCCTCCTCACTGAGGCACAGCCACAGCCTGTCGCTTGAGCTATCTAGACAAGTTGGCATAAGGGAAGAAGACAATTTCCATCCTCACATAGAAATTGTTTTTTTGTGGCATAATTGGAAAGAATGTCAGAGATAGTTGTCCTAATTTTTCTATAGAGTCTCTGATATATTCTGGAATCCAGAGAACAAAACTAGTCCAACAAATCCCGATAGGACTTTTGGGACTATATTTGGGGCTGTCATAGCAGGGACCGTCAGCCTATCAAGGCTGACATCTATCAGGCTTTTTTAAGCTAAACAGTAGAAAAGTGGTATCTGTGTGTATGTGTGTATACATACATACATACATAAGTATATTGTGTACATCTATTATATATGTGCCCATATATATGCACATATGTGTATTTGTGTGTTAGCAATTGGCAAAGCTCTTCTCTGCCTGTAGTTATACTTCATCCTCACTTCTTTGAAAACTTTATTCACATGCCACTTCCTCAGAGAGGAATTACCTTTCTTGATCCCCTGACATGAGATAGCACTCCCTATTCATATGCCCCACTTTATTTTTCTTCATAATGATTCTCATTATGCATTCATTCATTTATTTCATTGCCTGTATTTTTCTATAAAATGTGCTCTCCATGCAGGGGTGGGGGGGAGTATTTTTCTGTATTTTTTTCACCATTATGTCCCCAAAACCTAGAGTCATACCTGTCATAGGTTTGATACTCAGTGAACTTTGTTATATGAAATATATTGTGGGCAGTATGGCACATTCCCTATTTTGTTGATGGTAAAGCACATTCAAAACATGACTTGCTTAAGGTACACAGCAAAGAAGTAAAATAATCTCTTAAACTTTGCTGCTTCTATTTTGGCACCCCCGAAGCTTAAAGCTGATTTGTACTAGTTGGTTGCTTTTACTCCTGAAAATAGTACTGGAAAGGAAATTTGAAGTGGAAAAAAGAAAGATTCAGTGGTGTTACCTTGAAAAGAAGACTAATATTTTCATGGTCAACCATAATACGAATAACATAGATAAACTCCCTATGGGTGTGTCCTCAATCCATTCACTTAAATCAGAAGTTTGGGATTAACATATACACACTACTATATATAAAAGAGATAATCAACAAGGACCTACTGTATAGCACAGGGAACTCTACTCAAAATTCCGTAAAAACCTATATGGGAAAAGAATCTGAAGAAAGAATATATGTGTATATGTAAAATTGAATAACTTTGCTGTATACCTGAAATTAACACACTGCAAATCAACTATAATAGAAAATAAAAATTAAATTAAAAAAGAAAAAAGAAAGTTTATTAACTCAAGATTGTAATAAAGCAGAAATTCTGGAAGCTTTGCTTTATGCCACTCTGCCTAGCACATGCTATACAATTCTTTCAAATCATCTGAGTTTATGGTTTAATTGCTAGCACCTGCCGTCACTACAATCCACTTAATTGACACTCTAATTAATTTGCCTTTAAGAAAGATAAGTAAAACTAGATATATATTCCAATTTTCTACTACCTTTTTCTGTCTTTTCAAGTTTTTCACACCTTTTTTTCTCCTTTATGATAACTATGGATCTCATTTAAATGGAAGTTCTCAAATGTTAATATCAGGTCGGCCGCCTTCTGTGCAATCACAGATTGAGAAAAGAATGCCAGAAGATACATTTAGGATCTATGTAGAATGGCAAATATATTCATTTTTATAAGTAAGCCGTATTTGTGAGAATGCTACTTTTCAGTTGACTACAGTGTTTTTTCTCCCGTTGCGGAGCACAGGCTCTGGACACACAGGCTCAGCCGCCGTGGCTCACAGGCCCAGCCGCTCCGCAGCATCCCGGACCGGGGCACGAACCCACGTCCCCTGCAATGGCAGGCAGACTCTCAACCACTGAGCCACCAGGGAAGCCCCGACTCATACTAATTTTTAAGCAGATTTAGCAGACATATGTTGATTTTGCTTGCCCAGCATTTGTCCCCTCTCTCCCATTATGCCTTTTTATGCTTCTAATTATTGCACTACAGTTATCTTTTGGAGACCCAAATTTTCCCCATTTACAGTCAACATGGTTCAGATGGAGAAGACGACTCTGGACCTTTGCTCCAAGAGTGGGCACGTGAACTGTGCCTGTCAGCCGTAATATTCCACCTTCACGGCAAGAGTGAATCACTGAGGGATAAGTAAAAAGCATTTGTTTGTCCAGTGAGAATTTGATAGAGGGATCATTGAACAGAGCATAAAGGAGAGAGAGACTGAGTAATGACTGATTCATCCATACCTAAATCCAGAAATAAACCTGAAAGTTTTAGTTTGAGTTGAATTTCTTTCATGTGCAACTAAAAAAAAAAGTCCTTATAAAAACATCATATAGTAACAAATATTTTTTGCATATATATTTTATAGAGATAGCTATCACTCTGACACCAAAAGGATTGATTTCCATAAAGGAGATTGGAGAAAGGGACATCAGATAATTAGTACTAGGGAAGATGGGATGAGAGCCTAATTTAGGGCAGTGTCCCTGGTATTGGGGGCTGGAGACCTTGCCTGTTGTATTGTTCTTTCTTGGGTTACCAGCTCCTGGCTCAAGTCCTAGCACATAGGTGGTACTCAGCATTTACTGAACGAATGCCAAGGTTATGAATTCAAGATAGAGAAGCTTATGAGTTGTATGGGTAATGGTGAAGAAGATTAAAGAAGTGAGTATGAGGGCTTCCCTGGTGGCGCAGTGGTTGAGAGTCCGCCTGCCGATGCAGGGGATATGGGTTCGTGCCCCGGTCCGCGAGGATCCCACATGCCACGGAGCGGCTGGGCCCGCGAGCCATGGCCACTGAGCCTGCAAGTCCAGAGCCTGTGCTCCGCAACGGGAGAGGCCACAACAGTGATAGGCCCACGTACCGCAAAAAAAAAAAAAAAAAGAACTGAGCATGATATTTCTAGTGAGGACCAATGGATCGATAATTAAGGGCATTATTTAAGCTGAGGGAAGAGGAGAGGAAGCTAAAAGGGATAGGATGGCATAGTGGCAAATGAAGAATATAGTTTTGCATATACAAGAGTCTTATCTTGTTGCTTGACTATAGTTGCCTAAGTTCAAGGCTATGTTTCATTCTTGGCATCCCCAGGAGTTTCTAGGGAAATGCATGACAATTGAAAAAATTAAACAAATATTTGTTTAAAAAATGACAGAGACTTCTGAAGTTATGAGGATCTTATTAAGCATCCTATTCAGAATGGAGTTAATTAAACATATATATCTCACTTTTCCTTTTAAGATTGAGCTTTTGCTTTAAACTGTATCTAAAAGCACTACACTTATTACTGAAAAATGTACTCCCCTAGCATCCTTGTCTCTTTCACCCTGTTCTCTATTTTTCTAAAGCATCTTCTAATATAAAATGTAATTTACCTCTTAAGCTTTACATTATTTTATTGTCTATATCTTCCAATTAGATTGTAAAATTTATGAAACTGGTATCTTTATTTTATTTATTGAGGTATTCCAAGTAACTTAGTCTGTGGTAAATACTCAATGGTACTTGTGGAATAAATGAATCAAGTCGGTGTCATTTATTTATTTATTGAGGGTCTGTACTTACTAAGGTTCCAACCCTGCCTGCCTCCAGTGGGCACTCTCCGCATGACAGTCCATTTGAAGAGCATCCCTTGGAGTTACGCAGAACACAGCTGTCAGGGTTCTAAGGAGATACTCTGCACGGCCACAAAATTTTAAGCTCTGTGAAAATAGGAATGTGTGCCTGTTTTGTTCTCTGCTATATCCTCAGATCTTAGAACTACTTCTTTTTTTTTTTGATGTTTTAGTTTAAATTTTATTTCCTGCCCCCAAACATCCATTAAGCCCCCAGGAGAAGGAAAAGGGGATGTGACTAGCAATAGAGAGAAATTTTCTTCACAACAATGGCCATGGCAAGCTTAGGCACTTTTGGTGAAATCTCTCTGGGAAGTACTGGCAGAGGAATAAAAGGCAAACTGACACAGAAGTATTGCTTGGTGTGCATTTCCAGGCTCTGCCTTCTTTCTCATCTCTTGGTGGCAGATGGAGAAAGAGGAGAAAAGGTTAAACATTTTTATAAACCAGCAGAATAAGATTATAACATCCTCTCACTACCTCTGTATAGGTTCTAGTCTCTGCGGCACTACATAAGCTTTGCCCAAAGTAATGAACAGTTGAAAGTCAAATGTAATACTTCACCAAACAACTTAAAAATGCTTGCACACTGGAAAGGATTAAGCTGCAGAGAACACAAATGGACCCAGAGCAACCTTTGCCAAAAGAGAATACTGTGCTAAATGTACAGTCATAGCTCTTTTCCATATGAAGAAACAGTCAGAAGGATAAAAGAACTTGGTCAAAATCACACAAGTAAGTAGGACAGAATCTGGTCTGTCTGTCCTAAGGGTTGTGTTCTTTAACCACCAGGCTAGCTTTTCTCAAATCTGATTCATGCATAGAATAACTATACACCTCTGTTTGCCCTGAATATTCCCTGTTTATACGTATGCCTGCTGCAGTTTTTAATATTGCCCACTTTGACTCCCCAAAGCAACCGAGAATACACAATAATTTGGTCACTCTATCCATGGACCACTGTGGTGGGACTGCCCAGGAAGCTTATTAGAAGTGCAGCTTCCTGAGCCCTACTCCAGATCTAGATACGTTTTCTGAGGGTTGGCTCAAGAATCCAGGTACAAGTCTTTTTAAGTGGTTTTGTGGAACCCCCCAGGTGAGTCTCTCACTCTCTAAGTTAATAAACCATTTATTCTGCCTCCCCCAGATGCCCAGCCAGGTCCTGTTAAGGTAGGAGTCCCCGCACCACATCAGAGGGATGCTCCCAGCCAAGTAATCTCTGGAGCCTTGGAGAGTCTGAATGGTCTCATGCTGGCCCACCTGCCACGACAAACCTCCTCCAGAGCACTCCCCTTCACAGTTTACATTCTACCACTCCCAAAGGCAGTCTGCTCCAATGAGGCCTGACTTCGTCTGTCCTAACGTGCACCTGCTGATTCAAGCAGTTTAGGAATAGAAGGTGCTGTGTTCTCAACCAGGATGGCCCAACCTCTAAAATGGTAGTCCAAGCAGTCTCTACCTCCTGGGCACATCCCCTCTGCAACAGCCCCAGTAAACGAAGGTCCCATCTTTGCTTTTTCAAGGTCGGCAACAGGGAGACCCCTCCTAAAGAAGGTTCCCTCTCATTGCCACACTATCAAAGACTGCCCCCAATGTTCCTTTCTGTGGGCCTGATCAGGCTAAGGGCAGAGTTGTCTCTTTCCTTCTCTGAGTCAGACCAAGTCGTCTTACTAACACCTCTTCACCCTGTTGACCAGGTTTTTCACGGGGGCTGCTGCTGAGCCTTTATCTCATCCTTTCATGGGGGAGAGAGAGAGGATTATAATGATTTTTACTTCTAGGGGAGAGGAGAGTGTAATGATTATGTTGTCATTTTGTATTATGTCCTTTTGTCATGAATTTGTTTTCAATTTCATGTTAAAATGGGCCCACCATTCCCACTTTGTGAGGTCATTCAGCACCCTCACTTTGCACCTTTAACATCTCTCTCAGTATCACTTGGGAATGTGTGAAATGATGTGAGCTTGTCCTCACATTCCTATCAGCTGTGAATCCGGAGCCCCAACATGAACCTAACCATTGAGCAGAACACCTCTCTACTACCTGTGTAACACTGGGTAGGCCCCTTAACATCTTGTTTTTTTTAAGCCCTCAGGTGTAAAAATGTGAGGGTTCTATTAATTTATATTTGGGGCAGGACAAGGTCGAGAAGAGTGTGCCTTTGCTTTTATTCTTCCAAACTGGAATGTCTTCCCTCTCTTCCCCATGGGTCCAAATCTCACTTGTCCTTCAGGCCCACTGCCAAGGAGCCTTGCCTGATTCCCCAGGCCACACAAATCTCTGCCTCTTAGGGTCAGTGCCATACAACCTAGCTGTCTCTTAACGTTAATCTTGCCTCTCAAGCCAATCTCAGAATGTGGGTTTCTCTTGCCCTCCTGGGGCCCCTGGGGCTGTGCCAGGCCACCTGCACGCCCCACGTGGGGTGTCTACTAGACTAGGGCACGGGTGGGGAGGCCCAGGGGCCAGGTGTGAGGGGCCAGGCAGAGTACCTCTGCCTCCACCCTGCTCTCCTCCACAAAACTGCCCCTCCTCCTGAAGCCTGACCCCCAAGTCACAGGTTCCTTATTATAACCTCACTGGGTAGTGATGACCTCACAGGCCTTCTCACAGTTTCCATGGCAGCATAACTATGGAAACATGCTGCCCTCAGAGAAACTGCCCTACCAGTTCTCCACCAGATACCAATCTCTTTGGTTTTCTGAGAGATAATGTCTGACTGGATCGTCTATATTTACTCAAACCTGTGCTCTGTTCCCTGGCTGGGCAGTGCAGCAGGTACACCGAGACTGGGCATCTGTAGAAGAGGCATGGTGTACACACAACCTCACCTGGCTGCCACATATTCCTGTGGGGCTTGCCCACTATGTAAACCTCAGCACTTTCCCAGCTGTAAGTAATACCAGTGACCTGGGACACCTTCAGGGTCCCACAGTGCTCACTGCTGAGGACAAGTGAAAGGTCATCCCTGGACTGGTGTGCAGGAAGCTTCTGATCTTTATAAATGTAGCCTTCCGCTTTGGGCTACAGGATGCTTCCATTCAGACCCTTTCCTGATTGGCCTCTTAGCAAAAGACAAGTGCATTTTTGTTGGCAAATGGTAAACGGAGCAGTTTGAGGAAGAGGGCCACTCTTGAACGACACCTTCAAGCCCCAGCACCTCTGTGCTGTCATGTAGGCATCTATATCGGTCCCCTCAGACACATCCCATACTCAGCGGCTGAGAACTAGGGGAGACAGTGGTACCATATTGATGGGAAGACCGGAAGAACCAAGGTGGGTGATGAAGTGCTAGTGAGACTGGAGGGCCGAGGAGATGGTGTCCCAGGAGGCTGGGTGGATGTGAGCCTACATTTGGTACCCAGAGCCCGGTTCTGAGTCTCCTGATCACTCTGCCTCAGTATTTGGCCTTGTTCTAATCAAGATAAAAGTATCAGAGGGCTAGAGTTCAGTGTGGTTGAAACAGGCAGTATAAATGGGGCCCAAGAGGGGTTGCCAAGGTGGCAGGGGTTCTTAACCAATTTATATTATTTTTTTCCAAACCTTGAAAGGCATTTCCATTAAAGCCTCAGAAGTGACAGACTGCAAGAAATGCTTTCTCTGTTGTGGAAGGGAGAGATGGAGAGGATCACGAATGCAATTACTTTCGGGTTCTACTGTTTCCCCTGGAAACGGTGGAGAGACTTCCTCATCTGCTGCAGCCCTAGGCTCTAGGAATTGCTTTTGCAGCCAGTGTCCCTTCTCTAGGGACTCATAGAGGTGATGGGCCAAGGCTGTGTTTTGGGTGTCAAGTAGATTAAAGGTCTTCGGCCAGAAACTGGGAGAGACATGAGACAGGGAAATTCTGGCAGGAGACTGTGCACAGCAGAGGTGACTGATCAGTTCTGATTTTCTTTGCAGCAGCAGTGGCTCCCGTTTCTCCTCCTACACCTGGTCACTACCATGTCCTCAACCGAGGGTGTGGAGAAACGCAGTTCGGCCGGCATAGGGAGACATACTGCCTGGTTGGTGGCTACTGGGCCTACGGGGATGTTCCTCTGGCCACGCCAGCAAAGGTGGAAGCAGAGAAGCCAGTCCCCAGACGTGCTCCCAAGAGAGAGTGCGCTCTGAAAGAGTCGCACGAAGACCTGCGTTGCACCAGACCCAAAATCTGGCGATTGCAGCATTCAAGCAGTTTAGGAATACAAGGTGCTTTGATTCTCAAGCAGGATGGCCCCACCTCTGGGCACATCCCCTCTGCAACAGCCCCAGTAAACGAAGGTCCCATCTTTGCTTTTTCAAGGCCGGCAACAGGGAGTCTTAGAACTACTTCTGAAACACAATTGATAATTGTTAAATTATTATTTAGTAATAAATGAATGAATGAATAATTGAGTCAAAACTCCATTATAAAATAACAGAAGGATGCAACTTCTCTGAGGCTTAGATTTGGTACATGTGAGACTAACAACTATTAGCAGAGTGAAACAGACACTAGAAAAGTCACCTATGTTTTTTTCAGTCAAATAATAGTCAAAATCAGTACAGCAAAAATAAGAGCTTATTATTCAGTTGAAAGAGTAATAACCAAGAACATCTAGCTATAAGTTTAATATTCTTTTTTTCCCTCATTCACTGAAAGTATACTTAACTCTAGCAGCCATAGGTGATGGAGGAAAAAACGGGAAAATAAAATTTATAAAATGCTTATTTCTGAGCACAGATGGGGATCAAAACTAGAGAAATTCTATAAGAAAAAGCCACAAGAAGCAGAATGCAATAGATTTGCGTTCTATGCTAACTCCTTGATATACTCTAGTGATTGCCAAAGAAGGTTTTGGGTAAGACTGACAGCTGCTTTGATTTCCTCTTTCAACTGTAATGAGAAAAATATTAGGTATGCCAAGGAAAAACTTCTAGAAAGGAAAAGGAATGTACTAACTATGACACAAAGGTATATGTGGGCTCACACACAAACACATACTGTAACAAACTATTTAAATGTAATGCCTGGATTTTGAATAAGATAGGGCCTTAATTTTCTGTTTATGCTTATTCATGAGAAGGTTGCACATTCATGAGCAGGTTGCATTCAGTGAAGAAAAGTAACAGGGGCTGCAAGTTTCTGTTTCTGAAACTTAATGACATGATGGAAAAGAGTTGTGGCTTCCAGCTTTGTGGTCCACATCACTGATGGGCCATGGATATTAGTCTATATCATACCCTGACAAACAGTACATTTATTTTCAAGTTGTAAAACTGTTCAGAGCCTGGGCATAAGCTAGGCATCAGCCTCTTTTCAAGCTGTTGTTGGGTTCATGATCCTTCTATAGTAAATGGCACGCTAACTGTGAAGCATCTCCCTTACAGGGAAATTTCTAACATTCCTGCAGTAGACAGGATGGCTCCCCAAAGATGCTCATGCCCTAATCCCTAGAATCTGTGACTATGTAATATTATATTACAAAAAGAACTTTGCAGATGTAATTAAGGTTATGGATTTAAAATGGAAAAAAATATCCTGGATTAGTCTGTGAAGCTAATGTAATTCCATAAACCTTCAGAACTTTCAGCAGAATTTTCTGCAACTAAGGTTGAAGAGGTACTGCAGAAAGCATAAATCAGAGAGATTAAAAGTGTGAAAAGCTGTCAGTGGACATACCCTCACTGATGTGAAAATGGAGAGAGCAATGTAACAAGGAATGCAAGCAGCTTACAGAGTTGAGAGAGGCATCTTGCAGACAGCCAGCAAGAAAACAAGAACCTCAACCCTACAGTTCAAAGAAATGAATGTTTAGTAACAACCTGAATGAGCATAAAGTAGATTGTCTCTGGAGCCGACAGTTAAGAACCCAGGACAGAGAATATCTACATTTTGTCCTTGTGAGAATCAGAGCAAGGCAACCAGCTGAGCTCTTCCTGGAATTCTGAGCTGTAGCACTATGGTATGTTGTTTTAAGTTCTTAATTTGTGGCAATTCATTATAGCAGTAATAGTAAAGTAGAATAAATAGAAAGAAAAATTTAAATATAATGGAAGATTTAAGTACTATCATACCAACAACTACAGAAAATGTAAATGGCCTAAATATACTGATATAAAGAGAGATTGGTAGAGTTGATTAAATACACAAACCAACTATATGTGTCTATAAGAAACTCATTTCAAATACAACAATATATTCCAGTTAAAAGTAAAAGAATTAAAAATATATACCATGTAACCATTAATTAAAATAAAGCAGTATTGGTTGTATGAATAGCAGATAAAGTAGAATTCAGAGAAAAGTACCTGAGAAAGAGGCATTATATCAAAATAAAAGGTATAATCCATTGGTTAGGCATAGCAATCTTAAATGTATAAGCAACAACATTAGAGCTACAAAATATGTGAAGCAAAAACTGATAGAAATGAAAGGAGAAGTATAAAAATACTTATAGTTGGAGATTTTAATACCTCTCTCTTAATGATTGATAGAACAGCTAGACAGAAAATCAACAAGGATATAAAGGACTCACAATCCCATCAACAAACAGGATCTAATTAACATTTATAGAACCCAACATTCAACAATAACAGAATGCACATTCTTTTCTAGTGTACACAGAACATATACCAAGATAGATGATATCTTGGGCCATAAAACAAATATTCACACTTTTTAATAATTGAAAGCTTACAGGGTAGATTCTCCAATCTGTATGGATTCAAACTGGAAATCAGTGACAGAAGGAAACAGGAAAATCTCCAAATATTTAGAAATTAAAGTGTTATTATTACTTCTAAATAATTTATAGGACAAAGAGCTATTCTCAATGGAAATCAAAAAATACATCGAACTGAACAAAATGAAAATGTAACATGACAAAATTTTTGGATGTATCTAAAGCTGTTCTGAGAGGGAAATTTACTGCACTAAATGAACAGAACAGTAGAAAAGAGGAAAAGTCTCTAATCGATGATCTATGACAACCACCTCAAAAACCTAGGCAAAGAAGAGCAAAATAAATCCAAAATAAGAATAGGAAGGAAATGTAAATGTAAGAGCAGAAATCATTCAAATTGCAAACAGAAAATCAATAGAGAAAATCAATGAAATGAAGTATTGAAATTATTAATAAAATTGACAAACCTTTAACAAGTTTGAGAAAGAAAAATAGAGAAGACCAAATAACTAATAAAGAATGAAAGAGAAGATATCACTGAAGAGTCTGCAGATATCAAAAGATAATAAGTGTATATAACAAACAGCTCTACTTGCCTCATTTAACAAATTAGATGAAACAGAACATTTCTTGAAAAATACAAAGTCCACAACTCGTGCAATATGGAATAGATTATTTTCATAGCCCTGTAACTATTAAGGAAATCAAATTTGTCTCCCCAGAAAAGAAATCTCTAAACACAGATGGTTTCACTGGAGAATTCTTCTAAACATTTGAAGAAGAATTAGCACAAATTTTACACAACCTCTTCCAGGAAACAGAAGAGATGGGAACAATTGCTAGTTCATTTTATGAAGCTAGTATTTCCTTGATAACAGAACCAGATGAAGATAGTACTAAGAAAGAAACTACAAACCAATATCACTCATGAATTTAGACACAAAACTACTGATATTTAACAAAACATTTACTCATAGAATTCAGTGATATATAAAGATAATTATACAAGATGGCCAAGTGAGATTTATTCCAGAATTTCAAGGGTGTTTTAACATACAAAAATCAATCAATGTAATCCATCATATTAATACAGAAAAAAGCATTTGACAATTCAACATCCCTTCATGAATAAAATCCTCAGAACTATAGGAATGGAGTGCGACTTCCTCAACTTGATAAAGAACATCTACAAAAAAATCTAATCCTAACGTTATACTTAATGATTAAACTGAATGCTTTCTCCCTAAGATCAGAAACCAGGCCATGACTTTGGTTCTCTCCACTCTTTCTTCTTTTCTTTAATTTAAAAAAAAATTTAAATTTATTATTATTATTTTTTTTGGCCATGCCACTCGGCATGTGGGATCTTACTTTCCCAGCCAGAGATTGAACCCCTGCCCCCTGCATTGGAAGCACAGAGTCCTACCCACTGGACCGCAAGGGAATTCTGGTTCTCACCACTCTAAATCAAAACAGTGCTGGAAGTTCTAGCCAATATAATGAGGAAATAAAAGGCCTACACACTAGAAAAATAGAAATAAAACTTCCTATTTTCAGATGACATGATTGCCTATGTGGAATATCCCAAGGAATCTAAAATAAAAGAAAATCCAAATAGTATTTTCATATACTAGCAATGAACATGTGGGCATAAATGATAAAAATATAATACCATTTACAATCACTCAAAAATGAAACGTATAAATCAAACAAAATCTCTATAAGACCTATATGTTAAAAACTATGAAACACTGATGGAAGAAATCAAATCCTATCTAAATAAATAAACATGTCATATTCATGGACTGGAAGACTCAACATAGTAAAGATGTGAATTATCCAAAAATTGGCATGCAGATTTAATACAATTTCTACCAAAATTTCAGCAAGGTTTTTTGTGTACATATAGACAAGCTTATATTAAAATGTACATGGAAAGACATAGGCCCTAAAATAGATGAAACAATTCTGAAAATGAAGAATAAAGTGGTAGAAATCAGTTTATTTGATTTCAAATATCTATCATAATTAAGACTGCATGATATTAACAGAAGATATACACACAGATCAATGGAATAGAACAGAGAAAGAAACACAAGAAAATATGCCCAACTAATTTTTGACAGAGGTGCAAAAGGAACAAAATAGAAGAAAGATAGCATTTTTAACAAATTTGTAAGTAATTTTCTGGAGCATATGGCCATCTGCAGGCAAAAGCAAAAGGAAAAGAAAAAACAACCCTTAAGTCTTACACCTGATAAATTAACTCAAAATGAATTACTTTTAGGAAAAAATACACAAAAACTAAGAAATTTTTTCAGGTGTTAGGGTTAAGAGTTTTTAGACTTGATACCAAAAGCATGATGCCTAAAAAGAAAAATTGTTATATGGACCTTCATCAAATTCAAAATATTTACTCTATTAAGGCCTTAAGAAGATGAAAAGATGACTAAAGACTGGAAGAAAATATTTGTATACCATATATCTGAAAAAAAATTGGAACTAGACTATGTAAAGACTCTCAAAGCTCAATAGTTTTTAAAAAGGTAAATGAAAATTAAATTGGAAACTGAGCAAAATTAACGATGTGGTATCTCCAGAAAGGTTTCAAATAACCACATTACATTATTAAAGAAGATATTTGTCTTTGTCCAGGTTACACAGAAGCAGATGCTGGGATGATGGTTAGCCTATAAGAAGCTGGTTGGAAAATGGGGTAAGCAAAACAAGGAAGAGGAATAAATCCTGTTAATTCAAGGCCAAGTCCAAGCTTTAGTCTGATCCTGAAAGGGAGCTCAGGAGTATAAATTATGCTTCAAAGTTTGTCCCACTCAAGGCAGAAAGCTGGGATTTTATAATTCTGCACCAGTCATCCATTGGCCAACAGCACACGGAAGGGGAGAAGTAAAGCCCCAGGAACTTCTGAGTCTCTGCATTTATGACAAAGTGGCTCCAGGAGCCCAGAGTAGCCTCAAAGAGTGTCCCAGGTACAGATGTTAAGTAAGAGGAAAAGCACACCATGACTTGGAACAGTACACACGAAATGATAAAGGGAATCAGTGAATTTTTGGATCGAACACCAAACTGTGTCCACTACAGTGGCCATGGTAGGCTCATGGACAAGGTAAGATTTGGGCAAAGAGATGATGGGATTGAAGCACCGTTAGGTCCTAAAAGTATTTAGAATTATGCTTGGCATATGTATGCTAAACCAACAAACAAAGAGCCATTAGTACACTTAGCAAACGTCTCACCATGTGAGAATCTATGAGGTGCCCTGTGATGAATATCTAAGAACCTGTTTGTTTATTCTCTGTTTGCTCAGGTTCTGATGCCCAAACTCTATGATTTCTACTGTGTGAGACATGGCCATTGTGGTTCTTTCTGAGTCGCATCCTCCTGGCAGCACCCTTAGTTAAAAAATATTATAAAATACATTAAAAATTTTAAAAGTTAACACTAAATAATCAATTCCCCTAAACTGGTACAACTAAGTAACTTCAAATTTAAGTTATTTAACTTAGTCATATCATTTCTATAATATGAACATTATCCTCATTTTTACCAGTAAGAAAATAGAATTTTAGGATATAAAATTAACCTCAACTGAGAGACACAGCAGCTAATCACTAACTAGAGTCAGGCTTGAACTCCCAGCAAAACTCTGTTCTTAATCACTTCAACGGACTGTCTCCAGCTAATTCTGAAATTCGAGGCATCACATAGCTGTGGGAGTGCTAATTTTCTTTGGCAGGAGCAGTAGGATTTATTTCCTTTCTGTGGCACCACTCCCTCCACCTCTCACTCAAGAGATGTTTCCCAACAGAGATGGGTTCTTAGCTCTTAGATCTCTGCTGAGGACTATTCTCTCCAATTGACTCACTCATACCTTTCCACATGGCAGAATTTCCCACAATGCCATTGAACCTCCACAGGTTACCTTGCTGGCACTCTTTTTTTTCTCCCCAACAGGAGTACATACTTTCTTTTCTCTTCTGAGTATCTCACAATTTAGCCATGAAAATGGCATCAAGGACACTCTTGGCTTGTTTTACCAAGGTTCTTCTCAACTCCCATGTGCCAGCTTTCCCTGAGCTCATTTGCAAAGGATGATGCATGCAAAAATGAGTTATATCCAGCAAAGGAAACAAGGATAGTTAAGAGAAAAGAGGGAAGTATTAGTTCTCAGCGGAGATATTTAATATTAGGTTATCATTTTATAACTGGGAAACAAGTATGCTATCCATTGTCAAAATAATACTAACCTAATAGCTGGGGAACACAGCCATTGCTTTAATATTACAAATAGAGAATAGATAGTTCTGAGAAATTTTCATAAATGGAAAATGCAAAGTTAAAAAACTTGAAAACAGTGCTTTAAGAATGTGCATCCTTAATTAATTGAATGAATACCAAAATAAATCATTTGGTTAAAAGCTGTCATAATTGATTACATGTGCCTGCTCTTAATTCCTTAGAATAATAGGAAAAGTTACAGTGGCATCATTTCAAACACCACAGCATTGCACAACAGTGGTCTTGTGACAAGCACAGCAAGATGTAATCAGGCTTTTCCTGTAAGAGAAAGGAAATGTACGATGAAAAAATCCTGAGTCTCCAAATCTCCTGTACACATTTAGCATGGTGAATCATTGTTGGCTGTATTAATGCAGTCAACTAAATGGATAAGAAAGGCAATTCTGTAATACATGCCTGAGATATGTCTTTTGGAAGAGCTTGATTTTCAGCAGTGGGTTACAACCGTATATACTGAAACAATTTCCTACAATTATCAGCAAAATTGAACGTTCATTTCAGATTTTTTAGTTTGGACCAAGAGTAAAGTATAGCACGGTATAAGACTATGCTATGGTGTGAGACTGGCAGGGTTTGAATGCTATTTATGCTACTTGTCAGCTCTGTCATCTTAGTGAAGTTTTGTGAGCTTTCCCAACCTTAGTTTCCTTGTATGTAAAATAGGAAAGTAATAGTACATGCCTTCTAAGGTTGTTGTGAAAATTAATTGAGATAATGCATTGAGATAATCCAAACAGAATAATTAGTACAGTGCCCTGATGAGTAAAGCTCTCAAAAATGTTCACTGCTATAATTACCTGCTCTCTTTTCTCCTCTGCATACATCTCAACTATGCCAATAACATGAAGATCATATTGCACTTTGTATTTTGTCTCACCCTCTGTGAGCAACATTGCTCTTAAATGAGCAGCCCCGGATCAGAGACTACAAGTTATAAATTATAGGTCCTCCATTTACTACTAGATCAGAATGGGAAAGTTATTTAGCCTCTTTTTAGTTTTCTCATTGATTTTAATAGACTATTTTTAGAACAGTATAAGTTTTACAGAAAAATCAAATAGATAACGTGATTCTCTTTATTTGCCTGTCTCTTCAGTTTTAGGGGCAGCAATTTTCCTTGTGACCTCAGTTATCTGATTGATCTAGAGGAGCTGCTGCTTTTCAGTTTGCTTTTTTCTTGTTGTGAGGATGGGAGTGATGACGCCCAAGCTCCTTTACGTGTCGCAAAGGAAACTGAAAATCTCCCACTTGTTTTAACCTCTTGGAGCTCTATGCCATTCTTTACAGACTTGGAGCCGGCTCCCTAGGAATCATTCACACCACAGGACTCAGGTCAGGCACAGCCTTGATGCCTACCAGCCCCAGTGGTGTTAAAGATCTGTGGTATCCACCAGAACTGATACCCAAGCCCTTACATTTGTCAGGCTCTCCAGGAAGCCAAGAGAATTAGTCCCTGTTGAAAGTGTGTCCTAAGCACTCAATTTAAGTAATAAAAGCAGTAGACTAGAAATGGTCAATCTACGGTAGAGATGCAGCCTCAGAATCCTTCTTAACTCAGTACTCTAAGGAGTCACTATCAAACCATTTGCTTTGGCTCATAAGGCTGAGCCGGTTTTCCATTCCTATGCAAGAGCAGTCCCCAACCTTTTTGGCACCAGGCACCAGTTTTGTGGAAGGAAATTTTTCCACAGACGGAGGGTGGGGGGATGGCTCAGGCGGTAATGCGAGCGATGGGAAGCGGCAGATGAAGCTTCACTCGCTCGCCTGCTGCTCACCTCCTGCTGTGCAGCCTGGTTCCTAACAGGCCAAGGACCGGTACTGGGGGTTGGGGACCCCTGCTATATAAGACAGTATAAAGAAACAGAGCATGTTAATATAAGCGTTCATCCCCCAAAATGTTGCAGCCCAGGAGGCAAATTGAATGCAACTAGAGCACAGTACAAAGCACTCGTTTTCTTCAGAATAACACTAGGCTCAGGAAGAGATGAACTTCTAAATCTTAATAGCTGAATACAATAGGACTTTTTATTCACACAAAGTTCAAGTTGTGCATTCCTAGACAGCAGAGACTCTCCACCGAGCATGTTTTAGGAACTCAGGTTTCTGCCTTCATGTGGGTCTTCCATCTTCCTAAGTTGCCATGTTCATTAACAACAGGGGAGAAGGGAAAAGAGCTTGAAAGGTCACACTTTGGAGAGTTTGGGAGACAGATGGATTGAATGTGAAAATTAGCTCTACTCCTCATTACCTGTATAGATTTGATGAAGTGATTAAAATTTTCTGAAGCTATTTTGTCTCTAAAATTAGTGCAATAATACCTAACTGAAAGCCGACAACTGAAATTAAAGAATGTGTCTAAAGTTGCTAAAAGGGGTGTAACACTCAATAACCATTCAACAAACACTAGCATTCTTCTCCTTTTACTTTCTGGTATAGTTTTTCACTAGATTGTGTACACTGCATATATAGATGTATGTGTCTACAAACATACACACATAAATACATATAGGTAACTTTCTGTATGTATTATAATTCAGAGCTTTTCATGTGGTGACTTAATAGCTTTTCAAAGCACCTTCAGATCCCTTCAATCTCAAAAATGTAAGAAAGAAAATAGGTGATCAGTTCGAAGCAAGTATACTGAAAAATGAAACTAATTTTTGTAAGTGAAAAATGATTATTTGTGATTTTATAAAGCTCTACTGAGTATATCACATTATAGTCTGGGAGGGTTATAAGGGAGAGAAAGGAACTGTACTGGTTTCTGAAGGATGGAGAAGATCCAGATACATAGCAGGTGGGGAGAAAAAGTCTTTCAGGGACTTAAAATTAGCCCTGTTCACAGCAAAAACATTTAGAATTGAATGTGCCAACTGCAGCCTGCCTGGTGCTACCCAAGACAGAGGCAAAAATTACACCCTCATTGCTCATCTAATATATTCAAATTCCATAAAAGAAAATGACTTGTTACTTGTCAGTAGCTATTTTGATTATTTTTATTCATTCTGGTTCACATGTGAGCAGCTCTCTGGATACTTGATAGGACAGTATAAAGTCACTGAGCTCTTGTTCTTTATGAATAATCTTTTTATTCCCTGGACAGTCATTTTATAAAGCAAGACTCATTAGAGTACAGTACTTAATTCCAATCAAGTTTTCCATTACAGTTTCTGGGGTGTAAGTTCTGCTCAAGCATCAATTTAGGGCTATTCACTGTGCCTCTTATGTCTCCAATTAAATCATGCATAGGGAACTATTTGGTGTATAACTTAAATCCCATGATGCAAATGATGACAAGTCTCAGATCCAGGTCTGATGTTTATAGCTAAGGAGGAAATCTGTCACATGAGGGAGAATTTCCATGCTGAGAATGTGCTGTGATAGAGTGGGTATAACATAGACATGGGAATAAAAACTTCCAGGGTGCAAAGAGCTCTCTCGCACATTAACTTGGACACTTAACTCCTTTATTGGCTCAGTTTCCTTATATATAAAGCAGTGATATACGGATACCTAATATAAAGCTAATTGAGTTCATAATGAGCCTTTGATAATATTGATAAATATTGTTTGTATGTGGTAAAGCAAGTTGACATACAAGTTCAGTTTGGTAAACAGATATTAAGTGGTTATTATGTACCAAACACTATGTCTAAACTTGGAAATACACAGAAGAAAGAAATCATGGTTTCTGCACTCAGAATTCTTATAGTCTAGACGTGAATTCAGTAACAGATAATTTCAATTTATCAGGGGAAGGACCATTGTAACAATTAACACCTGGCTGCACAACTAGTAAGTGGTATACAGAGGCAATAAGTCTAAGCCATCTAACTTCACAGCTCCAGGGTTAACCATGGCACTGCTCTGCAGTAAGAGAGATGCTACTCATGTGCTAGGACACTAGCAGATGTAAAACTCACCCAATCTTACTATTAGGAAGACTATAGAATATATTTATTATATATATTTAAAAAAACTAAAATGAATCTCATATAAAGAAGAAGAGAGGGGGAAAACTGCAGGCAGAAAAAAAGAGAAATGAGAAAACCAAGGAAGCTGAAAATAGGAAGGTGTGTTCTAGAAAGCTCAATGAGGTGTCTGAGGTGGGAATGTATGTTTCCTGTTGCTGCTGTAACAAATTCAGCATCTCAGAACAACACAAATTTACTGTCTCACAGTTCTGCAGATCAGAGTGTGGGTGTGGCATGGCTCAGAAGGGTCAACTGCTTAGAATTCACAGTGCTGAAATCAGGGGGTCAGCAGAGTTGCATTCATTTCTGAGGTTTTGGGGATAAATCTGCATCCAAGTTCATTCAGATTGTTGCTCAAATTCAGTTTCTTGCTGTTAAAGGACTGAGGTCCCTGTTTCCCTGCTGGTTGTCAGCCAGGGGCCAGTCTTTGCTTCTAGAGGGTGCCCACATTTTTTCTCATCCTTCCCATTTGCCCTTCCCTCCTCTACTCCTTAAAGTTGCTTAAAACTGTATCTGGAACATGGTAAATACTCTAAAAATGTCACCTGTTTTTATTTATTTATTTACTGTAATACTGTATGAACAAATTACTAGGGAAGCCCAAAGGAGGAAATAATGACTCAGATGGCTGAAATAAATGAAGAAAAATAAATAATTGACATTTATGTAATAAATAGATAAGGAAAATCCCATCTGATGGGATCAAAATAGACAAAAACACTTATTTTCAAAAGAATGAATAGGGCTTCCCTGATGGCACAGTGATTGAGAGTCCGCCTGCCGATGCAGGGGACACGGGTTCCTGCCCTGGTCTGGGAAGATCCCACATGCCGCGGAGCGGCTGGGCCCGTGAGCCATGGCCGCTGAGCCTGCGCGTCCGGAGCCTGTGCTCTGCAACGGGAGAGGCCACAACAGTGAGAGGCCCGCGTACCGCAAAATATAAAAAAGAATTAATAGTGCAGGGAATGGATTCTTTTTTACTCTTGAAGTTCACAAGATGTCTTGTGGGAGTAGGAAAAAGAGGTTGAAAAGAAAAATCAATAAGACACATTGAGATCAAATTTTGACGGTTCACATCAAGGCATCCATAGAAACCACATAGGGTCTATTTTGTTGAATAAGTAATGTAACTGAATGGCAGGGCATATATTTGTATACAGAAGCAGACTGTAGGAAAAAAAAAAACAGGGCAAATTCTTTAGGTATAGATTTTATACTACGTAATAAAGAGCTATCAAAGATTTATTGCAAATAGTTATATAATAAGGAATTGATTTTATCAATAAACTTTTAAAAAATACACTGAAATTTATTTTGAGTTTCTTCTGGAG
The DNA here is from genome assembly GCF_003676395.1 of Aethalodelphis obliquidens. Taxonomy (NCBI): domain Eukaryota; kingdom Metazoa; phylum Chordata; class Mammalia; order Artiodactyla; family Delphinidae; genus Aethalodelphis; species Aethalodelphis obliquidens. The sequence continues at coordinate 23,110,324 of NW_020837958.1, forward strand.
TTAATATCCCTGGATACTTATTATGACACTGATTTACTCTATTATTAAAGATAAATTATTTAATGTCTTGGAATGTTTATTTACATTAAGAGCTTAAAATATTAAATAACCTGCTTGATCTTTTTGGTAATGTGATTCTATAATGTCCAAGGTAATAAAGGACTGAAATGTCTCTTAATGATTATTATCTAATTAGAAACACCAAGTTTAGCCTGTCTGGATGGGATAAGATATGGCTTAGAGCCCTGAAAGGTCATCAAACCCTCCACAAACCTCACCTGCTCATAGTTTGCATTTTTGTAATAGAGTAAATATGTTCCATTACTCTTGGAAACAAAGAGTTGAGTTGTCAGTTCCCTTGAAAGTAACACTGCAATATGTCACACTACATTTTAAATGACTTTGCTGCTTCTGACACAGAATTATTATTCACTTTACTTTTTTCTCATTAACATATCCCATAAACTTGGATGTGAAAAGGGAATCTCACTGATAATGCCTCTGTGTTGCACAATTGTGGCTGTTATAAAGATGTGAGAAACAGACTAATCCCAACTGGGATTAATTAATTCTGGGACTGAGACCTAAGGAGATGCAGTCTCTTAAATAGTTAGATGGCCATGCTACAACTAAAGACTGTTCTTTTCTTCAATGCCTCTGAAAAAATTTATACATTTACAAAATTAAAATGACAGTTTATTATTGAAAAATGTTATTTTCTTATAGGTATACTTTAAGCAATAAAATCACATTCATATATAATCATGGTAATAGACATTCTTTAATTTGTTTTAAAAGGTCTAATATTTTATGTCTTGATGACAACCAACAAACTTCCCATTGAGCTAGTGAAACAAATTGTGTATTACAGTCTGCTGATACAGAATGTTAGGGAGTTAGTCTAGAAAAAGTAAATGCCATGAAGTGGGGTAGGAACAATTCCATCTTATAATTTAAAAAAAATTTTTGAAGAAAAAAATCTAATATTAACTTCTAATTTCATATATATATGTTATATATATATAAAACATAATTGTCATACTATCCAAGAGAACTTCTAAGTAAAAAAATTTACAAATTATATTTTGACAGTTGGTTCATCACTGTCTAGAGGGAAAGACATAGTATAATGAGCAAAAGACAATTAAACTTGTCTGAGAAAATGAGAAAAAGTTCTAGGGACCCAGCAGCAGCTGTGATGAGAGAAGAGACAAAGTATTCTACTTAAGAATTTGCAAATGCAACATCAAAAATAGCAACAGAATACATTTTACAAGGATACTGGGAAAAATGGTATTTAATATATATTTATGTACTTAATAGGGAGAAAAAGTTTAGAATGATATAGATTTATATTCCTAAACTTCAAAATCATAAGGTAAAATCTGCAGTTATAAAATAGATCATCATCTTGCTACCACTTTGTTACTATCTCACAAAAATCACAAAATATATTCTAGGGTTCAAGTTATTTAATAAAGGAATGCTATATATTTATATCTATAATGTTAATAAATAAACATAGCTATTTATAAATTTTTTCTTTAAAATGAAACAAGTTTGAAATTCCAAATAACTTATCAGATGGAGAGTGAATAAACATGCTTATGACTCATTCATTTATTCAGATACTTTAAAATTTGCATTCAAATCAAAGCAGTGATTAAACAGAGGAAGCATAAGTTTCCCAGATGTTGAAAGGTAACTGACATGGACTGAATTGTGTTCCCCCAAAATTCACATGTTGAAGCCCTAATCCCCAGTGTAAATATATATGAGATATATTTAAGTAATTAACAAGGGTTGAATGAGGTCATACAAACAGGGCCCCAATTCGATAAGTTTGTTTTCCTTATAAGAAAAGAACAAGAGACCAGAACACTCATACGAGGACACACCGAGAAAGCAAATTCATATGCAAGCCGGGAAGAGAGCTCTCACCAGAGACTGAATTCTGCCTGAAACTTGATCTTGGATTTACCAATCTCCAGAATTGTGAGAAAATAAAATTCTGTGGTTAAGCCCCATTGTCTCTGGTGTTTTGTAATGGCAGTCTGAGAAGACTAATAGAGCAACCATCATGAGGTAATTTAAATGTGATAATAACGCTTTAAAATCATACCAAGATGACATACCTGCCTCTGTAAGCTGAAATAATCAACCTTTTACAATTTAAAAATCAATAAAAATAGAAAATATAGTGATGACTATATCTAATATAGCTTTAAAATTTTACTTGAATTTCTTATAATCTATTTATGTGGAGATGTACTTATAGGTAACAACCTATATACAGCTATTTAATAAAAGATGTACAATACATAAAATAGAAAAAAATTCAGTTGATTATTTTTTAAATTACAAAATGTAAAATTTCACACAAGCAATAGAGGAAGTTTGGGCTTATTTATTACAGGAATCAGCATTATACTTGAATTTCCTTAGCTTCAGCTGATTACAAAATCTTAGTAACAATATATTTTTTAATTAAAGTACTTCCTTATGTCAACAAATGTACTAACATGTTTAGGCACTTCCCAACTCTTACACGTTATATATGACTACTAGGTTGCTTGTGCATGAAAGAGAAGTCTTACGTAAATCCCTGTGGGTATTTGATAATATGCTCTCTGGAAACAGATTATTCCTGAAAACATGTATGTCTTTCATCTGATCTCCAATTAATTACTTTCAAACATCTTTCAAATACACATCCTTTAGGTAAGTGTGGTATTATCTGTCACTAGAAAGGTTGTAAATGCAATTATTCATCCATTTTATTGTAAATCATGACTTGTACTCTTCTTGAACTTTCCATGTCTATAAAAATAGAATACATGTATCAATTATGAAATCATTAAGGTATAAGCAGTGTATCATATACTCCTTCCCTACCCTCCATGAGAAGGTTCTTCCTGAGCACTCTGCCTTCTAAAGTGTTAGTGAATGTAATTATCTGAAAGTTACATTTCCCAAGGACATTTACTTTTCAAAACAAAGCAAAAGCTTTAGTTACCGATTCTTATAGTGGCAAAACATACACTTCTTTAGGAATGTCTCAATATCTGGAGTAGGAAACAGGAAGCCTGTTGCTCTTAAAAATCTGCCACTGCAACGTGAAATCATCTGTGTCTATGTGCATGTTTTCCATAACACTTTCTTAACTTTGCTGAGTTTACCTTCCTGACCCCAATTCAGATTACACTTCTTTAATTCAATTTATGTGTGCATCATGGTGTAAATTTGGCATCCTCCTGTGGACCTCATTCTTGAAAGCCTGTTACAGTCCAATTATCACAATCTAACTCCTTCCTTGGACGCTGATATTGGAGATATGAAGTCCCATATTGTTAAGAGTTTTAGGGAACCAGCTCCACTTGGCTGGCAACACATGGTCATTCTTTGCCTTTACCTGAGTGAGCTCGCTTTAACCCTCATGTAAAGTGGGTTATAGCCTCAAACCTCTCCTTTGAGAATTTTGTCCAGATCAACAAGGCCCATTCATGGCTTTTCTTCTAAATAGGAGCAAGTGTGCATTTGACCAGCCTCCCTGAATCATTTTGTTGTAATTCTAAACCACTATCTTGAGCTTTGAGAATTAGTTGGCAGACTGGCAGCTATCTTGAGAAAAGGATGATATTGGTTGAGGTGGATAGGAGTGATTGGCTGGAAGGTGAGCTCTGGCACATACCTATTCTTTCATTGCAACAATAGGGACATTTGAGAACTTGTCACAAACTAACTGAAGAAAAGGAGCTGGTTATCTAGCCTTGAAGTGCACAGAGTTAAAGAGAAATCAATAACAAATACACAGTTAAATAAAGTCAATTAAACAACAACAAACATCCCATCTTTATTCCATGAAAGCTCTGTGATTGTAAATTAGATGCCACTTTAACTTGCCCTTGTAAACAAGAGCAACGTTTTTTTAACTGATGATACAATTATATAATATGTACAGCATATCAGTTAGAATATGTTCAGTTGTAGGTAACCCAAAATTCAAGTGCAAATATTCTTAAACCATGAAGTGAATCTTCCGGTTCATGTATCTGGCAATGACAGAGATAGGGTAAGTTTCATTGTGGTTTTGATCTAATTATGTCATTAAAGGCCCAGTTTCTTTTTTTCTGTTCTATCTTACTAATGCTATCATATTTGAGGACTAGCTCTGCATTTGATTCCACAGTGGCTGCCTTCAGCTTTGCTGTCCAAATCTATAGACAGTAAGCTTCTCTTTTCTACCCCAGGAACAGAAATTCCAGTTTTCATCCATTTAGGTACCTGCAGATGAACAAGTCCTTACGGTGGTGGAATAGCATGCCATGGTTGACACAGGCCTAGATAATATTTTCTAATTGTTTAGGCCAATCAGGGCCCAATGCTTAGAGCTGAGCATGCACCTTTTCCACATTCCCTACAAGATAGAAGAGGACGGGTAGGCCACCAACTCTTCACAATATACCATATGTACACATAGTTGGTGTTACTAAAAACATTTGTTGAGAGAAATAAATGAATTTATTAAACTGAAGGCTGTTAATATAATTAGACTTTACTATCTTTTCCTGCTTAGTGAGAGATGAGTGGATAATTTTGATACTCTGTTAACACTTCTGTTGCAAATGAAAACTGTATGAAGGTACCAGATTCAGAACCAGAAAACTGGAAGTTGAGTTCCATGGCTGACTCTTAGTAACATCATGGGCAAAGTAATTCATTCTTCAACTTCTATTTCAACCTCCCTAAAATGAGAAAATCAGAGTTCATACCAAAAGTGGGGGAGAAGGGAAGAAACTGATTTCTATGTATACACTGGTCTTTTTGTTAAACAATTTTAAATGCACCTTACTTTGAAGTAAATATACAATTTAAATTTAACAAATAACTAGTTCTTTGGTCAACTCTTTTACAAATAATGTGCCCTCATTATCTGCTTAAAATTTTTTGTTGCATGTGAATCATATTATCTCCTAACAAACAGAACAATTTTCCTGCAGTAATAAGTTATATCTTGTATTGAGTAAAACATGGTTAAAACTATGTTCACTTCCACTTTTCAAAAACAGACTTCTAACTTCAATATTATAGCAACTTTGATTATATATGTCCTTGAGTGAGAACAGGTAGTTCTGAAGAGAAAGGAGCCTTCAGACATTTTAGAGAACATGGAAGAATTTTCACCTGTTACATAAAATATCTCAGATTGATAGGAAGAGAATTTACTATGTCCACAAATACAGTAAGATGGCAAAGGCATTCTGACTCACAATTCATGCCTCTACAGAGTTAAAAGTGCTGTAGATTTTGATTTACAAATTTTGACTTTTAATCTATACGTTTACAAATACGTAAAATAGCAAACTAAGATGCAGTAAGCACAATTATATTTCATAGATCCCTTCTTTTAGGCATGCTGGTTAAGTGTACAGTCTCTGAATCATAAAGAAAAGATTTGAATCCTAGCACACTATCTCTTAATGTCTTTGAGAAATTGATGCTTTACTCAGTATAGCACATGAAGATAATAGGATATACTTCATAAGGTTGTGATTAGGTTTAATTATATCTAGATACAGATAGCGCTATATGCCCTGTTATATAGTAGGATGCATCAAATAAATAATTAGTAATTGTAGTTTTACTGTCTGATAAACAAATAAAAGTGTTAGAAAAGCTTTTCTCTAAAAAGTAGGAAATAAGGCAAAGTGACTTTGAAGTTAATCTATATGACAAGTTAATTTCCTTGACACCTGAAAATCAATTCACTTTTATATTATCGAGCTCTGATTTTTAACTTATTCACTGGGCACGAGTCATGCTATGGGAGATTTGAAAAGTGCTAAGAAAATCCTCATTCTTTCAAGGAGCTCAGAATCTGATCTGGAAGCTATGCTTTCCCTGAAACAAATATCATGCTTAATAGAGGCAAGGTGTTTTGGAGAAATCAATTCTGACTGAATGATTTGTCATTAATAATTTCAACAACACAAAGCCATTGATTGATAGATTTCTGTCTTTAAACCATTCCTCTCTTAAGGACTATGTTTTATATTTACAGGGAAATAAATATAGGAAGGCCAGTGAGGACTTTCTGATAGTTATAAAAGCTTTTGTGCATCCTATTTTGGAGGAAGTTTATTTCTGGCATATTTCATTGCATTTGCTGTTTAAAAAGAAAAAGAAGAAAACATTTAAACATTCTTTATTTGAACTATTTTTTTTGCACTTTTTAATACAAAATTAATTCCAAATAATTTTTAAATTCATTTCACATCAAAAAAATGGCTGATAGATAAAAGGAGTTTAAAAATACATTTTTAAGAACATATCTAAGCAAATTACTTAAAATCATTTTTTAAGCACAGATGATAGACTTGGGCTGCCGTGGACCCAGTCTCAATCCCTGTCTCATGAATGTTATGATAAATTATTAAAACTAAATTGTGTTTTAAAGATAATTCCATTTTGAAGTTGAAGCACTCAGTCCAAAAGGAATGGAAAACTGATGCTTGATAGTCTTAGAAGCTGAAGCAGTTTCTCCCCACAAACCTCTAGAAAAACTGCTTTTTAGAAGAAAAACTTATGATTTTACACTTGCTTGTATGATTCCTCTTCAAAATGTCATCAAGAGAGATGCCATTTTGCAACAGAATGTATTCTCTTTTGATCCCTGGATAGAGTTCTAAAAGGCCCATTTTGAAGCTTTCTCAATTTTATAAGTTAGAATGTTGTGGGGTTTGTAAACCAACATTAGACAGAAAAAGCTCCTTTTCCTCTTTTGCTCAGTTCCATCAAGATTATCCTCTCCTACAAGACCAGTCAAAAAAAAGTGAGAATACATCAAATGTGATCTAGCTTGATATGAGTATCTATACTTCTATGAATACATAGAAGACTAATTATAGAGAATGATATTGTATTTGCAGAAATTTAATAAATTGATTAATATTTAACGTAAAATGGTTTTTATTGTATTTTGATGCTGAAATTATTTTCCCAAGAATATGCTAATCCAGTAAGATATAGAAAGTAAACAATGCCATTCCCTTGGGATTCAAACTGATTTAATCTGTAGTTAGTGAATTAATAATGCAGTGATGTCAGAGAACTTTAATAAATGCCTTTCCAGTAAAAGCATATACAAAAGTAACACTAATGTCAGAGAAATGCATGCTGTTGGTTTGACTTTAAGCACTGGGTATCAAAATATTGAGCAGCCAAATATTGCCATTATGGGAATATTTATCAGCTTGAAATTGATAGACTGATTACAAGTGCTGTTTGTAGCTTGAATTGAAGACTGATTACAAGTGCTGTTTTTAGCTTCAGTTTAAGGGACAGATACCCAAGGAACTTAACACCCAAACTGATTAATTCACCCCATCTTTAGCAAATTGCAGTTGATTTGGCATACACAGCAGGAATATCTTAATGCAAATGTGGCCTCTTCTATTTTCCTAAGGCATCCCTAATTAGAAATATTATTATTATATTAATAAAGGAAAACTGGGATAATCATTTCATCTTCATTTCTGCAGAGCAAATATTTTGTTTTACAGTCTCAACAGAGTGATGCTATGTTACACTCCAACTCCAGCCCTGAGAGATATCACTTCAAAAGAGTAAAATCCACAAGACTAGAATAATAAAGAAGTGACTAGACTATTCAAATCCACCAAGCCATGAAGTCAATTGAGGCACCTCTCTGCTATTAAATGACAAAGAATGTCTTTTGTTGTTGTCATTGTTGTTATTCTTCTTCATGAGGTAATACACCTGTTTTCCTTCAGTTCCAGGCCCCCATCTTTGTAGCCTCTGATTGGAAAAGAAAGATGCTTCTTTTATTTTCAGCTCAGTTAAGAATAATCTTGGTGAAAGGATCCTGATTGGGATGTGGGAGGAGAGGCAGTCTGATTATTTTAACTAGGGTAGAACTTTCAGAGAGAAAAAATACCCAATTTAAAAGTTCTTCATACAATGCCTGCTGTATAGTAGTGCTTCATACATGTTAAGAAACTATTAACATTGGCTCTCAATATGGGTAGGAGAGTACAGCCATGTGTGGAACTGGCAATCAGAAACTTTAGGTTTTAATCCCAGTTCTGATGTTGGGAATGTAATTTGGGGAAATTGCATTGCCCCTCAGAACTTCACATTTTCATTTGTAAAATCACCTCAAAAGATACCCCATACTCACTGGGGTTCTCTCCTGAGTGAGATAAATATTGCCTTTATTGTCCATTCTAGTCAATAAATGTCAATTCAACCCCCTTTCCCTTTTTTGAGTTTTGGGGTATCAGCCCAATTCTGACAAAAGTGGTATAACCTTGGGAATCCACCAAAACTCTGTTTCCCCACCCATCTAAGGATATTGTTATCTCTTCCTGATAAAACTGCTTTTCAGAAAAAATGTAACAGTGCATTTAATAATACTTTATGAAGTTAAAAGCCCTTTTTAGATGCAAGGGCTTACCATAGTAGGTGGAGATTGTTCCAGTTTTCCTTTGTCACTAGAGACCTTTTAAAAAGCTAACGATAACTCAGGCAGCAACTGGGAACCAAAAACTAAAAAAAATGCATTCCAAGTGCATATAACTTGATACTATCTTGGTGCTATCTAAGATTAATAATGGATTCTAATGTCATTATGTAAATTATTAATGCTATAGAAGTAGATGGTTAATGTGATTGAACCTATTTGGTAAGGAATAAAAATGACTGGGAATAAGTATGATCATAGCTAAAGCCTGCAGATGCTACTTCTGCTGGAGTCTGAGAAAGCTTTCTTCTAAAATGCTATGTGCTGGAACGCTTTCAAATGCAGCTGATCTCTTCATTCATTTTATATTTCTATTCACATGATAAATTAATATCTTTCTTTTCATCACATCTATGTAAAACTAGGAAAGCTTATTCTTCACAAATAATACTAATCCCCCCCAAAAGAAAAACTTTTCAAAAAAAAGAGACTACCAGCTACAACAAGGGAGATTCTAGAAATAAGTTATGTAAATAGGACCATGGGGGAACATAAGATTTTAACAGCATCAGGATTTAATGATAATCACAAGGACTTATATTTTTAAGGTCTATAAGGAAGAAAGAAGAACATATACTGAAGGGAAAATGTTCAAAGTCACATAAGTCACATTTCACGATAAACTGTTATTGAGTAAATCTATCTCTCATTTGAAGAATTCTCTGCAAAGAGAATAAAAAGTGCACTGGTTGAAAGCACTAAATGATTTAGTACAGAAGAGACTCTAGAAGAAGAGTGATACTTAGCACTGAAATATTATGGCCAAGCTTGATGAACAATGGCAGAAAAGCAAGCTGCCTTCTCTCTTTTTGAATGATTTATTTTATAAAGCATTCTTTTAGGTAAGTCTTTCTGCCACTGATTGACTATGCAGGCATCACATATAATAAATAGGCTGTCCTTCTGTATATTTGCTAATTTGGTTACTTCAACTATACATGTTACTGTTCAGCTTTTCTGAAATTGACCTATATTTAGAAATTTAAAATGGGGATTTTGGATACAAGAGACAACCAGATGTGTGTGTTCTTGTAGGGGCGAGGAGTACTTGATAAGTTCACCACACATCTCTGACCAGCTTGGAGTCTGCAGGTTCATTCAGGAGAGACCTGAAAATGCCCAAGCTCTGTACCAACCCCAGAGGACTGGGTGATAGCTGACACACATAGGAGAGACTGGAGGGGGCCTGCTAGAAAGTGAAAACTGGAGTAGACTCATATCCTGCCTGAACTTTGAAGGTGCACCCAACACACATAGAGTTACATCGGTAGTGTGGAATCTTTATTGGGTCAAGGTGTGTTTGAACTCAATCTCTGACCAGTCCTTGGCTTACAAAAAATTATGCTGACACTTGGGAACAACCTCTAAAAAAAAAAAAAAAAATGAAAGAAAAGAAAAACGAAAACTCTGGAAACCCCAGAGGCAGCATGATGTAGGGGAAACAGATTCCATAGATGAGATCTGGGCCAGGTGGGCTATTTACAAAGACAAGAAAAGATAGTAACAAAGCAGCAATGACAGCCTCATGTAAAAAGCAAGCAAAATCTAGAACTGCTGTGACGTACAATCTAAAATGACTAGTTTTCAACAACACCTATGCAACATACAAAGAGAAAATGCAGATCTACAAATAGGGGGAAAATAGCAATATGGTGGAGGGCTGAGCTCTTAACTTGTGAGATCTATGCCAATTCTGGGTAGTCAGTGTCAGAATTGAATTTCAGTACATCCAGATAGGATGGAGACACAGTACTACTAAATAAAGCCTGGAGAAGTATCAAGATGAAAATGATGTTTTCTAAATATTCACTGGACAAATTTAAAAGCTGTGTTAGTTAGAAGTGGAAAATGGAAGTCAAGATCTAGAAAAGCAAAAGTTAGTTTAAACATAAATATGAGATAATCAAGGCCTGAATCCCCTGCATCTTAGATACCGATTTAGATCCTGTAGGACACATCTTTCTTTACATTATCCACTTGTGCTATCCAAGCCACCATGATAACTGCTTTTGCATGAACACAGACTAATACTACCTATGTCTTACACCTACTGGTTTGTTGTACCAGTTCCTATGAGCTCCTAGAGCTGAGAGTTAAATATCCGGGAACATTGAGAGCCAGTTGTTAAATCATCAGTAGCTTGAAATTGGCTTTGGGGAGGTGTTTCTGTAACACAGTTAAGGCAAATGCAATCAATGCTATACTTCAGGGCTTTCTTCTTTTCTTTTTCTTTCTATACTTTCACTTCTTTCTCTCCTTCCTTCCTTCCTCCCTTCCTCCCTCCCTCCCTTCTTTCCTTCCTACCTTCCTTCTTTCCTTCCTTCCTTCTCCCTCTCTGTCTCTCTCTCTCTTGTCCTTCCTTTATTTGGAAAGCCAGTTTACCAGCCTCCCACAGCTCACACCTCTCATCTTATGTTTTGCTTCTTTGTCTCCCAGCTGCTGAGAAACATGAGAAACTACGAGTCCAGCTCTGTGGATGAACAACTTGGAACAACAACTTTGCCTGTGCCTATAGGGGTGAACATTTTACCAATGGGAAACAAAATCTAGTGGATGCATTATTTTATTCACTTGAATAGGTTTTCCTAAAATGCAATACACATATCCCTTCCTTAAAACCATAATTTGATCTTGAAAACAACAGCAATAAGTAAAACATATCTTAAACAGAAACATTTTTCATTAATTGCAATTGGCAAAATTATGATGCTGTTCAATTCAATATATTACCATATTTTTAGATAAAAACACAGCATTTGAAAAATAATGAATATAGTTTATATAAATAATAGCAACAAATGGGAAATGAATAAAGTTTTACATATAGGGAAATGTAATGAAGATTTATTTTATTTTCCAAGGAAGAAAAGAAGACTTGATAGTGGGTGGTTATTAGTGAAAGACAGATACAAAGGAGTGCATTTTTTAGCAAATTTTTTTCTTTGGTTTCTTTACTTGACCAAATGTCAAGCTTATTGGAACTCATGGTGTACACTGCACTCAAGAAATACAGCTATACAGAGACACTACTTTTAGGGCAAAACAAGGACTAAATACAGGATATATCAAAACACCTGGAAATAGTGCATATGATGACAGAATGCACAGATCTAGAAGAGGCAACCTCACTGTCTGTTCAGTTGGCATATGTATGTGAAGCAAAATATCTTAATCTTATTCAAATATGGTACACAATTCAAATTTATTTTCTATTGATATTCTCATACTAGAAATTACTATATCGAGTACATTTGTGATTGTGTTACTGCCTGAAACCATAATGTCAAAATCCTAATTCTCATGGTACAGACGTACCTCATTTTGTTGCACTTCACAGATAATTGAACTTTTTTAAAAAATTGAAGGTTTGTGGCAATCCTGTGTCAAACAAGTCTGTCAGCGCCATTTTTCCAACAACATTTGTTCATTCTGTGTCTCTTTGTCACATTTGGTAATTCTGACAATATTTCAAACTTTTTCATTATCATTTTACTTGATATGGTGATCTATGATCAGTGATCCTTGATGTTACTATTGCAAATTATTATGACTGGCTGAAGGCTCAGGTGATGGTTAGCATTTTTTCAACAATAAAATACTTTTTATTTTTCTTAAGTACTTTTTTTTTTTTTTTTTTTTTTTTGTGGTACGCGGGCCTCTCACTGTTGTGGCCTCTCCCATTGCGGAGCACAGGCTCCGGACGCGCAGGCTCAGCGGCCATGGCCCACAGGCCCAGCCGCTCCACAGCATGTGGGATCCTCCTGGACCGGGGCACAAACCCGTGTCCCCTGCATCGGCAGGCAGACTCTCAGCCACTGCGCCACCAGGGAAGCCCTTAAGTACTTTTTAATTAAGGTATGGACATTATTTTTTTAGACATGATGTCATTGCACTTAATAGACCACAGTATAAACATAAATTTTATAACAAATTTCTTTTGCATCAGGAAATCAAAAACTTCATGTTATTCGCTATATTTCAATATTCACTTTATTGCAGTGGTTCGGAATTAAACCCCAAATATCTCCGAGGTGTGCCTGTATTTCTTTATTAGATTGTATAAAGAAGTTGTTAAATTGGAAACATAAAAATCACCCAAATAGCAGTATACTCAACAAGCGCTATCATGAGGAACAGTAACTAAACATTTACTTAACAGCCACTGCATGAACTAAGTGCGTAATCTGGTTTCCACTGCATGAACTAAGTGTGTAATCTGGTTTCCACTGCATGAACTAAGTGTGTAATTTGGGTTATCTGAAGACAAGCCCATGAGATTGAGCCAACACCAATGCTTGACCCAAGCGGTATCCAGGTTTCCTCATATATCCTCTCCCTCATTTCCTGATACACTTTTCCTTCCCTCATTTCTACTTTCTTGGAATTATGCTCTCCATTAAAGTATTAGCAATAAACTTTGTTCCTGGTCAGTTTTCTGAGAACTTGACAAGAAGTCTTGCTCTAATATGATTAAAACATATTAATGTTTTATTTGGAGTCAGTTTGGTAAATAATTTATTCTCTAAGTGTCAATGTCATAAATACTTGGTTTAAAGGTGTTTTTAAGAAATAAAGAGGAAAGATAAGAAAAACTGATTCTCTTAACATTATTAAAAACAAGTGAGCTATATCTATATACATATCTATAAATTTGTGAGTATTTTATTGCCTGAAACTATTCTGTTTGGATTGTGAGACTGAAATAGGACAGCTTTCTCTAGGAGCTGACCTAACACTCAAAGTTAGACCATGGTGTCCTCCTGTAGAACAAAATAATCTCACAGGTCAACATCAGAAAATGCCGCTGTGATCACAATGGAAAAAGATAAATTCACTCTCTCTAGACCACACCAGCTTAGTGTCAGTGCACAAACAAATTGACAAAATCTACAGATATGTTATTCACAAATTTGTTTCTCTACAATGAGGAAGTGCCTGGCAAAATGCCACCTTTTTTCCTGTCCCTTTAAAACCCTGAACACTGCTTGCCAAGAAAGTCAGTGATCTTAGATGAGGGTTCCCTGCAGAGCTACAGTAGGAGTAAAGCTTTCCTTCTAGTTTCCAGCTTAATCTCAATGTTTTGAGAGGTGTGTGTGTGGGTGTGTGTGTGCACGCACATGCACGTCATTTGAAAGTGATCAAAGCTTGAGTTACGTCAAGTCCCCAGGTACAGTGTAGCCCCAGGAAACAAAATTTATCAAATGTATTTTTTTCAGAAAAGAAGTTAGGGCACTTCCAAAAAGTAAATCAAACTTAAAACTCAAATACACAACCAGAACTGTTACTGTAACCGGTCAGATAAATCTCCCCTAGATATAGAAAGTTCTGCACTGGATTGCTCAGTCCTCCCTGGTCTCTGATCTTATCCAAGTAGAGGGAGAGAAAAATAAATAATCAGAACTGTATTTCTTTATTTCCTGTGATAAAAGTAGAATCCTCTTAACACACAACTTCCCATCAGCTGTGCTGGAATAATTTGCTTTCTTAAATGGACTGGGTTGGCAGAGAAGAAAGGTGATGGACACAAAGCCACGTAAAGTACTGCAAAATAAAATCAACAGCTCTTACAGAAAGGAAATGAAAAATATCATTTTGTAGTACCCTACTCCTATGTCTGACCAGCACCAATATTTTCCTTCTATAGATGATACATTTTCACCATTGGTGAGTCAGATTATTTATTTATTTTTATTTTTATTTTTTGCAGTACGCGGGCCTCTCACTGTTGTGGCCTCTCCTGTTGCGGAGCACAGGCTCCGGACGCGCAGGCTCAGCGGCCATGGCTCACGGGCCCAGCCGCTCCACGGCATGTGGGATCTTCCTGGACCGGGGCACGAACCCGTGTCCCCTGCACCGGCAGGCGGACTCTCAACCACTGCGCCACCAGGGAAGCCCAGTCAGATTATTTTGTAAAAAACAATAAAAAATTACAGGGCATTGCATTTTCCACTTCCAGATGTGATGTTAGGAGCTAAGGTACACTCAAGGACTTTCCCTTTAGTAGAAAAAGAAATCAATAATGATTACCTATGTCAAGGAGTCCAAAGAGGGACAATACAAATAAATGGTTGTGCTGGGTAGTGAATGGGCATGTTGGGAGGTGACAGGGTGAGTGTGGCTTGGGATACAGTGGTTGAGAGTATTGACCCCAGAATTGGGCTGCCTGATTTGCAATCCTTGTCTCTCCTGCCATTTGCATCACCTTGAACAAGTTACATGCTTTCATGGAGCTTATTCTAATAAGGAAAGAGACAAAAACAAGCAATAAAATAATAAGTAAATCATAAAAAATTTTAAGTGCAGAGCAACATAAGAGGGTGGAGAGTCAAGGTTGGGGGGCTGGGTTGCAACAATAAAGAAGATAGCCATTAGTTATTGAAAGGGTACCCATTGAAAAGGTGACATTTAAACATTAGGATAAAGCATTCCAGATAGAGGAAACGGACAGTGTAAGAGCAGTTAAAGTGGCAGCAGTACCTAGCGTATTCAAGGAGAAAACCTCATGGAATTTATTATAACTAAAGCTTAGTGAGTGAAGGGGGATTTGTAGGAGGTAAAGTCAGGGAGACCATGGACAGCCAAGTCTTATATGACTATTTCAGACATTGTAAGAACATGGGAAGCCATTTTAGGGCTTGAATAGGAAGACATTACGTCCTTTTAACAAAATTAGAAGGGAAATCTGAGTCATCAACTGGTGGCTAACTTGAAGAATTCTGATGATAGATCACTTTGTACTTCTTAGCATACAACTTCAAAAGGGTTTAAAGCATTAAATATCATTGCTATAAATACAACCCTTTTATCTCATCTATATAATTACATGAACAAATTTTCTCCATAAAAATATTAAAATTTATAATATTTTCATTCAAAACTGTCTCTAACAATAAGCAAAAGTCAGGTTAATTGCAAACCTAATTAACTGCAAAAAAAAAAAAGTAAAGAAAACAGCGACAACAAAAAAACCCTAAAACTTAGCAGCTGCGTCCAATTCCTAGAAATCTCAATATTCACAGTCTAACCACAGGTTTAAAGAGCAGCAGCTAAATTTCAGGGCAGTGCAAACTAAGGAAACTCAACTTTGGGATCTGTTTAAAGTGAATGAAATTAAGGTCTGACATGGAGCAAACTCACATCTAGTTGCTACTAATGAAGGGAAAAATAAAATGATTTGGCAGGTACCATTACTTTCAAATCCTACAGAAGCCACCAAAGGAGAGTGAAGTGGAATTTCAAATATTATCTGAAAAAATCATCAAATGGCATTTTTGATGTGATCTTCTGCAGTATGGACCCACAGACATGATTTCTTTCAATACTCATAATAATACATTTTCAGTACTCATACAAGTCTTTTTGTCAAGAGACAGAATTACTGCTGCACATATCTACCCTTGAAACTTGGCAGTCGGTGCTGCCCCATTAAAATCACAAGAGCTGGGAAGGAGAATTTTTTTCTTCATCTAAAATTATGTTCTATCTACAGAAGGAGGGTAAGGAACACTGGGCAAGAAGATGAACAATACTAAGTATTCACTACCTGTGATCATAAATCTAAGATTTATATATACATATGGTATATTTATATATCTTGATCATATATATGTGTGTTGATTATATATATGTATATATATAATCTTGATCATATACTATATATCTTATTCACATGTAGTAGACTTTTAGTATTTTATATATGTTTTATAAGTTATATGTATATATCTGTATGCAAAGGTTTGTGTGTATGTGTAGTTTTAACCGCATTTCTTACTGACATAAAAATATTCATTTAACAAGTATTTGGTGGCTGACTCTTGGTTTCGTTTTACTTATGATTTCAGCTTTGAAGTCTGTAGCATGTGAGGCAAGTATGAGTGATTCAATTTGATGAGATATATGGCTCTGTCAATGTGATTGTGACTTCTTAGGTTTTCTGGTCTGGCCATATGGAGCAAATGTCACAAACAACAACCATATGCTTGGTTTTATTTCAGGACTTTATGGAAGAATAATTGACGAAAGTGTACAAATGTCCCCAGCAATGAAGACATAAAATAGCATGTATCAATATTCTCTGTAGTGCTAGTCCAACATTGTGGATCCTTCCATGATACACTGCCTGCATTTAAATAAAGCCAAGACAGTACATTAAAAGTGAAAAATAGGCAAAAACTAGGAAAGCTGGTAAAAATTATCTTTCAACATTTTTCATTACAAAAATTTAGATTGGAAAAGCTTAAATAAGTTAGAGAATGCCCTTAAATATGTTAGACACAACCAAATAGCTTGGTTGTTTATAACAGGTATTATAACACCAACACTTGGCACTTACAATGCTTGATAAACAATCTATTTAAAATTGTCAGAAGATTAGTTTGTTTTTTTCATTACGCGGGCCTTTCACTGTTGTGGCCTCTCCCGTTGCAGAGCACAGGCTCCGGACGTGCAGGCTTAGTGGCCATGGCTCACGGGCCCAGCCGCTCCGCGGCATGTGGGATCTTCCCGGACCGGGGCACGAACCTGTGTCCCCTGCATCGGCAGGCGGACTCTCAACCACTGCGCCACCAGGGAAGCCCAGAAGATTCGTTTTGATCTTCAAATGTTTACATGGATTAGATAGTGCTGTATTTTAAATCAACTATACAGAGTAAATGTAAGGTGCCATTTGTTGCTGGAGAAAATGTAATATTTGGGGGGTGGGGGTGGGTGGGAGGAGTAGAATTAGAGAGTACTGGACAGGAAATCAGAAGATTAGATCACCTCTTCCCCAGCTACTTTTGACCTTGACTTAGTTACTTGTTTGCAATTTTCTCATGTTTTTCTTTTAAAATGTTGATCTGATTTCAAGTTCTGTCTCAGATACCTACTGGCTATGTGACCTCAGGCAACTTTTACAACATTCCTGAGCTGAGTTTTTTGCTCAGTAAAATTGAGATAAATATTCCTACTCTATAACATTTTGGTGGAGACCCTATATGTGAAAACTATTATGGAACCAATAAAATATTTTATAGAAATTTGTCTTAATAAAAAGCATAATCAGATGTTGCCTCTTCTGAGAAAGCTTCTTTGAAGTCAAGGTTGTGTGAAGGCTTGGAGTCCTTCCATATCACCCTCTGCTTACCCCTCGTGGGACAGATAAAAAATACATGTTTGGAATCTGTTAGAGTAGATCATGAAGAACAATAACATAATGTATAAATACGTCTGTGTGGTAAAAGCTCTATGTGTCAGATAGAGGGACAGAATTAAAATAACTCAAGTTATATTTTTCATCTTTACAATCACTTTGTCTAGTTTTATTTAAAATATATTTTAAATGGAGGAATATGTATACAGTTGAATGCAACGTAGAAGAAAAGAACAAGAACAGAGGAGTGTATTGTAAAGAAAAGTAAGGGCCATTGCCCAGGTTCTTAAACCAATTAGTTTGTATAAATTACTCTAGGGCTATGTATTCAACAGAAAACCCACCTGGGAGGAAGGAGTTCAGTTTAGACACAAGTGGTCAGGAATGCTTAAACTAGGGCTGTGGTGAGAATGAAGATGGAGGTGGTAGGTTGGATGAAATAAATATGTAGGAGATAAAGTCTGCAGGTCTTGATGAGAGGGAAGGAAGAAGCAAGAGTAATAGATGACTCTCAGATTTATAAGTTTAGTGGCTTAGAAGTTGAGGATCCTGGGAAATAAAGAAGAATGATACGGAGGGAGGAAAATGAATCAGCGTCATGGAATTTGCTTTCGAGGTACTCAAAGGAATCCTGGGAAACGGATACATATTTGGGAGTTATCTAATATTGGCAGAAGTCGAAATCATGAAAATGATAATAAGCTCACCTTGAGTTTTTAAAAAATGAAAGTATATCAAGGACTGAGTCCCATGGAACAGTAAAGTTTAAAAAACAAGAGAATAAAGGAAATCCAGGAAGAAAATCAAAGCTGGATTGTGAGAGAGATTCTAGTGAAATTGCTTATTTGTACCTAAGATTCCTCTTATAGATTCAGCATCTGCAGCAGTATCAACTGTAACTGCTCTAGGCTAAGCAAGCTTGCTGTCTGCACTGCTGGATGTTTAAAATTCATATATCAACCCTCTGAAGCCATAAAATCAATTTCTGAATTTGTAGTCTCCCTGTGACAAAGGAGAGAAAATGTGTTGGGCAATGAAGACCTATGGTCCTGTAATTCCCCCCAAGAAGAAAAGACTTCTGATATAAGGTTGAACCATAACAGAATTCAAGATATAATTCTTAAACCCCGAAAGTGCTTCCAAAATCTCATACAGGTTCATTTCCCAAGATACAGTTTGCTGATACACATCTCTCCATCTAAGATAGATAACTTTTTTTTTCCCCCAACAGAACATGAACAGCAGGTCAGTTAAATTTGGGATTATTTTTATATATAAAATACAGAGACAACTCCAGACTGACTTTGTGCGTGAATATGTCTAAAAAATTTTTATTCTGATCTGTTTTCCAAAGTTGATAAGGATGATGAAGATTACTGTTTATGTTGATATGTCAAGAAGAAAGTAATAAAATTTGAGTAGAGGTAAACGTTTTTCCTTTCTGTGGTTTCAGAGGAATCTTTACCACAACAGGTTTTGAAGTGGTACAGATGGACTCTGATTAAAATCTCCATTAAATTTTTAAACTGAGTGACGGTGAACAAATTACTTGACCTCTCTGTGAACACCTTACTCCTTGAAAAGAATGATAGAAATGCTGAGCATACTTGATCTGTGATGAGCACAGAAGATAATAAGTGTAAACTTGTCGTGCAAACGTAATGGAATCTACAAATGAGAAAGGCATTTCCTACTATACACAGGTTCCTAATGGAAAGTAGTCAATGTCATTGTAGAAAATATATCTCAGATGATTTATTTTCAAACTGAATTGAAAAGCTATTGTCAGAAAACTCTAGCAAAATGAAATTGTATTTTGTAACCTTCAAGTCAGAGTCCTGGTTTAGCAAAATGTGCTGTGGGCATTAACCGACATTGTTGTTAGTTATGATTAAGTATCTTAAACATTCTTATCCAGACCTCAACGAGAATAGACTGATACTAAACCTGCGATTGGAAAGAAGCAGAAGTCAGGACAGGATATCAGATCCTGGATAAAGCATTTGATCATTTTTGGAGTTTGGACAATGTTCACGCATTTTGTCTGCATTCAGACCTAATTACAAAGTGTTCTTATTTATTTCTTGATTCATCATAACCACAGAGTGGTCTTGTTTGATGCTGACATTCTGTGAGATTACATTCAGCAGGAAAACACTGTTGACTAGCTGTGGATGTCAACCTAGCTCCCACCCGTGAGAAACTTTTTTTGTGTGTGTTTGTTTTCCTCAGTTACATGACCCTGTATTATTTGATCCTAATTTTCTCTCTGATGGCTTCTCCTTATACCTTTTTTGCTTTCACTATGCCCTGCCATACTGGCTTTCTTTTCTGTCACTTAAACAAGCCAAATATATTTCCGGTCAGCACGTCTGAATTTGATATAACTTATACATAAAGTTCACCTCTCCCGGATCAGCCCATAGCTGTCTTCTTCTCATTATTCAGTTTGCAACTCAGACATTACCTCCTGGAGAGGCCGTGCCAGTCTCTCTTTCCACATTAATCCATTGTTTCTTCTTTATAGTATTTATCTGTAGTTGGGATTTTCCTATGTATTAATTTATTTAAAGTTGGTCTTTCACCAATCTGAGGGCAGCAATATCACTATGCAGACAGTAGAACAATGATAAATATTTGCTGAATCATTTTTATAACTCTTTAGGGTCAATCACAGAATATTCTGTATAGTATAAATGTTCAAAAATATAATCCAGAAGTGAATGAGAGTTTGATTAATTTTATACGTAAATTATACTAAATAACTAGTTGAAATAACATTAGTTAAACTGTACATAGTACAGGTGATACTGAGGTCTGCAGGACTTTGCTTCTGGTCTTTATTGACTGCTGAATGAGTCTCTTTCTGGTTTTTCTTAAATGTTAATCTGATTTTGAAAAATATATTCTAAATTTCAAAGGTTGTTAAAGTCATTTACCTTTTCTTTTTTAAATTTTTGTAATCTTAGGAAGCCTTAGAGGTCATCTACACCTGGTCTAATGCACTGATTTAACTAAGCTAAATGATTGGAAAACTAAGGCCATCAAAATGAGTGGTAGAATCTTTTTACTGTTAGATGTTAAAACTTGGTTTCTTTCACATTTAGTGTCATTTTTATATACAATATAGCCTCCATTCAGATAACTTCCCTACATTTCAATGAAAATAGAAAACTTTAAATAGAATAGCTGACCTATATAACACATTGATAGAAAACATCTTAAAAATAACTTAGATAAAGCAGAAGAAATAGAAAATATATTCTTTAAATTAATGATGATGGTTACAGATATATTCACACTCTTATTCCAATTTCCTTCTCCAAAATACTAATTGAACACACAAACTTAAAAAAATGGATCACAATAGAAATTGTTGACTAAACACAGTACTCTTAAAAATATAGCATGAATATTGTACCAATAAAAATTTTTAATTAAATAGTGTACACTGGTTGAGATTTATTTAAATTTGTTAGTAGAGACTATGCAAAAAGTTTGATTTTACCCCTTAAAAAGATGCTTAAGGTAAAATTTTCCCTCAGTGTTTTGGAAAGCATCCCATAATTTTCATATTGACAAGTTCCTAAAGCATATTAAAATTAAAATTGCAGCTCCAGTAGATACAACTCTATCCTTGGTGATCAAAATGAGCAAAGGAGAAGAGCTCTGCATCCAAATGACTCATTTTTATGATTTCTACATATGTAAGCCATTAGATTGGCAAAACAAATCAAGGTGACCATACACATCTATACTTTGCTTGCTGAAAGGTAAGACTAGACAATCTGGATGGTATTTTGCATCAGTTAATGACATATGAAGATCATAAAGGCAGGTGAACTGCTTCTGCTGTATTGCTTGTTCTTGGAATTATTTTAGATATTTGAGGAGAAAGAGTCATGAATAGGAATAAAATGTTATATTTTATCCATAATGATGCACATAGCCAAATCTTTAGTATTCACCTGAATCATGTTGGGGCAACCCATCCATGATTGATCTACTTTTCTATTAAAAGGCAGCAAGAAAAGCTTTTTTGCATATATTAAATTCCATTTTAAAGTTAACTGATTTCAAAATGGGGCATATGAAGAACCATGCTCCAGTGGGACACACTGAGGTATGTCCAAAACAGTGACCAGAAAGCTAAACAGACTCAGAACCACCTATGAAGATCACCTAAGGGAAAAGAGACAATTACCTTGGGCAGCTGTACTAATATTTTCAGCTAGATGTAAATTTCATAGTTACTTGCTCTGGTGTTTTTCAGTGTCCCTGCCGTGAAACCTAGACTTCCACTGAGGTCTCTGAGGGTTTCCAAGAAGGCTGAAGGGGAGGCCAAGTAGTCAGCTTCTCAGCTTTTCACTCTCTCTCCATCCACAACTCATCTGCTGGTGTGTAGTTTATTCATGAGAGTATCACATGGGATTTTTGTTTAACAAGTCCACTACTAAAAAATCTAAATGATTAAATATATGAATCTAGGACAAACCTTCCATATACAGATAAGAAAATAATGTAAGATGTTAAATCATATGAAACTAGGAAACTTTGAGTTGAATGAAATGTAAAATAAATAAGGAAAGAAATCAGATGTGCTCAAATGTCTGGAAAACCTATGCCTAAGGATTAGGGGTAAAAGTTTTTTGTTTTTTGTTTTTTAAATATCATAATTTAAGCTGTCCCAAATGGAAAGTGAGCTGCCCTCAGAAGCAGCACTTTTCCTCAGTTGTGAAGCTATTAAGGCAGAATCTGGAAATCCACTTTTTAAAAAAAAATTATTTTATGTTGGAGTATAGTTGATTTACAATGTTGTGTTAGTTTCGGGTGTACAGCAAAGTGATTCAGTTATACCTATACATATATCTATTCTTTTTCAAATTCTTTTCCCATTTAGGTTATTACAGAATATTGGGCATAGTTCCTCGTGCTATACAGCAGGTCCTTGTTGGTTATCTATTTTAAACATAGTAGTGTGTATGTCAATCCCAAACTCCTAATTTACCCTTCCCTCACCCCCCACCTTTCCCCTTTGGTAACCATACGTTTGTTTTCTAAGTCTGTGAGTCTGTTACTTTTGATGGTGATATAGAGAAGACGAACACACCAGGTGGAGAGTTAGAAGTGGTGACCTTCAGACTGTTTTTAGCTCTGAGAATCTTGGCTTTATCATATACAATGAAGTAAACTCTGCCAGATACCCCGAGGTTATGGAAGATTATGATTAAAGTTTGTTTGAGATGTCTTGTTAAATACAATTGTCCTTGTGTTCCTGTCCATTTAGCCAATTAGAATTCTCATCTTGTGAATTCCTCTATTTCCTTACACAGCCCACTGTGAAAGAACACACCCATTTCATAAAAATGTTTCCTTATATTTCTTCCTGCTCAAATATTATGTTAATATAGTAAATAGATGTCGGCTCAAATACGCTCTCTAAATGATTATTATTGCCTGCCTAGAGGGTTGTGTTAAATAAGATGCTGAAGTCTAGTTTTAAGTCAAAGAGAAAGTGGAGGCACTTAATCCCAGGTCCATGCTATCCTTGGTATAAAATCACAAACAAATAAATGGGTGAATTTACCTGAGTGATATAAACAAAGCGACACGTACAGCAAATAGCTTAGAAAAACTGTAAATTGCCCTTATCATCCATTTAACTATTTGGCTATAGGATCTGAAGTTTAATTATGTGTAGAAATCCCTAGAACGTTATTGTTAGGATGCTATTTAATCCCAGAATTTTTTTCCAGAATGACGTGATTCAACAGCTTCTGCGATATTTTTAAGAAGCCATGTATAGGAAGACTATTTCAACTACAGTTTTTTCTACTACCAAAAATATCATGTAATGATTTTCAAATTTTTCATATCATCATTTTAAAAGCCTTATTTTATCTTCATAAATACATTTTAAAAAGTAAACTGCGTTGATTATGTTTTTACTTCAAACCTTACCCTACGTCTTGCCTCATTTATTATATTATGTACATAGTAATAGAAGTACAAACCAGAAATAATTGGGTCTATTTTCTTTTTTAAGAACAGATGAAATTTAATCTTGAAAGCTATTTGGAATGACTTTGCCATTTCTGAATTTGAAAAGGGGGATCATTTTTTTTTCCTGGGGGAAACATAGAATAACCGTAAAATTGGGAAGGAGAACTCTGGTTCTAAATTCCTTTTAGTATGCAAATCATGGAGGGCCTATATTCTTTTCACAGTTCCTCACGTAGGAAACCTTGCTCTGAGAGTAAAGATAGTGCCACAGGAAAGCTAAAAGCTGAAACCTGCAGACCTGTAACTGTGAAGTAGTTTGATATCTGATCCATGCTAGGAACTTCAGGAGAGAATATATCAGCTGCCTGGTTGTTCATATATTAGACTTGCTGGTTCTGAGAGAAGTTTAGTGTTTCAGCTAAGAAGCAATTTCACTTTATCTTCATATTAAAAATATGCTGTGATTTTCAAGTACATTAATGCTTTTCCTTTTCGTTTTTACAAAACTAAAAAGAAAATTATTTTTTTCTTGGTAGAAAAGCAGCATCTCAATTATACAGAGACTACTGAACTTGATAGAGTTCAACCTCAGAGAGCAAACTCATTTTCCTATACTACAGTGATGAGTTCTTATGTCAAAGAGAAACACTGTTCTAGTATTTGGTTAACTTTCAAGTAAGTTTTAACCAGAAAACATTACCATGTGATAAAGGGTAGATTAAAATGAAATAAATGAATCAATACAATAAATCCACAATATTCCAAGTATATCATCTCTGAATCAGAAATGTCTGGAAAATAAGCAAAGCCACTTAAATGAATCAAAAGGTTACAGGAGACTTTATTATGTAATGGAAATGTCCATTCTTCCACAGTTTTCAAACCCTTGAGAATCTCTTATACTCCTCGTGATTCTTACTGGGCTGCAAATCCAGAGTCCTTAACTCTTGGTGCTGGGAAAACTGGACAGCTACATGTAAAAGAATGAAATTAGAACACTCCTTAACACCATACAAAAAAATAAACTCAAAATGGATTAAAGATCTAAATGTAAGACCAGACACTATAAAACTCTTAGAGGAAAGCATAGGAAGAACACTCTTTGACATAAATCACAGCAAGATTTTTTTGATCCACCTCCTAGAGAAATGAAAATAAAAACAAAAATAAACAAATGGGACCTAATGAAACTCAAAAACTTTTGCACAGCAAAGGAAACCATAAACAAGACGAAAAGACAACCCTCAGAATGGGAGAAAATATTTGCAAATGAATCAACAGACAAAGGATTAATCTCCAAAATATATAAACAGCTCATGCAACTCAGTATCAAAATAAACAACCCAATCAAAAAATGGGCAGAAGACCTAAATAGACATTTCTCCAAAGAAGACATACAGATGGCCAAGAGGCACATGAATCACCAATTACTAGAGAAATGCAAATCAAAACTACAATGACGTATCACCTCACACCAGTTAGAATGGGCATCATCAAAAAAATCTACAAACAATAAATGCTGGAGAGGGTATGGAGAAAGGGGAACCCTCTTGCACTGTCGGTGGGAATGTAAATTGTTACAGCCACTATGGAGAACAGTATGGAGGTTCCTTAAAAAACTAAAAGTAGAATTACCATATGACCCAGCAATCCCACTACTGGGCATATACCCAGAGAAAACCATAATTCAAAAAGACACATGCACCCCAATGTTCATTGCCTCACTATTTACAATAGCCAGGTTGTGGAAGCAATCTAAATGTCCATCGGCAGATGAATGGATAAAGAAGATATGGTACATATATACAATGGAATATTAGTCAGCCATAAAAAGGAATGAAATTGGGTCATTTGTAGAGATGTGGATGGACCTAGAGACTGTCATATGGAGTGAAGTAAGTCAGAAAGAGGAAAACAAATATATATTAAAGCATATATGTGAAATCTAGAAAAATGGTACAGATGAACCATTTTGCAAGGCAGAAATAGAGACACAGATGTAGAGAACAACGTATGGACACCAAGGGGGGACAGAGGGGTGGCATGAAGTGGGAGGTTGGGATTGACATATATACACTAATATGTATCAAATAGATAACTAATGAAAACCTGCTGTATAGCACAGGGAACTCCACTTCATTCTACAGTAGAAACTAACACAACATTGTAAAACAGCTATACCCCAATTAAAAAAAAAAAAGCATGGATAAGAGCTCTGGAGTCCTGCCTACCTATGTTTACATCCCAGATCTCAAATTTACTACTGTGTATCTTGATTCTGTCTCTAGCATTTCTTCCTCATTTTCCAGTTTTAGCTTATCCTTTTAAATCCAAGTGGCTGAGGCAGGACCCAGGGTTCTAAGGAGGAATTGCTCAATACAGAATAGAAAGGAAGACTGCTTCCAAATCATTAAGTATAAATCTAGTATTCCTTTTTAATTACACTTAGCTTTGCCTTCCATGGCCTAATTTATTAGTTTTTTTCTTCTTTTTTTTTTTCCTTTAGTCAGTTCTTCCTTCTATATTTGAATTTTTGCTTGCTCTACTGGAGTTCTATTATTTGGCTGTTTAATATGGGTGAATTCTTTAGTATTTTAAACTGTGAGCTCATTTCATCCAACACTTTGTCAGGTAAGATTGGCTTGATCTTGATTCCTTTATTCAAGTTATCAACCAGGATTTGGAAAAGAACCTGCTTCAAATGATGACTCGGATGTTACATTCTGCCAGATGTGGTAAATATCTTGTATTGGAAGTTTACTTTGTGCCAGATACTTTGAAGAGATGATTTCATTTAATTCTCCCAAGGACTCTATGAAGTGGATAATATTATCCCCATTAGTCAGATGGGTAAAATGAGGCCCAGGAATACACTTAAGTACAAGAGCCAGCCTTGGAGATGACACATCTTTCACAACAGGCAATGTATCTAATCAACTCAGGACACTGATTCTCTTCTTCTCTTCTTTTCTTCTATTACTCCCTCCTCTCTTCTTTCACTACCTAGCGTTTCCTTTTTCTCTTTCCTTACACTATTTTGGAAACTGAGGAGACAATGAGGAATTGGGCAGAGACCTTGCTTTCAAGTAATTTATAGGCTCATCCTTCAGTTAATCACAGTACTCTGTGGGCATTTAACATTCATCAAATACTGTATTTTAAATATGCAATGAACTAAATATATGAACATCTAGCTAACCTAAAGAGAGGATCTGCTCCCCCAACCCATTATTCTAGTTATAATATAATAAAAAATATCCTCTCATTTTTTTATAGTACACTCTTCTTTTAGGACTCTAACAAGTCAGCTGTCATTTAGAGCTACTTTTTTTTCTATAATCTGATACCTTTATCTTATATTACAAAGATTATAGGGACATATTTTACCCTTTAAATAAATTTAAATAATGGTGGTACATTGTAGGATTTTCAGAATTTGGTGGGGAGAATATACTTTAGTACAGTTGACGTCTGGTGGACAATTTTAAAAATTGCTTTTTGGAGGTAATTGACAGCAGTAAAAGAAAAAAAAATGCAAAGTTCACACATGAAAACAAGTCAACCAAATAAACCAAGAAAAATATTTCCTTGCCCAATAAATCATAGAGAATTAACTTCTTGAGTGAAACTGGAAAAAAATGGCATGAATGAAAGAGAAGAGGAATGTAGTAAATAGAGTTAATCAAGCAGTTAACTTAGTTATTTGCACAGGGGGATTCTTTTGAAGTGTTAAATATTGACATTGTAATGAACTTTCTATTTTGAAGTTCCATGATTTCTTCAAATGTAAATTAAAGGAATACAATTATGCACAAGCAACTTAATTATATATTAAATCAGAAGAAATGAATTGCTCTGTTGAGGAAAACTCTCCTAAACAAAATAAATAAGTAAAATATCACTTTAAAGAGGATCTAAGGTTTAGTGCTTTGTGTTTTTATTTCCTCAGTTGGATGGATTTTACTTAGTCTTTTCTAAATTATTAACACATTTGCTATGGTAACTGCTTTTAAGTCACTGTTTATCTGAAACAATTCAGCTGTCTAAATTAACATCAGCTATGCCTTTTTAGAGCCTTGTAAAAATAAACTCATCTAACTTTATTCATTTATAAGGTATGAAATATCTGATTGTACTCTTATTTTTTCACATTTCACTTTCATTAAAGCTTTACTACATCCTACTTTGAAGCCTACATTTCTCTCTGTATTTTTGAGGTGAGTAGCAATGTCCCTCAGGAGACTTCTCAAGGGCATAGATTCATAGCAATTTTGGCAAACTGTGCCTTATAATTTCTATGATTCCTGATCAATTGTATTGTTAGAGTTACAAATACAAAGAGATATGAAGACACCTGACTATCTCTATCTTAAAATAAAGTCAAATGTTAAATTGCTGATTTGTTCTCTCAAATATAACATTAAAACTGGGCTGGGGGAAAGAAACCTTGCCACTCAAATAGTACATAACTTTAATAATTGCAATCTATTGGGTGTAAATTCTCTGCCAAGAATTGTGCTAATCACTTTATATGTATATTTTTATTTAATCCTTCCAGAATATCAATTGAAATTATTGTGAATAAATTAATAATTTGCATTTTAAACTAAATTGGTGACCAATTATTTAAACAGCCAAATAGTATAATATTTAACAGAAACACAGGATAGCCTAATTAATATAACATATGTCTATTTAGTACAGTTTAAGCTATCTTGAATACCTGATATTTAATTATGTTTTAATATAATCTACATGTGTTTGTGTATTTGTCTTTCTAATCCTTTTCCTTTCTTTTTCTTTTTTCATTTCTAGGAGACACATTCACTTACACAGAATGAACTTACTTTAGGTTTTATTATTCTGCTTCCATTTAAGGATAATATTGCTTATTTTATTTTTAAAATCTTTATTGGAGTATAGTTGATTTAAAATGTTGTGTTACTTTCTGCTGTACAGCACAGTGAATCAGTTATACATATACATATATCCACTCTTTTTTAGAATCTTTTCCCATGTAGGTCATTACAGAGTATCGAGTAGAGTTCCCTGTGCTATACAGTAGGTCCTAATTAGTTATGTATTTTATATATAGTATTATGTGTATGTCAATCCCAATCTCCCAATTTATCCCTCCCCACCTTCCCCCCTTGTAACCATCAGATTATTTTCTACATCTGTAACTCTATTTCTGTTTTGTATATAAGTTCATTTGTACCATTTTTTTAGATTCCACTCATAAGCAATATCATATATTTGTCCTCCTCTGGTCTGAATTACTTCACTCAGTATGACTCTCTCTAGGTCCATCCATGTAGCTGCGAGGGACAACATTGTTTAAATCTTTTCCATTTGTTTCAAAATTTGTAGATCAGACAATTAGAAGCAATACAGCTATATAACTGTGGCTTACAATACTGGAGAGATTCATTTTCTTCTCTGTTGCCTGTTCTATCAAATAAATAGACTAAGAGTTTATGATTAATACTCTTAGTGCTGTAGTGAGATACCTTAATTTGAGCACAAAGCATAGCATTAGCTAAAGCTCTTTCTCATGATTTAGGTCACAAAAGCCCCAAGTTAATAAAACTTCAGTTAAACTTCTGGAGTCTCCAAGTTGAAAAAATGTAATCCTTTTGCAAAATTAGAACAACAACAAAAAAAAGCCCAGTAATGACCTGTCATTGCTGGCAAATCTACAGAATTTAATAAACTTTTCTATTAATTTTCATATATATTATATTACTTTATTCTATGTTTTGTTATTGAAAAGTGCTTGTTAGCAAAATGATGAGTTTTGACAAATGAATACAACTGTGTAACCACCCTATAACAAAGATATAGAACAGTTCTAATATTTTCCTTATATCTTATGGATGTGTTCTTTTACACAATAGTGATACTAGGCAAATTTTTCTTAACCCCAAAGGAGTGAAAAGAATGTATAAGTCTAGGCTGGATACAATCAATAGAATTATATTGGGATAGGGGTTGCAAAGAGAGAACATCAGTGTAGGCTAACCATACATGGACAATCTTCAGGTTTGACCTAGTTGGAAGGGAAAATAATGGTAATAAGAACAGGACCAGCTATGCTTCATGGAATCTTCTGCAGCTCAATCTTGGCCATCCTCTTTTCTTGATTACTTGCCTTCCTTAGTGTCTGACATAATAAGGTCAAACTTTGAGTTGGCCTCATTAAGCGTGGCTAACTAAGCTTACGCTGTACATACCAGCACAGACCTATTGCTAACATGTTCCATGATTAAAATAAAATAAAAATCAAATAAAATTATAATTTTTTAGTAAATAACCAAGAGCAGTTTTAATCCATCCCCTCATTTTTCACACCATTCACAGGCTTTGCTCTTCTTCCACTGTTTCAGAGGGCTTTTCTTTTTCATTTTTCCAGCTTTTTTGAGATATAATTAACAAATAACACCTTAATTGTTGGATATATGTATATATTGTGAAATGATTACCACAGTAGAGTTAGTTAACATCCATCACCTCCCACAGTCACGATTTTTTTTGTGTGTGTGGTGAGAATATTAACTTTCTTAACAAATTTCAAGTATATAATACAGTATTTTTAACTGTAATCACCATGATGTATGTTAGATGTCCAGAACGTACTCATTTTATAACTGAAATTTCGTAACCTTTGACCTACATCTCCCAATTTTCCCCACCCCCTAGCCCCTGTCAACCACCAATCTACTCTGTGTTTCTATTAGTTTACCTCTTTTAGATTCCACATATAAGTGGGATCATATAATGTTTGTCTTTCTCTGTCTGACTTATTTCACTTAGCATAATACCCACAAGTTTCATCCATGTTGTCACAAATGGCAGAATTTCCTTTTTTATGGTTGAATAATATTCAAACTCCACAAGGTGGATGATTAAAATATTTTATGAGTGTCTCCCATTTTTACATTGAATTAGCAATTTACCATAAGCAGTGATATTTCCATGAGATTAACAACAATATTTATGGATATTCTAATGGATATTTGTGGGTTAATTTAAATACAGCTTTGAGAATAACAAAAGAATTCCCTTTTTTTAATTTAAAAAGAGTTTATAAAGCTACAATGCCTTATTAAAGGGAAATAAATGACTTGTGTTGGTGAGAAAAATTTTTTCTCTCCCCTTCTAGTTTCTTTGGGCTGGTCTAAGAATTAAATTTATATGAGACAGATACACAGGAAAAAAAACTAATTACATACCTGTGGGGGCTCTATAAGAATATGAGACCTCCAGACAGCCAGGCAATTGCTTATATGCTATGTGATCAAAGGAGAAATGGGTAGGAATCTGGTATTTCAAAGGTGAGGAAGATAATTCACAGGGAGGTGGGAAGAGCAAATGTTTGGTAACCAAATGATTGCCCTGCCATGCAGATAATTATTTTTTATGTTAAAAAAAGTGATCTTTAGTAATAGCTCTCCTCCTGATGCAGGCACCCTATCCAAATTCTTTTAGACAGTTAAAGGGGAGGTAAAAAGAAAAACTTCCTGAGTCTTCTGTTTTTCAAGATTACCCAGCCCAAAAGAATCCTCATGCCAAAGAGACACACTGTTGGGTGGCAAATTTTGCTCTCCTAAACTTGGAAGGAAGGAAACTTGCTTTCTGTTCTGTCTCCAATAACTTTGGATCAGACACTTTAAGTTACGAGGAATATATTCCAGCCCTTTGCTGCATGCTAACTCCATGTTCAGATGCACCTTACTGCTTAGAGGACTGGCTCAGTTAAAAATAAATACTTCTAGACAAAAGGGGCAGATTTTAAATGATAATGATAATAACAGTTCATTATTTGTTATTTTTGAGCTTTTCTGTACCAAGCACTTTGCTACAAGCATTTTAACATGAATTGTACAATTCAAGCTTCAAACTGTCTGAAGACAGAATTTGAGAAAACTAAGGATTAGAGAAATAAGTGATTTTTCTCCAAGTCCAAAGCCAAAAGAAAGATGCAGAGCCTGGCCTCACACCCAAGTTTGTCTTGGCTCCAATTCCTCATAATAATTGCATTTTCAGCCTCCCCAGTCTTCTGCTGGAGCTCCTGTAACAAACAGCCCCATCATTGGTTTCTTCCACTTGTTGGTAGGGAATACACTCTGCTCAGCTCTTCAGTTCTTGTGGCTGACTTGGACTGTGGCTGATGGTTGACTTCACCATTTGTCCAACAATTTTACCCTGATCTTTTACCTTGAGCAGCTAAACGACCTCTCTTGAAACCCTAAGGCTCACAATGCCACAGCCAATGGACAACCCAACTGAGTCTCACTTTTGTGAAATTGCCCTGTAGATTTTTGGTGATTCCCAATCACCATTCATCTCTACAGATACTCCTGAATGTTCTGCACCTGCCTTCAAGATCCCACTATCCTTAACAGTCCCCTGGAGTCACTTGTTGCCTACAGGGAACAACCAGAAGATATAGCCTCAGTGTGTGACCTTCATTTGTAAAATGACATGACTACTATCTATGTCCCTTCTTGAAGCTGCTGTGAGAATGAGTGAAATGATGTATGTGAAAGCTCTTTAAAATTTTTAGCACCTTTAATTTCCTCCTCTCTCAACTGAAGAGACTTGAACTAGATAATATCTAAGGTTCCAATGGCTCAGTGATTCTATTATATGTAATTTATAAGCTTGCCATGCAAATTCCTGATTTGGACTTCAAATAGCTTAGTTTATGCTAAGGCAGACTCTAGTAAGCATTATGTAAACTGATGAGTGCTTAGAATAAACTTAAAAGAATTCAGAAGACTAACTTGTCAAGCTCTATTTAAATTACCTTATTTTAAAGGTCTTCTGATTTTCTTTAAACTAGTCTAAATAGGTAATTTTAACTCACTTTTCAAAAGATTAGTCCACTGAAAAGTATTAGATAATAGAAAATTTATTTTATTTGCTTAGTCTGAGCTGTACCTATTGCATCAAAAAACTTTCAATTTGTCTATTAAGGATATTGTAAAAAGGCTTTTTCAGTTCATCTGACCTGAACATTTTTAATTCAAACACAAATTTGGGGCATTAAATTTCAGCAGTAATGTTCACAACTGAATTAGAGTTAAATAAAACCAAATACCTTCTAACATTTTGATATTTCAGTCATGCTTTCAATCTGTAAAACATTATAGTTTGGTTTATGTGCAAACAAAATTGTTGTTTCCTTTTTTGATTTATAAGTATAAAAACTTACCCTTTGATCCAGCATACTTAACATTCTTTTTTCCATTATGAAATATGAAAATTTTATAGAAATTTTTACAGTAGAATCATCTTACCACTTCTTTCAAATAAACAGGTACAGGTATGAAAGGTTAGCAAAATGTAAGATACTTGGAAGTCAAAGGTCTTTGTACAATCTGTATCACCATTCTTAACTGTGATAGAAGTGATGATCTTCCCACAAATATATATATATATGTAAAAACATATGTATGTTTCACCAATTATTAATATTTAATTGCTTATTTTCAACTGAGAAAGAGGTAGTTAATTTTTATTGAACTTTTTAATGGAACTTTGGTTTCTAATGGCTCTGTTGTCACCTTTACTTTATGAAAGATGAAATTTACTGGCTACTAATTGCTTCATATTTAGAACAATTCTCATTGGTGTCAATCTCATAATAAAGTGCTGTTTAAAAGATACTCAATTACACAATGAAATCTTATATGTATGATTTTAACTCAGAATCTATGTTTCATTAATGTAAGAGTACAAGTAGAGAGGAATTCAAAGTACATCACAACCTTTTTGGCACCAGGGACCAGTTTCATGGAAGATAATTTTTCCATGGACCAGGGCAGGGGGGATGGTTTTGGGATGATTCAAGCACGTTACATTTATTGTGCACTTCATTTCTATTATTATTACTTGTAGTATATAATGAAATAATTATACAACTCACCATAATGCAGAATCAGTGGGGGCCCGGAGCTTGTTTTCCTGCAACTAGATGGTCCCATCTGGGGGTGATGGGAGACAGTGACACCGAAGTGCGTTGCTTATGTCCAGTCTACTCCGTAGTCTCATTTTGGTTGCTGTCACTGCAGAAAACCCTGCTTCACAAAGACAGGATGCTGGAAATGGAAGCAGGCTTTTCAGTGCTTTTGTGACAATCTCAGGCTATTCCACCTTGACTTTAATCCAGAACGTATGGAGATTTGAAGTTACCTCAAACATACTTTTAAGACCACCGTCATTTGTGATCTCAAGCAGTTGATCCTCTTCTAGCATGGAAAGTCAAAGTCATTCACCTGGCTTATTCCCAAATGGGTCACGGATCCATTCCTTCTCAGTTTGGGGGTCTTTTGTGGTTGGGAAGTAATGCTCAAACTCTTTTGAAAGCTGAGGTAGGTGATCGTGCACCAGCTGGGAGAAAGAAGGCCCTGGCTCAGTCTCTTTCAAAATCTCTGCTAATGTTTGAAACATGTCAAAAATCCTAATGTTCACTCGTCGCCCCCATAATTCCAGTTTGACTTTGAATGTAGCCAACTTATCTGCCAATTTGAACACAGTTGGCATTCTCCCCTGAAGTGACAGATTGAGTTCGTTGAGCAGGTTGAATATGTCGCACAAGTAAGCAAGTTTTGCGACCCATTCTGTGTCACTGAAATGTGCTGCCAGTGGTGACTGTTTTTCTAAAAGAAATCTCTGGAGCAGCTCTCATAACTCAGAAACTCTGGCCAGTGATCTACCTCTAGAAAGCCATCTTACTTCTGTGTGTAAGAGAAGACGTGTGTGCTCTGCGTCCAGCTCCTCACAGAGCTGCGTGAACAGATGTGAGTTAAGAGCATGTACTTTAATGTGGTTGATAATTTTCATCACATCCTGCAAAGCGTTGTTAAGTTCAGGTGACATTTTTCAGCTAGCCAGCACTTCTCTATGGATGACACACTGTGTAGACTCACAGTCAGGAGCGACCTCTTTGACCCGAGTAGTAAAACCAGGAAGCCGTCCAGTCATGGCATCTGCTCTGTCCGTGCATATTCCCACACAAAATGACCCATTCAGTTTTCCTGATATGTAATAATTCAAGAAGACTTGAATAGTTCTGCAGCTGTCGTGTTGGTTGGCAACAAAAGTGCACATAACATATCCTCATGCACATCCTCCTGAAAAATACATCACACAAAAACAAGCATTGTTGCCTTGTTGTCAACATCGGTAGACTTGTCAACCTGGATTGTGTACCACAGTGACTCATTAATCCTAACGCTGACATTGAGGAAGTCACAGAATGCCAGTATGTCTGTGTTGGCATCTGTGAAGCAGGGATAATAAGAGTTGACAACAACACACTGTACTGTGAAGACAAATACAATAACATCCACAAGGCAGGTTGTGTTCAGGGTAAGACAGGAGCCACATGCAATAAAAGGTAATGGCAACAATAGCATATTAAACTTTTATTTCCAAGATATTCACTAAATAGATTTGGACACCGGTTGCCCAGGACATGTTGTCCTTTAATGGAAACAAATACCTGCCAGTATTCATTAAAGTCCAGGTTAGCAAAGGATGAGTACATTTTAATATACCTGTTGCATCCTGTATAGATTAACAAGAAGCCATTGGGAAAATGAACGCTGTGATAATGATGCTGGCAGGAGATTAGAAAAGCAAAACAAACAAAAACAAGAAACTTCTGAGGCCCATTCGGCGCAGTTACCTTTTAGCTGACAGCACATTTTACTCTGAATTTATTGGCTTTACCCTAAGCAAACTTTAACCATCTTAAGTGGGAGATTGTGTCAGCATCTTTAGATGTCACTTTGCCTGGCAAGAGGTGTTCTTAATACATCATGCCATAGGACTCTTGCTGTTACATTCAATCAGATCTACTCTTTTCATAGGACTTGGTAATTAGAAATTGTGCAACATTTCATGCTTGATTTGATATTTAGATTTCTCAACATTCCCCCAGAGAAGTATTGGCAGGAATAAAATGCTTTTAAATGAAATTTTTTGCTTAAAACAATGCGTGAAAAATCATGTGACATGCTGATTAAAGGCACATTTTTTATGCTATTTCTTTAGTTTTAGAAATGCCTCAGCTTTCATTGCTCAACATGGCCGTCTACATTATAAATGACCATAAATATATCAGGAAGCCTTTCTCCTGGACCTACTTAGTGCCAGGTTTTCTGAATGCTAAGCTGTTACAGAAGACACACTTGCAGCACAATCTGTGTGACCTGACTGAAGCAATGCGGGTGTACTGGGAGACTTTTTTCTGGGTGTCACTCTCTGGATTGAAAGAGACTATAATGTAAGTGACCTTCTAAATAGGTTGGCTGTGAAAGTATTAGCTGGTGTGAGGAGAGGTAGTAAAATATTCCTTTTAAAAGTTGGAACAACATAATAGCAGAGTTAGAAAAAGGGGACTAAAATTGGAGAGGAAAGAAGCCAGTCTTTCAGGAGAATGTTTGCTTCCTTTCAGAACAGAATCTTTTACAAACATGTGTCAGTGATCCACCAAGTCAAACAATGACCATTGTTCAATGTCTTACAGACTCAACGGGTCTTTTTTTCCCTAGAAAGGTATGATATTGCTTTCAAATAGTGTACTTTGTCTTTAGAGTCTGGTTTTCTTGTTTAGAAAAATTAATGACAAGTGAAAATGAAAGGTAATAGTAAGAAGTAGAATCCTATTTATGAGGCTTGGCATGTTCAGAGTTTTAAATGGCTGCCTGACTCTCGGCGAATCTTCGGGGACAGTGGTGATGCTTTCCCAGTAAGACTCTTGGCTTCTCTCATGCCTCCTGTCCA
Organism: Aethalodelphis obliquidens; assembly: GCF_003676395.1. Lineage (NCBI taxonomy): Eukaryota > Metazoa > Chordata > Mammalia > Artiodactyla > Delphinidae > Aethalodelphis > Aethalodelphis obliquidens. The sequence continues at coordinate 23,146,794 of NW_020837958.1, forward strand.
TCCATCAGGAAACTGTGAGGCTAATCCCAAAGCATGTCTGACTTCCAGTATTTTCCTAATAAATGTATTTGAGACCTTCCTTGATCAAGTCCCTAAAATACTTTACAGCTTCATTTCACTGCTCTTAAGTTTACCTAATGTTTCAGCCTAAATAATTGACTAACACTTTCCTGCATCTTCTTAAGTCTGCCCTATCTCTTTGACATGAGTTGATACAACTATGTCATGTTTTTCCTCATGCCAAGCTTTTTCACCAATGTGACTGACCCAAAAGGTAAGTCATTCTTTTATCCTTGGAAGAAGAAGTGACATCAAGTAAACAGAAGAGTGGAAGTTTGTCTTTATTATCTCACACATAATGGAAGTTACTGTTCCACTGACAGAGGTAGAATGCTGGAAAGAGGATTGGTTACTCCCATATTGTCATGACCACTAGGCAAAGAGCAACATTTATTTATAGGTCTTCATCTCTTGATTTATGCGTTCAGACATTTATTGCAACCTTAGAATATGCCAGAAACTGTACAGGTGTCAGAGCAAAAGAATAGGCCTGCAGCTGTTCTCAGATTTCTCATAGTCTGTGTGTGGAACATGCAATTAAATAGACAACTGCAATTACTGTCACTGTGATACAATAAATTCATAAGCCAAAGTACTAAATATCTGACTCAACTTGTTACTAGTGTAATTAATGCTAGCTGCTATAACAACTCCAAAGTTTCTGTGACATAGTGTAATAAAGCTTTATTTTAAATTACATAATAGTCCAGTGAGGGTTGGATTCTCCTAAGGCAGTGACTCTAAGACTTAAGCATGTGGCCTGGAATGGTCACCATGGAAAAGGAAGAGAGATTGATTGTGGACAAGATATTTTACTGCCATGTCTGCCAATTCCAATGGCATGATTCCAACTTCAAGGAAGGCTGGGGATTACAGTCTTATTTTTTTCCTGTGAATATAAAATATGCCAGCTTTTATCCTTTGGGAAAATAATAGATCTTAATCTAAGTCCTGAAGGAAAAGTTTAGCACAAAGGCAGAAGTGGAATAGGCATTCTAGTCAGAGAGGATAGAGCATGTACAGACTCACAAGGGCATGCAAGATGGGACATTAATCTACTTTAAAAGTGTTCCTTATTCCAGTTTAAACTAACCCCCAATAATTTTTCTGTACTTGCTTTAAAAAATATCCACAATAAGAACAGGAATGTTCATTTTTACTGTAAGGAGTCATAACAACTTACAAAGTATTTACTTTTCTCAATAAATAAAGTCAAAACACTTATTATCTAGGGGCGTCACTTGTATAATGTTAGACCAATTCAGTTCCGAATATTTTAAAGAAAACAATAGCATTTAATTCCAAATTATGTGGTTAGTAGGCTCTTTCAGGAAGGGTCTGAGTTTCTCAACATAACATCCCAGATGAGCAAATTGTTGTCCAGTCACCTTGGTATGCTTAAATTTTCTAACGTAAGCAGCGCGTTTAGTTATTGGTTTACAGCCTTATCTTCTTAGGCAAGAATTACCTGGAATAAAGATGTTCACATAAATGGTTTTAGTTCTGAGTTCTGATGGTTAAGCAATGTGAAGGCAGGTAGTCTCAAGTATCAGAAAAAAAAAATTCTATAGGAAAATTCTGTGTAAATTAAAATTTAACAAATAAAAGTCAATTATTCTTTCCTACTAATAAGTAGGTATAATAACAATGAGAAAGCACTCCTCCACCACTCCATGTCTTAAGGCACTTAGCAATTGCTACTTCGTGTTAATGAGGAGTATGTTATTTATTCTACTAGGGTTTGAGGTCATTGGAGGCAAGAACTCTAATTCATCAGTTTATTCCACATTGCGGCCAACACACTGGTCTTGTAGGAAGTAGGTATGATCCAGGCACTGTGATAACTGGTAAGAATATAACGCTGAGAGTATAGGAGTAGTCCTTATTTTTTCTGAATTTAGAATTTAGAGGCAAATATATATGCATGTGGTATTGTTATTACAAAATGAAACAGAAAAAATGGGGAGGGGCTAACAGTAACAACAAAATATCCTTTGCTATATCTTTTACAAATGTGCATTTGTTTTTGTCACTTACAGAGTTATAAAAGTAGAAACAATTTGATAACATTTTGCTTTCAACTGTAGTCTCCCAGAGGTTAATCTTGAGATAAGAAATTGGGCGCAAGGAGTTTATATACAAGATGGAGCAATTACCAGTAGGAAAATGGAAAGTGAGATATGGGAGAAAAAACAGAAAATAAAAGGTACATTATTAATATGGTACCACAAAAAAGTCAAAATTCTACATTTTTCTTTCAAGAAATAAGTTAGAAATTAGAGCATGAGATAGTCTCAAACATGTGTTCAAGTAAAAGTTCCAATTATAATATTTAGTTCAATTTTTATGCAGAATTTTAAAAGTCACTTGATGGTAGAGAAGGTCTTTTTTGATCCTGCTATGGCATGATTCAGATTAAATTCTATCTACATCATGAACATCTAAAACTCAATTTACAGTTGACATTCCTGATATGTTCAATACTACTTGGGATAGAATGTCAATCTTGCTATTATTAGTCAGAACTTAGTGGGAGAAATTTAGGGAGGAGAGTTGTCATGTCTGTTTTACATCAATGCCAAATTTGCAGTCCAGACCTTGGGATGATCAATAACAAAAATGTTCAATAGTAAGTTTTTACCACTGTTGAATAAAAGTGTGAATGACTTTTGAACCTTAATTTTAACAATTGCAAATGGCTTTGTTGTTCAGTCTTCCCAGTAGAGTTAGGAGAAGGAAATATTCTGGACTCTTATCTCTTCCCATCCAATCTTCTCAACAGTTCGATCTACCCCTGAAAACTTTCCATTCCCACTGTCTTGACCACAGTAATGCAAGACTACATCACCTCTTTCTTGAATGATTCCAGTTACTCATCTCAGATTTCATTCTTGCTACCATGCAATGCAATTTTCATGCATCAGATACAGTGAATTTCTTAAAATTATAAATCTCATCATATCATTCCTTTCTCCTTTAAAATCCTCCAAGGGTTTTCCATCACTTGTAGTATAAAATTTAAATCCTTTTTTATGTGCAACAAGGCCCTGACAGGGCTACTTATCTCTGAGACTTCAACTCCTATCACTCTCCACCTATCCCCTTCCATTCCCGCCAAGCTGACCTTTCTACTTCTCAAACACCATGCTTCTTCCTAGCTTGTCTCTGCACTGTCATGTCTCTAGACTGGGAAAACTCTTTCCTCAGAGTTTCATGTCACTGTCTCCATCTGTTTCAAAGAGGTTTTATCTGACTAACACTCTAGTCTCTCTTCTCTGCCTCTGTGTCATTACTACTAATCATATCATCATTATTTTCTGTGTTTTTTCAAATTGAAAATGCATTTGCATTTAGCATCTTATTGTCTTTATTTGCTTCTTTATTATTTGATTCTTCAAATGATATGCAAGCTCTAAGAGAGCAGAAATCTTATCTGCACTGGGTCCATCATGAGCAAATAGAACAATGCACAGTGCACAATAACACTCAATGATTATTTATTGTATGCATAAATAATGAAATAATGAATGAATCTGTTCTCTTCCAGCTTTAAGCATCAAAATTAAAGCACCTCATTAAGAAAAGATTTTGAAAAAATCATCTTTGAATCACACTTAATAAGCAATGGCTTATTAAGATTCCTTTGAATTATTATTGGAAACTTATATTCTTCAAGGTGCCAACTCCTCCAATAAAACTTGCCCTGATCCCTCAGCAAACATTGTGTTTACCTTCCCTGAACATTCTTATATTTGAATTATTCAAATTACTCTTCTTCCTGATTTTAATTACTTAGTAATTTGAAACAAAAACTCTTCCACATGTATGGGCCATATTTTCTGTCCTAGATTATCAGCTCTGGAGGACAGAGACGTTATCTTGCATGCTTTTACAGAACTTGGCTCAGTGCTTTGCACATACAATTCTTTCTAAATAAATGAGACATTTGTGCTTGTTTACATTTCATCATATTTTGTAAAATGCTAGAATCCTATGACTAGACTGTATAAAATGTATCCCAATTGTGTATATAATACTATTATATCGGTAGTAATTCTTGCAGAGATATGGAGTACATTTTGAAGAAATTATGGCTAAAAAGTAAACATTAGTTTATGTTTTGTTTTTGTTTTTTTTTCTAATTTAGAAAATGTCATTACCTCCTAAAATACTTTGTAAATTCTAGTTTAGGGTTTAACTAGATAGACACATTGCAATTGATGAGTCCAATAATAAATTTTAATCTTCTGTAATTCCAAACAGCCTACCGAAATAAAGGCTTTTAGGAGAAGAAACTAGTTCTACCACTTGAATACTTTAGAGAATTTGGGAGGGCATAATGTCTAACATTCTTAATTCTTTTTAATTCAACTTGAAACTTTAGAGAATTTGGGAGGGCATAATGTCTAACATTCTTAATTCTTTTTAATTCAACTTGTAGAATATCTTAGCAGTAAAATTCTATATTTGCCTATAGTTGTTTGTATTTTTAATTTTGAAGTAGCACATATTATTTTTAAGTCATCAAGGTAAATATCTTACTAGTTCTCAGTTTTCTCATTTCCAGGTATAGGTCATGTTAATCCTTGCCTCTTTGGCTCCTGGAGGTATAGCAGCTGGTAGAAATTGACTTTCAGAGCATGTGTAACCGAGTTCCTGCTTTATCCACCTCACTGTGTCATTGTGAGGATTACATCTGATAAGGCGAAAGTGATTTAAAATTGGAAAAGTCTTATACTACTGGTATTTTCTCTGAATTGTGGGTCATTTTAGATTGATGACACAGTCTTAACGGTGCCAGAATCGCTGACCTTTGGATCAGTTAATTCTATTAAATTAAATAATGTGGTTTGTTTCAACATTTAATCCAATTGCTCATGGCTGGAACATAGAGTGTTCTCGAGCACTTGCATGCACATATGCATGTGCGCGCGCGCGCACACACACACACACACACACACACACACACACACACAGATTAGGGGGGATAGTAACCTACTACAAAGTAAGTTCAAGGTGAAAAATTAATATAAATGATGATGACAACTTTATTTACCATTTGTTTAACCGGACCCAGGGCTGAAGTTTAGATGGTACACATGACATGGACACACCAGTTATTAAATACCATATGTTTCCTTTTGATTTTAAAAATAGTCACTGCTTCATCTCACCCCTTACCACCACCTCCAACTCCATTAACAAGCAGCTGTTACTCTGATTTGTTGGTGTCTTGATAAATATTTTAATGCTCACTTTTTCCTAACTGTATATGTAGAAAAAGAGTGAAAGAGATAAATGAAATGTGGGTTGCACCTAATCTTGCTTGATCTTTACAGAGAAGAAAAAGAAAGGCAATGAACTTCTTAATCAGGTCTTTTCTTCTCTTTCTGGCCTCCGCATTTCTTATTCTCCCGCTCCCTTCTCTGGAAATGGGCTTTACTGGGCTAATGCAGTATACCTTAACTCTGAGTCTATTTCTCTAGTCTGAAATACTTTCCAGACTGCTCAGGTAAATTACTATTATTCATCCTTGACATGTAAGATGGAAGTATTGCCCTTCCTAAATGCCTTATTACACCCCAGACAGGGTGGGTGACACTCCATATTTTTAGTCCAGTAAAGCATTTATCACTGTGCACCATAGTGCATTGCCTATTACTTCTTCTTTATCCTCCAAGACTGATCTTTCCTTAGGAGAAAGACTGGGTTCTCCAGTGCTTAAGGATATAGTCTGCAGACGAATGAATATATTGTTTTAATATGTTGAGATTTAGTATATGTGCTGAACATTTTATAAACTTGATTTTGGTTAATTCCTATCTTAGACACATGCACATTCTGATTCGGAGTGATGCTGAACTGCTCAAGATTACACAGAACTACTGTTTGGATTTGAGTGAAGTTTGTCTGATTCCAGAATCCTATCTTTGCAGCGACATCACACTGCATTTGTAGTGATGAATAAATCTTTTCATTCCCATTGAGCCTTATAGCCCGTGGGCATTTGTGGTTCACTGAGCAGTTTCTGACTTGGTTTTCTTCAGGGAGAATCGAGAATTTTTAAAACCATTTGTAAAGAAGTTTATCCCATATGAATTTTTGCAACATAGATTCTGTTCTGTATCCAGCAGTCAAATTCAAAATCCACAGAGGTTTGGGACTCTCCATGCCATTTGTTTAAAAGATTCTTATGCTTGAATGCTTTGTGCTCCAGTAATCTCTTTCTTTTGCTCTTTACTGGTTCTATGACATTTTTCTAATATTTTACTCTTTGAAAAAATTTTACAATTCCCATTATTTGTATAAATATGTTGTATAATATTATTATTTGCACAATGTATTGCATAATAGAGTGCTATGGTAACTGCTTTCCCAACTTTTCTCCTTGTTTGGTCTTAAACTTCAACTTATCAAAAAAATTTTTTAAGTAACTTGAGTCTAGTGTGATTTGTAAATTATTTGCTTAAATTGGTATTTCTTCTGCTCTTTCTAAGGATATGAGCTTGGGCTTCCCTGGTGGCGCAGTGATTGAGAGTCCGCCTCCCGATGCTGGGGACACGAGTTCGTGCCCCCGTCCGGAAAGATCCCACATGCCGCGGGGTGGCTGGGCCCGTGAGCCCTGGCCGCTGAGCCCGTGTGTCCGGAGCCTGTGCTCTGCAGCGGGAGAGGCTGCAACAGTGAGAAGCCCGCGTACCACCAAAAAAAAAAAAAAAAAAAAAAAACCAAAAAACAAAATAAAGATATGAGCTTGTTTTTCAATAGAAAAGGTCCGTACACTTTAGGCAGGGGGGTGTGCCTGTCTCATATGTGTGAGCAGCCGGGACCAAGGGCTGCTTAGTCCTCAGTTCAGATCCTGACCAACTACCTGCTAGGAGCGTATCTTGGGTATGCTACTTAAAGTTTTTTCATCATTAGTTCACTCATATGTTAAGAGGAAATAGGAATAATCATCATCTTATTGGGTTGGCAGTAGAAATACATGTACCCAGCCCTGAAGGAATCTTAGTAAATTTGATTTTTGTATTTCTCAAACATTATATTCATATTTTATATATTTATATATTATAAATAATATAAAAGTTCTTTTTAAAATAAACATTTCAGTTTAGAAATAAAAACCAATATAAAATTTTTAAGAAAATATTGACAATGCTAGTGAATTATTTAATTCTTGCTAATTTCCATTCCATCAAGTGGTTTGTGGGAAAGAATTCACAGGTTTTTCACTATGAATGTATTTTTAAAAAAGGCGAGAGAGCAGCAAAACTCATCCTGATCTCATTATAAAATAAAACTATGAAAAGTCAAGGAAGAAAACGTTTATAACAATTCAAAAGTGTTCCAAAAGCTTAACTGAGTCAAAAGTACTTAATAAATGAAGAGTTTTAGGAGTAAGGCAGTGCTGTTAATTTTAACTATAAATGAAACGTAGTTTAATTGTGTTGTCTGTATTTTTACCATTAAGTTTGGCATAGTACAGACTCATAAAGAAGCAAAGAAAGAAATTTGTTAGTTTTTGATGAAAAGGAGTACAGAGGACTAAGGGACAGGCATACTCTGGTAGGCAGACTAACAGCCTCCCAGCAATGCCCACATTCTGATCTCTGGAATCTGTGAATAAGTTACCTTACATAGAAAAGAAGTAAGGTTATAGATGGAATTAAGATTTCTGATCAGCCGACTCCAAATAGAGTATTCTGGATTATCAGAGTGAACCAATATGTAGTTACAGCATCCTCATAAGTGAAAAACAGAGGTAGGAGAGTCAGTGTCAAACCAGAGAGATGGCAGTGTGTGTGAGAAGGACTTACCCTCATATTACTGCTTTGAAGATGGAGGAATGGGGCCATGAGCCAAGGAATGTGGCAGCATCTCAAAGTTGGGCAGGGAAACAGACTCTCCTCTAGAGCCCCCAAAAAGAACAACCCTGGCTAGATCTGGATTTTAACCTGTGAAGTATGCCAGATTTTTGGCTATGAAAGATAATCAATTTTTGTTGTTTTGAAGAATAAGTCTATGGTATTTGTTACAGCAGCAAACGGAAAACGAATACACCTGCCTTGTATCACTTACCAGAAGGTATGCTTCATGCTTCAGACCGATCTAATGGTCACTGCTATATTTCTGCTACCAAGAGAAGTGTCTGGTACATAGTAATATGCAATAACCATTTGATGAATGTTCATTAATTTGTCAGTTTCTTTCAAAAGGACTGACAGTAGGTTTAGATTGATTAATTAATCCTTTTGTCAGATTCTACATAATGATTATCCAAAGAAAAGTGTGTCAGATAACTGCAAGCATTTTGTAATTCATAAAGCATGTTTATATCTATTATATGACTTTATCTTAAAACAGAACATGAAGTACCCAGAATGGCTAGTATTATTCTTAATTTAAAGATAGAGAAACTAAGATCTGAGATAAATAAATTTCACTGCTTCACAGGGTTGGTAAAGGGGCAATCCTGCACTCCAAGCCTACTAGTTGAATTTCAAATCCTTGTGAGCATTTAGTCTTTAATTAATTAATTTTTCCATTCACATTCATTAATAATTGCATATTCAAGAACTGTGCATGATACTAGGGAACTGAAATAAAATAGATAAATTAATTCTGTTCCCATAATTCAAAATGTAGCAGCAAATACAGGCATAAAAATGATCAACCAATGTAACAAGACAAAACTTTCAATTAAAGAAGGCAGATTCAACACATTTAAAAATTTCTTTCTAAATACAGTGTTACAATGATAGTAGAGAAAAAAGTGTGAAAACTAACAACTGCAAAGCAAATTTAAGAGGACTGATTGGCATACACGATTGTTCCAACAAGTGTTGTCATATAGAAGTGGGTGAGGAGTGGTAACTCCTGTGAGGTGGTCACAGCTCCAAGAGTCCACAGAGATGGATCCAGAAATTAGGGAATTCGATTGCCAGCAAACCCCTGCAAAGGGTAAAGCCTGAAGCAGTACGGGTACTACAGAGGAGGAACAAGACACAGGCTGAATACAGGGCCACTAACTGACAATCCAGATCTGGCACATTCTTTGAATAACCCACCTCTTTTAAATATAGAAGACACTAAAGTACACATATGTGCCTTGACAGACACTATAGGTTCACTAACTAGTACACTTTCCCAACTCCCTTCTTCCTTTCTGCCTTCATTATTTAGCCTTGAAAAACTATGTACTCACCCTCCCAATCGCTAAAGCATCTTTGACAGGTTTGCAAAACCAACTGACAAGTAAATTCTTGCCAATAAGATCAGGGTGGAAGTCTGCTGAGAGCTTTCTAAAAAGGTGTGATGCATGGAACTGCAGCAGCATATTTACATGAGAGGATGGGCTGAGAGAATTAAGAATACATTGTCCCTGACATTTCTAAGCTATTAAATCCATGAAACAAGTTTCTAGTTCCAGATTTTCTGCTACGTAAAAAAAAAAAGTGACTCCTATTTTCTTAAGCCATCAATAGAAATGTTCTCTGTTACTTGCAGGCAAAAATTATTCCTAAAAATTACATATACATAGATTTAGTGGAGCTAAAAAGATATATGTACATGGAATTATGGAAGAGAGGAAAATGTTGAGGTCAAGGTCCTGAGGGGTTGACACCTGGAACTCAGGTAGAAAGATTAGCTTTGTACAAGAAGCTGGTGGACATCTTTTCTACCAAAACAGGAAGGATAGCTGTGAAGATACATATAGCTTCAAATAAGAGGTAAGGGGGGATAGCATGCTGAGAAATCTTTTGTCTGAAAACATGAATTATCTCTGTAAAGTAGGATGCAAAGTTATCTGCTTTGAGTGTATGTGAATAGGCACGTGCCATTGGTCTGACGATAGGTACTTGGTTGCTGGAGTGTTTGTAAGGGAAAGTAAAGTTTGCAGTCACAGCTGAGGTGGCTAGGAATGGAAGCTGACTGTAGTTACACAGCCCTGGAGACTCACCATAACTGTATGGTGACGACTCAGAGGAAGAGCTTTGCACATAAGAGAGCTGAGAGTGATTGGTGATCATAGGTACATGTCAGCTGAGTCGGTGCTAGTGAGGCAGATATAATAAAAAGAACGAGGGCTTTGGAGTGACACTGGCAGACCTGTTTTCTCATCTTAGCTATGTCTCTTATTAACTATATGGCATTGGATGGTCTGCTTTACTTCTCTGAGACTCAGTTTACAAAACATATAAAGTGCTGTCTGCACTGCATGACGAAAAATTGCTAAACAATGATAAATTATATTAATGGTGTTATTATTACTCCTATTATTAATAGTAAGTCATCATTGACAAGTAAGTGATAATCCAAGAGAGTTAGTAGGCTGGGAGGTTAAGATAAGGGAATATTGATGAGGTAATGAACAAGAATAGTTAAGGAGTAAGAGAGATGTATCAATGTCTGACAGAGATGACAGTAATTCAGAGTTTTGAAAACAGTAACAGAAAAGGGTATCCTGGACTCAGGTTTATCAAATAAATACCAGAAACCAGGGAGCTGGTTCCTCTGTCTCCCAGCAGGAACACAGGGCATAACGATAGCTTCTGCTGACTCAGAGACAGGAACCCCGCTAATGGGCACATCCCTGGCATCTCCCTGGAAACCAAGCTGTGTATAGAGATTCACTTTGGTCCAAAGGATGTCAGACTTAATGTTTCATGCATGAAGCATCTGGGGAAAATTACAAAGTCCAGGTGCCTCCCTAAGTGTGATTTTCTGGAGTGAATGTGAGAATCTTTTGAGAAGCCATTAAGAAAGGTTGAGATCAGAGTATAAAATAGGTTGTCAACATAAATGCTGAAATCATCCAAGGCCACGATCAAAGTCACAACAGGTGTAAAGGGATATCCATGAAGAAGTGTGCAGAATAGCAAAATTACATAAGATTTAAAGAACGTATTTGAATATGAAAATAAAGGTGATGAACAGGGAGCAGCAACAATGACTTGGGGAATTTCAATGTTTCCCCTTGGCTGGTTTTAGGGTAGGTGGGGAACGGTAACATCAGTAGTAAAGAAACAGGGTTGTATGGATCAAATCCTTCCATATTCTAGCTCTGAAACCTTGAGCAGGATATTTCTTGAGTCTCAAGTTCTTCAACTGTAAAATGAAAATAGTTATGTCGACTTCAGAAAGTTATTGTCTTATTACATGAGGTAATTTCTATTGAAGACTGAGCAGAAGACCTCACACATGCAGCACTTTTCGTTACTCTCCAAAAGGGAAAGCTGAAAATGCATGTGGTCCTGGGAAGAGAAAGGTTTCAGTTAAGATAAAGCACATCAGGAAAAAACCTCTATTTTCTAGATTTTGTCATCACATCACCTGGAAAGAAATTCAAGGTCTGTCACTTCAGTTTCCTCCAGCAATCAGCGGGCTTTAAAATACTGGCTTACAAGCAATAGAAAACAAATGGAACTACATCTCAACTGTGAAATCTTAAAACAGATTCCCAATTAGAATTTCACAGTGAATTGCAATTACATTTTTTGCCTTTAGACATTTCATCACTGCACTCTATAGTCTTGCCTCCTGGACGACTTTCATCAATGAGAAGATAAACTTTTAGCTAGTTATAAGGGTGAGTCAAGAGACCAGCAATCAATGAAGCACTCAGACTTTGTAAATGACACGGCAGTTACATGATCCCTAACCTTTACTGCACTATAGGTTTTTGTTACGAAAAATAAATAAAAGAATGTAGAGAGAAGATGACAACTTTTTGTTAACTCTGATAAATATTACATTAATCGTTTTCGATCATCTTTAATGTGGCTTGAGTTTTAAGCCTTGATTCATCCTAGACTGTGGCCGAAAAAACACTGGAACTATTCACCATGTTATATGAAATAACATGAGTTGGGTTGTACCATATAATGCAGACGCATTAAGAGATATTAAGATATCATAATTTTAGTGCTCTGCTAAGGCTGGAATTTGTTTTCCTACCCATACAGGTGAAATATTATTCTTTTTAATGAGTAACAAAATGACACATATCAAAGTTGATATGCTATTACTGTGAGAGTTTTACTTCAAAGACAAATTATTACTTTTTTGAGGAAGAAAACTAAATATATACTTTTTACTTTAGATACAGTTATTATGACAATTATTATTTTTTAACATCTTTTTGCAGTATAATTGCTTTAGAGTGGTGTGTTAGTTTCTGCTGTATAACAAAGTGATTGAGTTATACGTATACATATATCACCATATCCACTGCCTCTTGCATCTCCCTACCACCCTCCCTATCCCACCCCTCTAGGTGGACATAAGGCACCGAGCTGATCTCCCTGTGCTATGCGGATGCTTCCCACTAGCTATCTATTTTACATTTGGTAGTGTACATATATCCATGCCACTCTCTCACTTCATCCCAGCTTACCCTTCTGCCTCCCCATGTCCTCAAGTCCATTCTCTATGTCTGCATTTTTATTCCTGTTCTGCCCCTAGGTCTTTAAGAACCTTTTGTTTTTTATTATTATTCCATATATATATGTTAGTATACGGTATTTGTTTTTCTCTTTTGGACTTACTGTCATACTTATTCTGTATGACAGTCTCTAGGTCCATCCACCTCACTACAAATAACTCAGTTTTGTTCCTTTTTATAGCTGAGCAATATTCCATTGTATATATGTGCCACAACTTCTTTACCCATTTATCTGTCGACGGACACTTAGGTTGCTTCCATGTCCTGGCTATTGTAAACAGACCTGCAGTGAACATTGTGGTACATGACTCTTTTTGAATTATGGTTTTCTCAGGGTATATGTCCAGTAGTGGGATTGCTGGGTGGTATGGTAGTTCTATTTTTAGTTTTTTAAGGAACCTCCATACTGTTCTCCATAGTGGCTGTATCAATTTACATTCCCACCAACAGTGCAAGAGGGTTCCCTTTTCTCTACACACTCTCCAGCATTTATTATTTGTAAATTTTTTCATGATGGCCATTCTGACCAGTGTGAGGTGATACCTCATTGTGGTTATTTGCATTTCTCTAATGATTAGTGCTGTTGAGCATCCTTTCATGCGTTTGCTGGCAATCTGTATATCTTCTTTGGAGAAATGTCTATTTAGATCGTCTGCCTATTTTTGGATTGGGTTGTTTGTTTTTTGATATTGAGCTGCATGAGCTGCTTGTATATTTTGGAGATTAATCCTTTGTCAGTTGCTTCGTTTGCAAATATTTTCTCCCATTCTGAGGGTTGTCTTTTGATCTTGTTTATGGTTTCCTTTGTGTCCAAAAGCTTTTAAGTTTCATTAGGTCCCATTGGTTTATTTTTGTTTTTATTTCCATTTCTCAAGGAGGTGGATAAAAAAGGATCCTACTCTGATTTGTATCATAGAGTATTCTGCCTATGTTTTCCTCTAAAAGTTTTATAGTGTCTGGCCTTACATTTAGGTCTTTAATCCATTTTGAGTTTATTTTTGTGAATGGTGTTAGGGAGTGTTCTAATTTCACCTTTTACATGTAGCTGTCCAGTTTTCCCAGCACCACTTATTGAAGAGACTGTCTTTTCTCCATTATATATTCTTGCCTCCTTTATCAAAGATAAGATGACCATATGTGTGTGGGTTTTTCTCTGGGCTTTCTATCCTGTTCCATTGATCTATCTTTCTGTTTTTGTGCCAGTACCATACTGTCTTGATTACTGTAGTTTTGTACTATAGTCTGAAGTCAGGGGGCCTGATTCCTCCAGCTCTGTTTATCTTTCTCAAGATTGCTTTGGCTATTCTGGGTCTTTTGTGTTCCCATACAAATTGTGAAATTTTTTGTTCTAGTTCTGTGAAAAATACCATTGGTAGTTTGATAGGGATTGCACTGAATCTATAGATTGCTTTGGGTAGTATAGACATTTTCACAATGTTGATTCTTCCACTCCAAAATATGGTGTATCTCTCCATCTGTTTGTATTGTCTTTAATTTCTTTCATCAGTGTCTTCTAGTTTTCTGCATACACGTCTTCTGTCTCCTTAGGTAGGTTTATCCCTAGGTATTTTATTCTTTTTGTTGCAATGGTAAATGGGACTGTTTCCTTAATTTCTCTTTCGATTTTTCATCATTAGTGTATGGGAATACAAGAGATTTCTGTGCATTAATTTTGTATCCAGCTACTTGACCAAATTCATTGATTAACTCTAGTAGTTTTCTGGTAGCATCTTTAGGATTCTCAATGTATAGTATCATATCATCTGCAAACAGTGACAGCTTTACTTCTTCTTTTCCAATTTGGGTTGCATTTATTTCTTTTTCTTCTGTGATTGCTGTAGCTAAAACTTTCAAAACTATGTTGAATAATAGTGGTGAGAGTGGACAACCTTGTCTTGTTCCTGATCTTAGTGGAAATGGTTTCAGTGTTTCACCATTGAGAACAATGTTGGCTGTGGGTTTGGCATATATGGCCTTTATTATGTTGAGATAAGTTCTCTCTATTCCCACTTTTTGGAGGATCTTTATCATAAATGGGTGTTGAATTTTGTCAAAAGCTTTTCTGCATCTATTGAGATGATCATGTGGTTTTTCTTCTGCAATTTGTTAGTATGGTGTATCCCATTGATTGATTTGCATATGTTGAAGAATCCTTGCATTCCTGGGATAAACCCCGCTTGATCATGGTGTATGGTCCTTTTAATGTGCTGTTGGATTTTGTTTGCTAGTATTTTGTTGAGGATTTTTGCATCTATGGTCATCAGAGATGTTGGCTTGTAGTTTTCTTTTTTTGTGACATCTTTGTCTAGTTTTGGTCTCAGGGTGATGGTGGCCTCATAGAATGAGTTTGGGAGTGTTCCTCCCTCTGTTATATTATGGAAGAGTTTGAGAAGGATAGGTGTTAGCTCTTCTCTAAATGTTTCATAGAATTCACCTGTGAAGCCATCTGGTCCTGGGCTTTTGTTTGTTGGAAGATTTTTTTTTTTTGGTACGCAGGCCTCTCACTGTTATGGCCTCTCCCTTTGCGGAGCACAGGCTCTGGATGCGCAGGCTCACTGGCCATGCCTCACGGGCTCAGCCGCTCTGCGGCATGTGGGATCTTCCTGGACCGGGGCACGAACCCATGTCCCCTGCATCGGCAGGTGGACTCTCAACCACTCTGCCACCAAGGAAACCCAGTGTCAGTTTTTACTTCTCCTTTTTCATTTCTAATTCTATTGATTTGAGTCTTCTCCTTTTTTTTCTTGATGAGTCTGGCTAATGGTTTATCAGTTTTGTTTACCTTCTCAAAGAACCAGCTTTTAGTCTTATTGATCTTTGTTATTGTTTCCTTCATTTCTTTTTCATTTATTTCTGATCTGATCTTTATGATTTCTTTTCTCCTGCTAACTTTGGGGTTTTTTGTTCTTCTTTCTCTAACTGCTATAGGTGCAAGGTTAGGTTGTTTATTTGAGATGTTTCTTGTTTCTTGAGGTAGGATTGTGTTGCTATAAACTTCCCTCTTAGAACGGTTTTTGCTGCATTCCATAGGTTTGGGGTCATTGTGTTTTCATTGTCATTTGTTTCTAGGTTTTTTTTGATTTCCACTTTGGTTTCTCCAGGGATCTCTTGGTTATTTAGTAGTATATTGTTTAGCCTCCATGTGTTTGTATTTTTTGCAGATTTTTTCCTGTAATTTATATTTAGTCTCATAGCATTGTGGTCAGAAAGTATACTTGGTATGATTTCAATTTTCTAAAATTTACCAAGGCTTGATTTGTGACCCAGGATATGATCTATCCTGGAGAACGTTCCATGAGTACTGGAGACGAAAGTGTATTCTATTGTTTTTGGATGGAATGTCCTATTAATATCAATTAAGTCCATCTTGTTTAATGTGTCATTTAAAGCTTGTGTTTCCTTATTCATTTTAATTTTGGTTGATCTGTCCATTGGTGAAAGTTGGGTGTTAAAGTCCCCTACTATTATTGTGTTACTGTCAATTTCCCCTTTTATGGCTGTTGGCATTTGCCTTATGTATTGAGCTGCTCCTATGTTTGGTGCATAAATATTTACAATTGTTATATCTTCTTCTTGGATTGATCCCTTGATCATTATGTAGTGTCCTTCTTTGTCTGATTTAACAGTCTTTCTTTTAAAGTCTGTTTTGTCTGATATGAGAATTGCTACCCCAGCTTTCTTTTGATTTCCATTTGCATGGAATATCTTTTTTCATCCCCTCACTTTCAGTCTGTATGTGTCCCTAGGTCTGATGTGGTTCTCTTGTAAACAGCATATATGCAGGTCTTGTTTTTGTATCCAATCGGCCAGTCTATGTCTTTTGGTTGGAGCATTTAATCCATTTCCATTTAAGGTAATTATTGATATGTATGTTCCTATTACCAATTTCTTAATTATTTTGGGTTTGTTTTTGTAGGTCTTTTCCTTCTCTTACGTTTCCTGCCTAGAGAAGTTCCTTTAGCATTTTTTGTAAAACTGGCTTGGTGGTGCTGAATTTCCTTAGTTTTTGCTTGTCTGTAAAGGTTTTAATTTCTCTATCGAATCTGAATGAGTTCCTTGCTGGGTAGAGTAATCTTGGTAGGTTTTTCCCTTTCATCACTTTAAATATGTGCTGCCACTCCCTTCTGGCTTGCAGCGTTCCTCTGAAAGATCAGCTGTTAAGCTTATGGGGATTACCTTGTATATTATTTGTTGCTTTTCCCTGTTGCTTTTAATATTTTTTCTTTTATTTAATTTTTGATAGTTTGATTAATATGTGTCTTGGTGTGTTTCTCCTTGGATTTACCCTGTATGGGACTCTCTGTGCTTCCTTGACTTGATTGACTATTTCCTTTCCCATATTTGCGAAGTTTTAACTATAATCTCTTCCAATATTTTCTCAGTCCCTTTTTTTTTCTCTTCTTCTCCTGGGACACCTATAATTCAAATGTTGGTGCGTTTAATGTTGTCCCAGAGGTCTGAGACTGTCCTCAATTCTTTTCATTCTTTTTTCTTTATTCTGCTCTGTGGTAGTTATTTCCACTATTTTATCTTCCCAGTCCATTCTTCTGCCTCAGTTATTCTGCTATTGATTCTTCTAGAGAGTTTTTAATTTCATTTGTTGTGTTGTTCATCATTGTTTGTTTGCTCTTTAGTTCCTCTAGGTCCTTATTAAACGTTTCTTGTATTTTCTCTATTGTATTTCCAAGTTTTTGGATCATCTTTACTATCATTACTCTGAATTCTTTTTCAGGTAGACTGCATATTTCCTCTTCATTTGTTTGGTCTGGTGGGTGTTTACCTTGCTCCTTCATCTGCTATGTATTTCTCTGTCTTCTCATTTTGCTTAGCTTACTGTGTTTGGGGTCTCCTTTTCACAGGCTGCAGGTCATAGTTCCCGTTGTTTTTAGTGTCTGTCCCCAGTGGATAAGGTTTGTTCAGTGGGCTGTGTAGGCTTCCTGGTAGAGGGGACTGGTGCCCGTGTCCTGGTGGATGAGGCTGGATCTTGTCTTTCTGGTGGGCAGAACTGCCTCCGATGGTGTGTTTTGGGGTGTCTGTGAACTTAGTAAGATTTTAGGCAGCCTCTCTGCTAAAGGTTGCGGTTGTGTTCCTGTCTTGCTAGTTGTTTGGCATAGGGTGTCCAGCACTGTAGTTTGCTCATCGTTGAGTGGAGCTTGGTCTTTGCGTTGAGACAGAGATCTCTGGGAGAGTTCTTGCCGACTGATATTACATGGGGCCGGTAGGTCTCTGTTTGACCAATGTCCTGAACTCAGCTCTCCCACCTAAGGGGCTCAGGCCTGACACCCAGCTGGAGCTCCAAGACCCTGTCAGCCATACAGCTCAGAAGTAGAGGGAGAAAAATAAATAAAATAAAATAAGGTTATTAAAATAAAAAATGTATTATTTAAAATAAAAAAATTAAAAGTTGTAAAAAAAAGAAGGAAGAGAGCAACCAAACAAAAAAAACAAATCCACCTATGATAACAAGGGCTAAAAACTATACTGAAAAAAAAAAAAGGACAGACAGAACCCTAGGACAAATGGTAAAAGCAAAGCTATACAGACAAAATCACACAAAGAAGCATACACATACACACTCAGAAAAAGAGAAAAAGGAAAAAACTACATATTAAAAAAAAAAAGGGAAGAGCCCAACCAAATCAATAAACAAATGTACCAATGATAATAAGCTCTCAATACTAAACTAAGATAAACATGAAACCAGAAAGAAATTATATGCAGAAAGCAAACCCCAAGTCTACAGTTCCTCCCAAATCCACCTCCTCAATTTTGGGATGATTCATTGTCTATTCAGGTATTCCACAGATGCAGGGTACATCAAGTTGATTGTGGAGATTTAATCCGCTGCTCCTAAGGCTGCTGGGAGAGATTTCCCTTTCTCTTCTTTGTTCGCAAAGCTCCTGATTTGGCAGAGGCCAGCATGACATTGTGACAGGGCTGCACAGGCTCCCAGGAGGGGAGGTGTGGATAGTCACCTGTGCTTGCACACAAGATTCTTGGTGGCTGCAGCAGCAACCTTAGTGTTTTTTGCCCGTCTCTGGTGTCCAAGCTGATAGCTGTAGCTTGCGCCCATCTCTGGAGCCTGTTTAGGCAGTGTTCTGAATCCCCTCTCCTAGCGCACCCCAAAACAATGGTCTCTTGTCTCTTAAGCAGTTCCAGAATTTTTCCTGGACTCTGTCCCAGCTAGCTGTGGTGCACTAGCCCCCTTCAGGCTGTGTTCACGCAGCCAACCCCAGTCCTCTCCTTGGGATCAGACCTCCGAAGCCCAAGCCTCAGCTCCCAGCCCTGACCTGTCCCGGCAGGTGAGCAGACAAGTCTCTCGGGCTGGTGAGTGCTGGTCGGCACTGATCATCTGTGTGGGAATCTCTCCACTTTGCCCTCTGCACCCCTGTTGCTGTGCTCTCCTCAGTGGCTCCGAAGATTCCCCCCCACAACCCCCCATCTCCTCCAGTGAAGAGGCTTCCTAGTGTGTGGAAACTTTTCCTCCTTCACAGCTCCCTCCCAGAGGTGCAGGTCCCATCCCTATTCTTTTCTCTGTGTTTTTCCTTTTTTCTTTTGCACTACCCAGGTACATGGGGAGTTTCTTGCCTTTTGGAAAGTCTGAGGTCTTCTGCCAATGCCCAGTAGGTGCTCTGTAGGAGTTGTTCCACATGTAGATGTATTTTTGATGTATTTGTGGGGAGGAAAATGATCTCCATATCTTACTCTTCCACCATCTTGAAGGTCCCCCTTGACAATTTTTTTTTTAAATTTTTATTTATTTATTTATTTATTTTTGCGGTACGCAGGCCTCTCACTGCTGTGGCCTCTCCCGTTGTGGAGCACAGGCTCCGGATGCACAGACTCAGTGGCCATGGCTCACGGGCCCAGCCGCTCCGCGGCATGTGGGATCTTCCCAGACCAGGGCACGAACCCGTGTCCCCTGCATCGGCAGGCAGACTCTCAACCACTGCGCCACCAGGGAAGCCCTCAACAATTATTTTTTATTTAAGTTTTGCGAGACACGCTGATCTCTGAGAAGGCTGACATTTTGTTTGGTAAACAATTGTAAAAGTTATTCCAGACAGAACTTTGAAAAACACAGGATCTTATAGCCCTTAATTGAATAGAATTGGAGGATGTTTTTGGTCTCGTTATTAAACTAACCTAAGGAAGAAAGAAAATAAATCAGTTCTTTTGTGGATAGGTATGACAAAGTAAATCACTCTTTCAAAGTTTTCTTTCTTTTCTTTTTCCCTTCCCCCTCCCCATATCCTCAAGCCCATTCTCTAGTAGGTCTGTGTCTTTATTCCCATCTTGCCCCTCAAGTTTTCTTATTACAAGTTGTTAATATAGAGGTACCACAGACAGCTGCTCTATACTTAAATATTTAAAAAATAGACTTTAAAAAATAGACTTTCGTTTTTGGGAGCTATATTTACAGAAACATTTGGGAGAGAATATAGAATATTCCTGTGTACCCCAACAAACCTCCTCTAGTTTTCCCTGTTATTAATATCTTGCATTAGTGTAGTATATTTGCTAAAATTGGTGAGCCAGTATTAATACATAATTATTAACCAAAATCCATAGTTCAAATTAGAGTTCACTCTTCATGTTGTACATTCCTTAGGTTTTGACAAATTTATAATGATGTATCTACCATTACAGTATCTTACAGAATAGTTCCACTGCTTTAAAAATCCCTAGTGCCCCACCTAGTCATCCTTCCTACCATTTTTCCTTCAAATTCAGAGCAACTACTGATCTTTTTACTGTCTCCATAGTTTTGACTTTTCCAGGATGTTAAATACTTGGAATGATAAAATCTGTAGCCTTGTCAGATTGGCTTCTTTCACTCAGTAACATACATTTAAGCTTCCTCTATGTCTTTTCATGACTTGATAGCTAACTTCTTTTTCTTGCTTAATAATATTCTATTGTATGGGTGGGCCACAATTTGTTTATCCAATAATTTATTGAAGGGCATCTTGGTTGCATAATTTTGGCAATTATGAATAAAGCTGCCATAAACACTCATTTTCAGGTTTTTATGTAGTTACAAATCTTTAGCTCCTGTGGTTAAATTCCTTGGAGCACGATTGCTGTATCATATGGTAAAAGTATATTTTGTTTTGTCAGAAACTGCTAAACTGTTTTCAAAGTAGCTGTACCATTTTGCATTCTGATCAGCAATGAATAAGAGTTCCTGTTGCTCCACATCTTCACCAGCATTTGGAGTTATCAGTGTTTTGGATTTTCACTATTTTAAACAGGTGTGTAATGGAATCCCATTGTTTTAATTTGCAATTTCCTAATGACATACAATGTTGAGCATCTTTTCATATGCTTATTAGCCATCTGTGTATCCTATTTGGTGAGAGAGATCTTTTGCTCATCTTTTAATTGGGGAGCACAAATATTTTTGGTGCCCAAACCTGGGAGGATTAAAATTTTAAATTAATATTTGATGCCTCAGGACTGACATAAGCAAAGGCAAGTCTAATGATGCCCAGGGCAGAATATTTGACCACAAGTAGATGACTGAGTATTGGAAGTCTGTGTCAATGAAAGAAAATGCTTCAGCGATGGGATGATATGAATGAGAGCTGTGTTACAGGGCTCATTCAAGTGCTGTGAGGTGTTAAGGAGACTTGTTCTCAAGTACATTCCAACTGTTGGGAGGAAGACATTAACCCATTTTCTCTTGCTGCAATCAAATATTTAAATGTTTATTATTTAACTTTCTCCTGCTCTAATCAAGAACCCTATGTTAAACATTCATTTGTTTAACAAATATTTATTAAGTGACTACTATGGGTAAGCACTGTTTTAGGTTGAGAAAATGCAGTGATGAATCACACATATATCCCTCAACTCAAGGAACTTACATTAAATTTGGATGAGTCCAACAATAAGCAGGTATGTCCATAAATAAATAAGACAGTTTCAGAAGAAGATAATTTTCTTTCTTTTTTGGCGGTACGCGGGCCTCTCACTGTTGTGGCCTCTCCAGTTGCGGAGCACAGGCCCCGGACGCGCAGGCTCAGTGGCCATGGCTCATGGGCCCAGCCGCTCCGCGGCATGTGGGATCTTCCCGGACCGGGGCACGAACCCGTGTCCCCTGCATCGGCAGGTGGACTCTCAACCACTGCACCACCAGGGAAGCCCAGAAGAAGATAATTTTAAAAAGGAAAAATGAATAAAATAAAATAGGATTAACGAGACAGAGGCTGGTTGGAAGAGGCATCTGATCAGAGAAGGCATCTCTGAGGAGGGGGCATTTGAACCAAACCCCAAAGAGGAATCAGGCACGGAAAGGTGATGGTGATAGGTGGAGACTTGGGCTAGAAGAGCGCTTTCCAAAACTGGGAGGAACATGTATGAAAACCATGAAGTAGGGATAAACTAAGCATATTTGAGAAAAATAAGAAAAGCCAGTGTAGGTAGGGTGTGATGAGTGAACTGAGTGACTGGGGACAATTTCTCTAGTGGCACTTTGCCCAACTGATGGATCTTTTTTAAGAAAACAAACTAAAGCACATAAAGAATTTCAGTTGCAAATAAAATCTTCTCATATTAGCACTAAATTCAAACTTCAGAATAAACTAACAATGAAAAGTTCACGGTAGCACTTTCCCATAGGCAATTGGATATTAAAACAATAAATACTAAACCATAAAATGAGTATCTGGACGTCTAACTGGATTCCAATGTTTCCCTAAATGACTATTATGGCAGACACTAAAATATTACCCAACAGCTATTTCTCACCTTTCCTAGTATAACCTTGAATTTGTTGGAGACAGCAAATTCCCAGCTTGCTCTTTCAGTACCCCTTGCAACTGAGGAAAACCATATGACACAGCCAATACCAGTAAGTCATCAACAAATTTTATGGGAAGCTGTGGAAAATCTGTTGATTTCCTGGTGAAAGAGCATGGAACAGAAGGGACTGCCTCCACTTCTACACCCCTTTTCCTTCCTTGAAGATTTTCTTGATGGATCCATCTGTAACAGCCAGCTATCTTGCAATCATTAGGCAACGAACCACGTTTTCTGATAACAACGCTGTGCAGCTGAACTCAGGCAAGTAACAGCACATCTCCCAAATTCTGGTTGGATAAGAAAGCAGTACATGGCTTCAAGATGAGCTGAGCTTTCTGTCACTCACAAACAAACACACTCCTAATTGCTACAACTATTTGATGCTTTTTGAAAATCAAATATCAAACAGTCACTTTTACATTTTTTTTTCTTTAATTTTGATACACACTGTGCTTGTGCTCGTGTGGTTACTCTGAGTTCCATGAACATAAACAGGAGGAGGCAACATTCATTGAGATCTTATCAGGAGCCGGATGAAGGTCTAAAAGCCAGATGTACTCATTACTTCAGCAACACTGTGCAGCTGGGGCATTAACATTCACATTTTGTCTCATGAGTGACAGAGTTAGGATCTAAATCCAGGTTCCAGGGCCTTGGCTGTAAATATTCTGTGGGACTCTCTCCTAGACTTAAGGAGCCATTTCAGTACACAAGATTGAATGGACCAAGCTAATGAGATTTTATGTACAAATTCTGATTCCTTCAGAGTTGATGGAAAAAAGATAAATGTAGAGTGACTCTCTCCATAGCAATATACATGCTTACTGTATATATTCAAGTTCAGTATTTATACATACATATTTATCATTGTCCATGTAATAGTTAGTTACTAGTTTCTCAGGAGAAAAATGAAATAAAATAACAATCCCAATGAAATGGCAAGTGTTAGCCTCACTGGAATTACAAATGACTAAATAATACAATTTTTTTTCTTTTAGGAAGCTATTTTAAGAAAAACACTGACAGAGTGTTAAAAGAACAAATTAGAAGGTAACGTGGTAATAAAGTTTATTGAACAGTGTGTGTGCTTCCGTTTGTTTTGCAAACTGAAATTTGAGAAAACATTTGTGCACAGTCACCTCAGCTATCAAATGCTTTTCTTGAGGTAAATGTTCCCTGTTGTTATAGCATAATTACAGAGCCCAGTGTACCTGTACTCAAGATTCTTATAACAATCTGCATTTCAAAGGAAACTAAGAGCCCAGCAACCTGCCCATTCAAGCTCATACACTATTCGAAGAAGGAATTTGATAGTAAAAACTCTAAAACCATAAGATAATTGAGTTACAATAAATTTAAAAGAATTGTCTCATGTTTTACATGTTATTCTGTTACATGGGTTATAAAAGGATGACATTTCTTTAACCATTAATAGTCATTTATGAAATTTCCCATGAGTATGTGAATGCAATTAATAATAGCATTAGTACTAGCTGTACTCCTAAGATTTCCTACTATTTCTGGTACCAATACCAGTTGATGGTGTTTTAGCGGTTCAATATTTCAAATACACAAAATATAAAATATCTAAACCCTTATCGAGACAACCTGGACAGATTTCACACAATCTTAGCATTCAAACCAATTCATCAAGTGTGTTAGATTTACAGCCTACTCCATGAAGGTCTCTGCTTGATCTTCACTCTCAGAGAGATGTCCCTTACACCCTGAATAAAAGAGCAACCAGCTCCCAACTCCTCACCTTTTGTCTAATTTATCTTCAGAGAACCTAAAGTTACATAGATGTTTATTTACATGCTTATTGTCTATCACCCCTCTGGAATGTAAGACTTTGCCCGTTCTCGGCTAACTTAGGACCTTGAATAGGGTTGGGTTTACAGTGGTTGTTCATTAAATGCTTGCTGAAATAACTAATGAATGCACATTCTTGATTTTTTACTATGAACTAATTATTCAACAATGATACTGACAATGTATACTGATAATGGCTGACTCATCTAACATTTATGTCAATGTGAACATCATAAGATCTAATGAGCATTTTTTCCTGAAGAAATCCCTTCTTCCTCATGTGTGATATCATAGCTTACTTTTGACAACACTACAAGCACATTTATCAAATTAAATGCTTTTTCATAACTATTTTGACAACACAAGTCATTGATGCTATACTGAAAGAAACAAACAGTATGCTCATTATATTTTATTCAAATATAATGTAACTTAGGAAGGACTATATAATTACTATACAGGATTCCATTCTAAAAGTTCACCATGAGGACTGGGGCAATATTTACCAGCATAATAGTTAAACACAGGTGAAACATAATTATCTTTGTCCTTTCTTATCATTTTGCAACCAAAATCTAACAAATTACTTTTTCCTATTAAGGAAAAGCAGAAAAAGTGATTAACAAAAAACTTTCTGATGGGAGCATTTACTCTTCCTTGAAACTGGAAATGGATGTATGATGCAAATTACAAGAGTGCCTCTCCATAGAGTGGGATATAAACACTATTCGATATGGAACATTTAACAGAATACGTAATAAAATATCAGAGGAGAAAACAGAATTTATTCATTAAAAGAGAGGTTTCGCATAGCCACACCTGAGCTCTTACTCCTCTGCATTGAATCCTGACCCAGAAAAATGGGCCTTCAAGTTAGGACTCAGAAGAAAAGTCACTTTTAGTCAAGTATGATCATTAGCCTCATGTACTAGATCACTCCCTCTTGACTTGTTTCAAGTTTCACAATTTACAACAGCTATCCTTTCCAATTTATAGTTAGCTGTTGTGACCATTTCCTAGTTTTATTAAAAATGAGTAGTGATTTCATATTTTGCCTGTTTTTGAAACGTATTTACTTGGTTTGCTTTTGATTGTTTCAGAGATGACAACGGAAGTTGAAATCTCTTTGCTCTGGTATACTGAACCAGAGGATCATGGGCCTCATTTAATTTAAATTAACACTTTAAAAGAAAACATGATTTGTTTATAAAATATATTGAAAATTCCATTGTTTTTTGTGACTATTTTTACAACCATATCTATATCTATAAATAATATAAATTGGAAGTTGTCTGTATGGTACTGCATTTAAACAAAACACACATGAAAATGAACTCTTTTGAGCATTTTAAAATGTATCTATTGTTGTCTTCGCAGTTGTTAATTTTGTTTTTATGTGTCATCTAACAAAATAGCAAGGTGAGAGCAAGGGTATCTTGTCACAAATAACCCATTGCAAATCTTCTTTCTATTCACAGAAATAAAATATCCAATTAGATATAGAGAAAAGGGAAAGTTCCTGCACTGTTAGAAGGAATGTAAATTGGTACAACCACTATGGAAAACAATATGGTGATTTCTCAAAAAATTAAAATAGAACTACCATATATGATCCAGCGATACCACTCCTGGGTATTTATCCAAAGAAAGCAAAAACATTAATTAGAAAAGATATATGCATCCTTATGCTATTCCAGCATTACTTACTTTGTCCTAGATATTGAAGCAATCTAATTGTCTATCAACAGATGAATGGATAAAGAAGATGTGGTACACACACACACATACACACATACTATATAATATATACGCACACAAACACACACACACATATATATAATGAAATATTACTCGGCCATAAAAACGATTGAAATCTTGCCATTTGGGACAACATGGGTGGACATAGAGGGTATTATGTTAAGTGAAATAAGTCAGACAGAGAAAGATAAATATGTATGATTTCACTCATGTGTGGAATCTAAAAAACAAAATGAATGAACAAACATAACAAAACATAAACAGTGTTATAGATACAGAGAACAAACGAATGTTTGCTAGAGGGGAGAGGGGTGGGGGAAACAAACTAATAGGTGAGGGAGATGAAGAAGTACAAACTTCCAGTCTCAAAATAAATGAGTCATGAGTATGAAAGGTACAGTGTGAGGATTATAGTCAATAAATATGTAATATATGTAATATCTTTGTATGGTGACATATCATAACTAGACGTATCCTGGAGGCCAGTTTGAAATGTATAGAAATATATAATCACTATGTTGTATAACAGGAACTAACATAATGTTGTAGGTCAATTATATTTCAAAGCCAAACAAGCAAACAAACTCATAAGAAAAGAAATCAGATTTGTGCTTACCAGAGGCAGTGGGTGTCTGGTGGTGGGAGAGAGAATTGGAGGAGGGCAGTCTAAAGGTACAAACTTCCATCTGTAACATAAATAAGTACCAGGGATGTAATATACAACATGATGAATATAACCAACACTGCTGTATGTTATATGTGAAAATTAAGAGAGTAAATCCTGAGTTCTCATCACAAGAAAATTTTTCTTCTATTTCTTTAATTTTTTACCTATATGAGATGATGGATGTTTACTAAACTTTTTGTGGTAACCACTTCATGGTGCACATAAATCAAATCATTACACTGTATGCCTTAAACTTATACAGTGCTGTATGTCAATTATATCTCAGTAAAAGTGGAAGAAAACATAATCTAAAAAAAGATGTTTTATACATACACATACACAATGGACTACTACATAGTCATAAAAAGAACTAAATCGACATTTGTGACAACATGGATGGACCTTGGGGGTATTATGATAAATGAAATCAGTCAGACAAAGACAAATGCTGTATGATTTCACTCATATGTGGAATCTATAAAACAAAACAAACAAATAAACAAAACAAAACTCATAGATACAGAAAATAGATTTATTGTTTCCAGAAGGAAGGAGTATTGGAGGGTGGGTGATATGGGTGAAGGGGATCAAGAGGTACTAACTTCCAGTTATAAAATAAGTAAGTCATGGGGATATAATATACAGCATAGTGACTATAGTTAATAATATTTTCTTGCAACTTGGAAAGTTGCCAGAAAAAAAGTAAATTTTAAAAGTTCTCATCACAAAAAAAGAAACAAATTTTGTAACTCTGCATGGTGACAGATGGTAACTAGACTTATTGTGGTCATTTCACAATGTATACAAATGTCAAATTATGATGTTGTAAAACTAAAACAAATAGAATGTTGTATGTTATTACATTTCAATAAAACTAATATCATTAATAATTTTATATGGCTTATATCTGTAATTATGCTTTCAATATTTGTCTTATATAAAATATACTATTAAAACTAAAATCACCTGTTCTTTTTATTTTTATAAAAATTTAAAATTATATATGTCGTCCACATTTGTTCTGGTTTGATATTTGTTTTGTATGGTTCTAGTTTAGAGTGTGAGGGTAAAGAAAGAAGAAAAAAGCTGCAATGACTGATCCATGAAACACCTCTTTACTTAGAGGTAGGGTATTAATTTCTGAAACCCAAGTAAATATGGTATTTCAAGAAGCAGAGAATAATCAAATGTATAAAATGATGATTATGAGTCAAATAAGATTAGAATGGAGAAATGGACATTGGTTCTAGTGATTCTGAGGTCATTGCCGACTTTGACAAGAATTAGTTCAGAAGAACTATGGGGATGAAATCTAGATTGGAGTGAGCTCAAGAGAGGTGGGAGGAATGAAACTGAAGAACTCTTAAAATGGATCAGAGAAATCTGACTGGAGTTCAACGAGTATGTGGGATTAAGACAGGTGTTAATATTTTATGTCTGCATGTTGATAGGAAAAAGTGATAAGTAGAAGAGACAAGAGATTATTCCTGTAGTGATACGTCAGAGAGAGAACAAGAAATTGTCTTAATGAATTTACTGACTTAATTTTGATATTTACCTACTTCAATTTGAAGAAATACTGAAGAGAAACAAACTTTTAACAATTATATTAAGTTTCTGAATATTTGCGTTTAGGGAAAAGAGCATAAGCTTTGAAGTCCTTTGTCTGAATCATAGTCTGAAAAATTCCTTTGTCTGAATCACAGCTCTACTACTCATTAATTATGTGTCACTGGACAAATAGTAGGTAGGGAATCGAACAATTGAACAAGGAGACAGAGGCAGGCCTAAAATAGGAGGTCAGATATTTCATCTATAGTAACTGAAAAAAAAAGATGGAATATATAGGAATAGAAGCAAATTTGTTGCTAAATCTTGTGGTAGGAAGATACAGTGTTCTCTTCAGTGACTTCTTAATATTCCATTTTATGTCTGATATATCTTTTAGCTAATTTGCCACTTTTTACTACAAGAATGCTGTGCTAAATAGCCTTCCAGCTAAAGTTATATCTGCATATTTGATAATTTTATTAAGATAAACTACAAGAAATTACAGTGTGAGAAAATACATATTTACATAACGTTTAATACAATGTTAAAGAGTTCAAGAAAAATTTAAGATTTAATTTTCACTAAGTGTGCATAAAAGTGCCTTTTCCAGGAACCCTTACAAACAATGGTTATCATGATTAAAGAGCTACTTCTGTAAAAAAAATTTAAATACTGTAAAAATATTTTGTTGCTTTTTATTTTTATTTATTTATTTATTTATTTATTGCGGTACGCGGGCCTCTCACTGTTGTGGCCTCTCCCGTTGCGGAGCACAGGCTCTGGACGTGCAGGCTCAGCGTCCATGACTCACGGGCCCAGCCGCTCCGCCACATGTGGGATCTTACCGGACCGGGGCACGAACCCGCGTCCCCTGCATCGGCAGGCGGACTCTCAACCACTGCGCCACCAGGGAAGCCCTTTTGGTTGCTTTTTAAATTGAGAATTTGATGAAATTCCTGAAGCTTCTTCCCATAAAAGTAAAAGTGCATTCAAAAATTTGTATTCAATATCAGAAGGTGCTGTGACTTCAGTCTTAACCCACCTTTTCTCATTTTGATATATTGGGATACTAGGATGAAAATAAAATAAACTAAAAAACATTTTAAAAGTCACTCCTATATGATAATGTATATGAGGTATGTGAAATTAAGGACAAAAATAGAGAAAGAAATAAAAAACATGGTTAGTAGTTTATGTGAATATCCATCACCTCATTCTAAAACTAGTGGCAATAACCAGTGGAAAAGAAAAATGTGTTGTTTGACCTCTGTTTCAATTTCACAGTGGTATAATTAGGGTATAGATCTGTGTCGCACAAACAGAGGCCTTTGTCAGAAGGCAAAGCAAAGATGGGTCTTTGTAAATATATATGGGTATTAGAATTGTAATTATGCATAATTTCAGTTACCTCATGCACTTGAATAAACTCAAAAGAGTCTTGAGAAACAGTTGTCTGTCCATGTACTGAGACAGTATTGTAGAGTTCTCTAATTAATTAGAGGCACAGTGACTATTTTGAATTATGAACTTGGAAATGAAGTGAGAATGACAATGAATTGCTAAGCAGTGTTAAACATTCCAGGTCTAGTGATTATAATCTCTTTAGATAGAGGGACTTAAAGTATTTTAATAGGTAATAGTATAAAAATTGGTAAAGTAGAAATTAAAATATTGCACATTTCAAGGCATATCATGAAAAAATGAGTGCTAAGTACGGTGGTAAATTGCTGGGGTTGTATGTACTGTAGAGAATATCAAGAGGAAACATTTACATATTCTGAAATGCTGGAGGATAGATTCAGTGTTTAGAATGAAATGCCCAGCACCTGTCAACTGGAGTTGGTTGCATCTAAGAGATTGTTTTACTTGTGGTATTTTAAAGTAATCTTCCTATGTTTTCTTAGATATCTCTGAGGTGGGGATAGAAAAATAGCATTTTTGAGTGCCTCCTTATTACTAGGCATCCTTTGGGTTGACCTTTACATATGATACCACCTGTAATCTGTTAATCCTTCCTCTCGTTGAGATTGATTCCCATCTTGCAAATGAAGAAACCAAGGCTCTAGAAGATTAAGCGATTTTTCCCACTGCAGACAATTAACTGGTGATGCTAATACTTGAACAAAGTAGCACGACTGACAATTCAAGAAAACTTTGTCAAAATCCAAAGTTCATCCTCATTTTTTAAGCCATGAAGGTTTAACACAGGCACCTAACTTTATTTTGAGATTCTACTCAGTCTCTACACTAAAATGGGTGAACTTCAACTGGAACATAATATCCCTAAACTATGTTTGAACTTACAGGAAATTGGCATTTAAATCTCTAACTGGGGACATGTATACTAACTCAAAACATAGTTTACTTCTGCTATTAAAATAAAGTCTGAGCATCGCTGTTGCCTATTTTCTTGTATAGTCATATGTCCTTCATATCATAGCTCCAGACATGCGGAATTACTTCTAGTCACCTGAGCATGCCATTGTCTCACCAACCTATCCTGTTCCCGAGGCCTGAAACACTCCCCTCTCCAACATCAAACAGATCCTTCTACCAACTGCTATTCACTCTTATTTCTTATTGACTTTCTACACAAAATCTTCTCTGACATTTATAAACCGAGATTTCTGTCCCTCTTTTTTGTTCCTATAATATTCCAAACGCACCCTTTTGTGTCATTTAATATCCTGCGTTTTAATTATCTGCTTGCCTCTCTTTCTCACTAGACTTCAAACACTTTGAAAGGTAGAAGCATCACCTAGCCATTAACGCATTCTACTTTGTTGAGGCCTTAACACTGACATGTAAATTAAGTATATTTTAATTATACTAATACACAGTACATATATAACTAAGTGAATGGAGCAAACCTATTTGCCTGCCAAAAGAAAAATATAAAGAAATGAACCCTTTTTATCAATGGCTCCACTGTATTAAACTCCAGCTCATCTAGATTTAATACCTCAGAATCATTAATTAAGAATGACTGATGCAAAAGAATCATAAAAAAGAAAAATAATTTAAACGAAAATAACTCTAATATTCATAATACTGAAATAAAATGATAATTATTGTTAGCATAATGATAGTTATTACAGTTTTCTGTCCATACATGTATTTGGAAAGTTATGATCATAACTTAAATCCAATTTTATGTTCTGAATTTTTAATGTTATAGTATTTACGCATATTAAAAGCTGTTTAGAGAGGGCTTTAAGTTAAATGAAGTGACTAGGGGTGGGGAGGATCCACAAAGTATGCACTTTCAAAACCCTGAGTTGGATAGTAGGGGAGAAAAAATATTTTTTCTTCTACCCTTCTGAATTCTTACATACACGGGAGACACCCAGGGAAGAATGAGTAACTCTCTAAGGTGGCTTAGAATTCTGGCTTAAATATCATCTTAACAGGCAAAGAGGAAGGGAAATGTAGGCTTCTTAGGGGATAGTAAATGTTTTTAAAAAATGAATAGACCTTTAAAAGAATAGATGAAAGACATGACAGCTTATGACAAAGTTTGTCTGGGTGTGGTGTCTACCTCTGGTCCCTTCTCTTGTTTTGAGTCTATCATCCCTGGTTGATGAAACTCCAGGGAAGAGAATCTGTATCAACTGGGCTCCTTTTGTAGAATCTGTTTTTAGGCAGATAAGGGGAGTCCGGAGAAAGCTTCTCTCTGAATTTGCTGTTTTTCAAAAGCCTACAGCTCAAAATAATTAATGAGGCAAAGTGGCATACTTTAGGTGGCATATTCTGTTACCCTTCAGTATTACTGAGACTAATAATTTGTATTCTCCTCTGCAGCTCAAATTTGTATTTATACAACACTGTATGTAAAGGAGAGGCTCACAAATGGAAATGAAAATTTCTTGTAAGCTATGTTTCTACTTAAAGTCTGAGATTGTCTATTTTTTTAATGGAGAAAATGTTTTATTTCTTATTTTTTATTTTTTTTAACGGTAGGTCCTTGTTGGTTGTCTATTTTATGCCATCTTTACCAGTACTGAGTCAACTTGCTTTTTGAACAACAAAAACAAAAATCTTATGAAAAGTATTAAGAATCATAAAGCAAAGATTTTAGAGGGAACGATACATAAACTGTTATTTCCAAAGGGGAAAAAATATTTCAGTGTTGTCCAGTAAAGATAAATATGGCTGAGTGGCTGAAAATCCCCTTGAAATCAGTCTTTATGTTTAGATTCAAACATGATAAATGTCTGTGCCTTTTGGAGATGAATTACCTTGCTAACATTATATAATAAGTTGTGTGCGTGAAAAAAGAAGTGAGCTAAGTGAATCTGTCCCTCATCTGGAAGTGTGGTTTCCCTGAAATTGATTTACATTTGAATGAAAACAAGGGAATTATGCACAGAAGGATTCATTATAAAAAGAATCTCTCGCCCTCAGCATTTGGAAAGCAAAATCCTTTTAAGTATTATTCTTAAATAAGTAATGAGGCATTTATTGTAATTCAAAACCAAATAACATCCTGTGGAAGAACTGGGGAAGGGCAGAATGAGGTGCAAAGAACTGATGTCATGTGACTGTTTCTGGGACTTGCTCCACTGCTCACTTGCCTTAAGGCTTTAAACAGTCAACTAACCTCATTGAACTCCTGTATCTGTGTATATGTGAAGTTTACATGAAGAAAACAAAAAGAGACAATGTATGGAAACATGCGTTGAAAACTAGAAATTTCTATATGAATATTAGTGTAATTACTAACATTATCTAAAAGGAGTCCCTTACTGTTTATCTATCTCTACAAAATAAGCAGGAATATCAGTCTCCCAATTATATAGGTGCTGCTTGGATATATAAAATGAAGCATGTGCCTGTGAAGTTAAGGTATGGTACTAGGCACTTTGTACACTGTGGGTGGGGTGGCAGGATGTAGACAGTATGCAGGTTCAAAGAGCTGATTTGCATTCCTGAGATTTCTGACTTGCCCTCTTCTCTGCAGTCCCAAGAACAATGAATTCCCTTGACAAAGATTCTTTGCTTGACCAAACTTTAGACAGGGCTTGAACCTTCTCCTAGGTCCATCTGTGCACCTCCTCATAAAATCCAGTTTTAGCAGGAAGCCTGCTAAGTCTGTTAAACAGAGGCCCCTGGCCCTTGATATCTAACAATCCTGGATACTTGAAGAGGTTCGTCATCCTCCACTACACCTCACACCCCCAGCACACACCCTCGCCCCCTGCCAGGTGATATCTGATAACCTTGGCCTATCTTTAGCAAGAATTCTATTAGTTTGGTTTAGACAGAGTACCCCCATGACTTAGACATTTCCTCCTAATAATTTTCCATACTCTAAGCCCCACCCTGATTCTTGGCTATAAATTCTGACTTGCCCATATTGTATTTGAGCCCAGTTCTGTACTGAAGTCTCTTTTCCCCTATTGCAATATTCCTGAATAAATCTGTTTTTACCACTTTAATTATTATCCAACTCTAGCTTTTCTTTGGCACCGTTCAATCCAAGGATCTGTTTGGGGTCAAGTGAACAAACACACCAGGTAATAAATAGGCTTAGTCAAAAACGCACAATACAGCATGTGAGCAGCCTGGAATTTATGGACACTTGAAAATGAGCGATGCCTTTGGAAGTGTTCCTAATCAAAACGGGAGAACAGAATTGGCTTCTTAGCAACAAGCTCAAGCCTCTGACTGCTTTTAGAAGTTTTTGAGCAATTAATACTCCTATGAGTAACTACAGTGAAAAAGAATAAGAAATTATTGGTATGAAGGGATACTGCAAAGCATCTATTAGAGGAAGAGTCTGCCCCACCCAAACTAGAGGTGGGCATCAGATGGCAGAGCATCTGAATAAACGTACTATGAAGAAAAACGTAACAGAACAGCAGTGGATAAAATATTTGGGAAGTACTGCACTATGTGCTACAGGGTCTGAATGGAAAATAAATCCTCCCCTAAAGGAGCCCATCATGCAGGTTTTATTCCTTTATTAAAGAAAAACACTGGATCTTCTTGCCTCTTTAATTACTGTTTTCAGCCTGCCTGAACTTGACAGGGATCTTTCTGTTGCAGCAAATTAACGCAAGTCAACCCACTTTAGAGAAAAAATGGAATTTCTTGACTCTCATTGAAAAGACCATGTATGGACTTCAAGTATGAAAATCTTCAGGTGTAGTTGAATGCAGGAAGTCAGACAATATCCTCTGGAGGTATGGTTGTGGACTTATGACTGGGAGAATCAGGAGCCTCCTGACTAGTTTCTCTGCATTCACCTTGCCATGTCTTGATGATAATAACAAGAGTGATCAGGTCACACTATAAGTTAGATTTTGTCACTTTTTGGCTGAAAATTCTACAATATTTTTCCATATTATTCAAAGTTGAAATCAAGGTAATTAAAAAGTCAGACAATACTCCATATAATTTGGCCTTTCATTACTGGTTTAGTCTATCTCATCATTTTTTACTCTGGATAACAGAAATTGCATTTGTGTAACAAAAGTCGAACTGCCCACATAGATACACAGATTGTGTGTGTGTGTGTGTGGGGGGGGGGGGTAGATATAGACATAAAGATTAGATACTGGTGTAGATATAGAAATAGACATAAATACTTGCTAATGCATTGGCTAAACTTCAGAATCTGGCCCTTATAATCAAAAGAACCAAAGATTATAATTCTTCATTTCATGATTATTACTTCTCCAACAATCTCATTTTCCAGGTTAAAATCCTTGAAACTACCTTAGAATTAATAATCCTGTCTCTAAGATTTTATAGAGGAAGTATATAAGTCTTAGAAGGTAAATGCCACCTGAAAGCTTAAAGTATAATTTAGTATCAGATCCAGAATTAAATTCAAAGTTAAATGATTTCCATTAGGCAATACTGTGTATATATATATAGGGTTAGGGTTATATATATATATATATATACATATAAACTACATATATATATATATATATATATAAACTACATGTGTCAGGATATGAGGCAAGTTACATATAGTCTGCAAGTTACATACAGTCTATGTTCTACTAAATTGAGAGCATAATGTCAAAATCTCCACTATATTCTCTCTACCTATCATATACTTTATTGTCTTTTATAAGTGCTCTTAGAACAAACAGATATGTACATTGTTCATCTCTTTTTTAACCTGAAAAACTTCTATTTTTTCCTTTGTATTTGACTTCAGTTTTTAAAGTTCTCATATGGGCAGTACCTAGTATATTACATAATTCTTATGCTTTGTCTTTTTAATTTCTTTTTCAATACCTATATGTTCGATAATCGCCCAGTTGCTGTGCTTGGTGCTGAATGAGATACAAACAGAAGATTGATGAATCAGGGACGTGCCATCCAGAAGTTCATGATTCCACACTGCCCATCAAAAAGGTTTAATGTAACCCCTAGTTTCATTTGGCTGAAACTCAGGTTTTTATACAAAAAGTATCTTTTTGAAGAAATGGTGTAATTTGCTTTAAATAATTTATATCCTTAACTTTTTATATGCATATCTGATTTTCTTTTAACTAAAAAACTTACCAGTTATTCTTCATTATTAGAAAGGAATAAAAGATCTATGAATCATCATTTTAGTCTTCCCAAATTAAAGTTGTAACATTTAAGGAGTCATTTACTAATTGGAAGCACGTAACTACCGTTCACTTTTTTTCTCTGTGATCCAAATTCCAAATCGTAAAACAGCAAAGTTGAAGTGAGCAGGTTCTTTAATGTTGCAAATGTCACTTTCCATGTTAGTCTCTTTTTTAAGCATGAATGGATAAGACCTTCCTTTTTAAACCACTGATTCCTTGAGTACTTCGAAGCGGAACCTGCCTATTCTGATATATTCTTTCTCTTTTTCCTTATCCTATATCTTCTCCTGTGCATAGAAAAGTGTATTTAGCCATCAGAATCTATCATTCTATTCTCCTCTCTTGTCAAGGACATTCAACTTTGTATGAGGCTAACAGTAGTATAAAAAAGACAACTGCCACTGCCATTTACTTTGTATATACTTCATGTGAAGCACTGATAGATATTTGGGGCATGTTATTTCTAATCTTCACAACAGTCACACCTGGTAAATATCATGGTCCCTGTTTTACTTCTACTTTTACAGAAAAGCACAAAAAAGACTACAGAGGTTAAACAACTTGCCTAAGGTTACATAGGCAGTATCATAGACTGGATATAAACTCAGGCTACCTGATTTCGAGATCCATTCCATTTCCATTATGCAGCAGGCTCATTTTCTTATGTCTTCATTCCTGTCCTTCATCTTTAACATTCACTATCTAATCTCTAATCTTTTTAAGCAACTTATTTCTATTTACCTATATCCATGTATCTACATATCTATGTGTCACCTCTTGGATTTATTCAGTAAAAATGTTCAGTAAAATATGTTCCTTGGATGAGAAAGAAGGTTGCTATTAGACTCAGGTTCTATGACCTGCATTTATAATTTCTTGTACCCAGATTTTTCACCCCAAAACATTGGCTCCATCCTTCCTGGACTTATGATCCAGTATCTAGATTCACAGTCTTTAATCTGAGTGGTAGATTCTTCTAGATTCCTGTCATTGGCTACTCACTCAGATACACTAGAGTGCCTCAACTTTGGTCCTCACAACACCCTGTTGCAACAATTCCTTCCTGTTGAAAAGCAGATTGGAACAATGGCAAGATGCCGACGATCCACGATGGTGGATGCTATGATTCAGCAAAAGTTTCTGATTCCCATGTTAATGTTAGACCTACACCAGACCGGGAAGTACTGTTTGCTTTTGTCTTTTTTATATTATTGCTCCTTTGTTAACTATTGAGAGTTAACCTATCTAAGATTCAAAGTATAGCCTTTACAATATAGAGCCTTTCTGCCTTGTAGAGACATTATCAATTACATCTTTATTTGTTTTAAGTATCATTTCTCTTATTTGTTGTTAAACAACTATGGCTATCCCTGTGGAGCTCAACGCTTTCTAATCACTTCCTTTATACTCTCTGCCTATGCCTGACCCCTACAAATGTCTGTAGATGACCTCTCCTCCTGGATGGGTGGTAATGAGTAGGGCTTATAGATATTCCTGACTCTGCTAATAAAAAGAAAAATCTTATTAAGTATTAATTTTTATCTGCTAATAAAAAAAAATCTTATTAAGTATTCTGTCCTGAAGAAATTTCCCATTACTTAGAAGTCTCCCTGCTGTGTCTCCATTTGCTCTCTCCCACTCCTCAATAAACAGCCCATAGATAGCAGCAACTGTTCTAACATGTTTCACCCGCTCCATTGATAGTTTAACTGTTTCAAACCTGGCTATGGGTGCATTACATTTACATAATTTATCTTTTTTGTTCTCAGGGAACCATTAATCACCTATTATTAGAAATAATAGGAAAGTCCAATTTTTTTAACAGTTTGAGAGAAAAGTAAATTCTATTTTACTTTATATATATATATGTATAACTGATTCACTTTGTTATAAAGCAGAAACTAACACCATTGTAAAGCAATTATACTCCAATAAAGATGTAATAAAAAATATATATATTTTACTTAATTTTGGTCTTAAGATTCTCATGTCAAGTAGTGGCCACCTGAAAAGAATACTTAGCATATGTGAAGTTTTCTATTGGTTTGTCAATAAAAGTTTGAATCTATCAATAGAGCCTGGCTCTGTTAGCCTTTCCAGATCCTTTAATTATCTTACAGAGAGTTTGAGAAGAGAGCATTATTACACTTAGACCCAACAGAAGGCATAAAGATGGGGATAGATGCGTGCATTTCAATTGACCTTCATGTATAGAGATAAAGATTCTGAGCCAACAAATTACACTTTTTAAGTATTTCCAATAATAGATAGTGAATATGCACAGAATTATGCTCTTCTTTCTGTTGAACAGGGTGTTGCCCACAGTGTGTATGTTAAGAATGGTTGGGACTGAGCCCATGGAAATGAAATTAGGAGAAACTATTAACTTTAATAAAGTTCAGATTTCCAATCTCAAAGTGTGCTCTACTCATTTGAGATAATACTCACAAATATTTTGATAGACATCATTTCTGCAGTGAAGCAAGAACTACAGTGCTTTAAAGAATGATAGACAACTTAACAGACCATGTTTTTAAAAAAATGAAGAGTATCATCATGTTGTTTGATTAGTTTTGCTTAATTTCCTCATCTATAAAATGGGAATTTGATTCTCTGTTCTACCTTTCTCAGAGAGGTTTTTTTGTTTTGGTTTGGTTTGGTTTTTTTTGCGGTATGTGGGCCTCTCACTGTTGTGGCCTCTCCCACTGTGGAGCACAGGCTCCGGACGCACAGGCCCAGCGGCCATGGCTCATGGGCCCAGCCACTCCACGGCATGTGGGATCTTCCCAGACCGGGGCATGAACCTGTGTCCCCTGCATCGGCAGGCGGACTCTCAACCACTGCGCCACCAGGGAAGCCCCTCTCAGAGAGGTTTTTTTCAAAAATCAAAAGTATCAAGATCAAAGTACATTGAGCTATAGAAATATATGGTGCAATCTTATTAATAAAATAGGATGAAGAACATATCATTGATTTGAACCCTGTGTTAGTTTAGAAGCAGTTTCATAATATTCCAGAATTTTAAAGTTTGAATGACTTTTTCAGATCATTTGACATGGCTAATTTTCTTATTTTTGACATGGAAGATTTTGGGCAGTGTGAGGTTAAAAATTATTCAAATTAACCCAGACAAAAATTTAATTCTTCAAACCCTGAGCCCAATTACTCTCTAGAATATTCCCATTTATTCAAAACAGCCTATAAATTATTGTTTCCAGACCATGGTATAAAATATTGTTTCCAAACTTCACACACACATCTTAATAATAAAAACAAAGTTTTTATAAACAGAGTGATGTTATTTCCTATTTTTTAAATTATCTTCTGCTATATAAAACTGGTGTCCAATCCTCAAAGTAATTTTTAAAAAATATTCTCGTTTTTTTTTTTTTTCAGTTATTTGTCTTTTCTCTCTCTCTCTCTCTCTCTCCTTTCTTCTCCTGGGAAAATATGTTACAAGATCAGTGACTTAATATTTACTTTTACAACTGTACATATTACCAATTATTCCTTAACTCCAGCTGAGATGTACTGCATAAACATAGAAAATAAAAATAACATGAATAAAATAAGTAATCATTATTATAATTGTATTACAGGTAAATGTAGAATCTTTCCATCTTACAGAGCACTTTCATGAACTTAATCACATTTCAATATCATGACTACTATATAAGTTAGAATTTATTACTCAGTGCTTTACTGATCAGGGAGGTAAGTACAGTTTGAAAAAATGTTGACTTAGCATAGATCTGAAACTTATCTGTTGGTACTGACCAGATATCAGAACTGTGACTAAAGCCTGAGCACTTTCTAGGGCTCCCCACTGCTGCTCTTTCAATATCTTAGTGTGTTTGTACCCCTCTCCTCTGACTATACAAGTAAGTCTCTTATGTAATTTAGACTTACTGCACTTGAATTTAGTTAGCAAGATATGGACAAATGCAGAGCACTCAAATATCTCATAAGAATATGAATGCATCATCAGTCCTATCCAAGCAACTTCAAAATTGGTTCTTTTAAAAAACCTGGCATTTGTCTTCTGAAATAACCTGAAACAAATGTAGTACTTTAGTGTTCTCTACTACTCAGAGACATTTCATCTCTTCATTATGATATATTATACCCTTCCTCTAACCCTTTGCAATTCATTCTTTTAATTGATCAAGGTTATTTAGGTTACTTATAAAATGTCACATCAGCTACAATTATACATTAGTTTTGGAATACACAACTCTGGGAGCACGCACGCGCCTGTGTGTGTGTGTGTGTGTGTGTGTGTGTGTGTGTGAAGGGTTGGGAGAAGTGTTAAAGCAAGAGCAAGAGGTAAAAAGTGAGAAAGTAAAGGGAAACCTATGTTAACTCTAACTGGAGAGCTTGACTTGCATTCAGAGTAATGCCTAGTCATGATGGGTTATATTTGATTGTGGTAAAACCTGGCTGAACTTCAGTGAGCCAAATTCAGGAAAAGTTTTTGAAATGAAATAGTCTTAATGCACATTGTACTTATGCTACTAACCCTAAGCCCATCTTCCTCCCATTAAGCCTACTCCATACAGTGAAGATGCTCCTGTCTATTCGTAGCTCATTCCAATTCTGATCATATAGTGTCTCAATTACACCTAGCTTCTTAATTTCATGTTGCCAATATATTAAAAAAAAACCTTTCAAGACTCATACCATAAAATCCACAAAAGAAACTAATATAGTTTAAGAGCTCCACTGACTAACTTTTCTTAGACATCTGCTAGAACATCTTTAATGGAGATCTTGGTAAAATTTGACAACATGCTATTGAATTGTACTTTCTCCTTCATTTACTAATTTTAAGATTTTTAATGCCATCATTATTTGTGAAGACAAATCCCTGTCTCTGACCGGATATTATGTAAAATATAATGTAAGAAGCGTATCTAAAAACAGAGGCAATTTCCCAAATATGATAATCCATAAATATTTTTTAAAATATTTTTCTTGGCACTGCACCAATCATCACTGAAACACCAAGGTGTTTCACAATTTTTTCTGAAAAATTGTGGCTTTTAGCTAGATTTTATCTTCGATGCCAAAGTTTCTTTAATTACTTTGAAGGACGTACAATCTTTTCAACCAGAGGCTGGTGTCAGGGGAGCCCTAAGTTCCCATTCATGTTGAGGGTGAGTATAAAAGTAGAGTGAACAAGGGAGAATCAGTCTAGAGGCTTCAGATGGAAAGACTATATCTTTTCTCTGAAAGCCATGTTAATGAGCTGTGGGAGCCTGGGTATATCTATTTTGTCCCTGTTGCATTTCTCCTTCCCCAATTCCATTAGGAGACATGCCATGAGGAAGTTTCCTAGAGCTTAGAGATAAGACAAATAAGCTGCATTTCTAACTTCTGGAGGTGATGTCATAATGCATTTCCCCATAGGAATGGTCAAAAGTGGTCAACCCAGTAATAGCAGCATAGGAAGTACATGTAGAATAAATAGACATGTTTTGGCTGAGGCAAGTCTTCCCATCATATATATATATTAGTATCTCTAAGGGAAATGTGTTTCTACCAAGGGGTAGAAATTTCACCCATAGCAGAGGAAGCTGTTTTGTCACCAGAGG
Source organism: Aethalodelphis obliquidens (assembly GCF_003676395.1). Lineage (NCBI taxonomy): Eukaryota > Metazoa > Chordata > Mammalia > Artiodactyla > Delphinidae > Aethalodelphis > Aethalodelphis obliquidens. Next base: position 23,188,062 of record NW_020837958.1, read on the forward strand.
CAATGAGTCCTTATCATCATCACCATCATCACCATCGTGACTAATTTAATGGACCTGTGCTACATTTCAGGCACTGTTCCAAGTAATTTATATACATTAACTCAGTTAATCATCACCACATTCACAAGAAGTACAAAATATATTATCTCCATATCACAGAAAGGGAAACTGAGAAACAAAGTAGGGAAGTAACATGCAAAAGTTTCCATAGATAGTAATCAAGTAATTAGTGCATTCAGAGTTCAAGATATGCCATCTGACTCAAGAATGTATCTCTTAATAACTAAACTCTCTTGTCTCACTGTAGTGGTTCTAGAATCAGACAGAAGTGGCTTGAAGTATTAGATCTATCACTCTTTAGTTTGGGGATTATGGTCAAGTAACAGACATACTAAATCTCAGTTCTTTTTTTTTTCCATAACATGGAGCAAATAACAATACCTATCTTACAAAGATGTCATAAATTTTAAATAAAAGGATTGTGAAAATGCTTCACACAATGACTGAGAATGAGATTTAACCTTCAGATAATAAAATGATACTTTAGTGATTAGTGTGCACGTGTGTCTGTGCATGTGTGTGAATGTCACAAGAAGCATTAATCAAATTTGATGTTTCCTTAGAGATTAATTTAGGCACTCTGAAAATCTTTTTGATTGATTAGCAGCCAAGGAAACTTTTAATTTAAGTGCTTGCTTAATCAATTTAGCTAATGGGTTAAACAATGCCCGAGGGCATAAGAAGTAAGGTGGGTCAGGTGTCCAGATTATTGGCGCCCTTGATTTTTCTCCAGAACACTAAAACCTCTTTTTTTCCCTTTTGTTCTTACTTCCCATTTCTTATTCCCCCAGACTCTTTTTAATTTTCCTTTTATCATAAGGAAGAAGAGGTTTATCAGAGTCGGAATCCGGAAAGCAGTGAACGAGCCAAGTCTCCTCCCCACCCCCTCTCCATAAACACACTTGAAGGCCTGAAGGTAATAACCCTGAAAGATTCTCCCCGCGCTGCAGATTTCCTGCCAAGGGTTTGTTGGGATATTATGGTAAAGGAGATTTGGGGCATCTTCCTGCCTTATACAACGTAGAAGAATCCTTGACTCTGTCACATTGTATTATTTTGCAATGTTTGGTTCACACTATCAATTTGACAAAGATTACAAAGCCAATCACATCTGTGACATTATATGACCATCAAAAACTGCTGAATGGCTCAAACCCAGGACAACATGTTCAGGCAGGGGTTACTGGATTCACCATATCGGCATGAATGGAGAAGGGGCAACCTTAGCACTTTCTATTCAACTCATCAATGACTCTGAGAATGTTAGCCTGTAGTTGGCTTTTATGATCGTATTCTCAGACATCTGGAATTCCTTGATCCAGATGCAAGACTGAGCAGTGCCTGAAAATACTGTGCTACTTTACTTTTAAAAGGTTTTGAAAATTTTGTAAATTACTCTAATGGTACTTAGAATTTCCCAAAATATGAGATTAACAAAAAATACACTGATTTCTCTAAACATTTTACATCAGAAAATTTATTATTTTCAACTTTGCTTTTCCTGAAATACCTACCACCACCCTTTCTTTAAAAATCTGTTCTATCAAAGCATTTTTTGGTTAAATCTATTTTGTGGTTAGAATTTTACTCTCAAATATATAACCTAAATCCAATTATCTATTCTGTATGTATTTGCTCCCACAACCAATATGATCTACAGTAAAAGGGATGAGTGGATCTACTGAGGTTCTTCTTTGTTTCAGGCTAGTTTGTGAAGTTAGGTCTTTTTTTAGCCTAACTCTAAAATACAAATTTGCTAGAAGGACTTTTCTTTATAAACCTATTTCTCCTGAAAAATTATGTAGCATAAGAAAATATCAGCCGGCTAAAGCAATGTAAAACTAATCAAATCAAAGAGCCACTGGCCAGAGAATTTTTAGAAATAAGTTTTCTTAATCATGGCTGATAAGTGAATTAGTTATATCTCTACTTTAGGAATAGAACTGCCTACCTCCAAAGAGCTCGTGCTCTGTGCTTTTCCAACTTTCTGGACAAACTCCAAAAGGCATCTTTTATTCAGAGCTTCCAATTGTGTGTGCTTATCAATAATTATAATTACTAGCTATTGGTTTCTCATTATGATCCAGAAACTACATGTTATAGATTGAATTTTGTGCCCTCAAAATTCACAAGGTGAAGCTCTAACCGTCAGTGTGCGTGTACTTGGAGATAGAGCCTTTAGGAAGTAGTTAAGGTAAAAGATATCATAAGGCTTGGGACCTTAATTCAATAGGACCCATGTCCTTAAAAGAAGAGGAAGAGACACCAGAGATGCCTATGTACAGAGAAAGTCCACATGAGGACACAGTGAGAAGACAGCCATCTGCAGGATAGGAAGAGAGGTCTCATCAGAACCCAACCCTGCCAGCACTTGGATCTTGGACTTCCAGCCCCAAGAACTATGAGAAAATAAATTTCTATTGTTTAAGCCATCTAGTCTGGTATTTTGTTATGGCAGCCTTAGCAGACTAATACATTAGGTCAAGAATTTAGATGCCTTACCTATTTTGATATTTACAAAGACACTGAAGAAGGTGTAATTACTGCCAGCTTATTTATAATGAGGCTTAGACATTAAGGATTCCAGGATCACACAACTAATGAGGAACAAATCTGGACAATTCTTATACTTACCATCCACCACTGCATAAGAGGGACCAGGAAAGAGGGGACTTGGATGTTTATTAATAGGAATTGACCAAAATGACCACAGTATTCCCCTCAGTTTGACTGAACTTTAGACAGCTTCTATCCTGATGATAGACCCTGACCTTTTTCTTCTTAGAGCATTTACTTTAGAAAACTTGCAATTGTATATCCTTTCTCTACACTTTTGAAATGTATATAAATCTTCTCCCAGCCTCTTATCAGTTTTACAATCAAGGAAATGTCTTGACAAGGGCTTCAGAAACATTTTTTTGTAATGTAAACATTGAAAGAAATAGTGCTCCTATCTCCCAATCTCTGTGGAAGGTAGGAATCTAACTTGGATGGGCACCAATTAGCAAATATACATGCCTAATCATAGCAAAAAAAAAAAAAAATTGCAAACTCAGGAATAACTCAGTGCACTCTTCACATCCTGTTGACTAATCTTCCCCTAACATCATCCAGTACTTTCCACTAGCTTACTCCAGCACTTAAGAACAATCCCAACTTCTGTTTCAGCAGACTTGCATTCATTCTTTCTCCCCTACTGCAATAGTCTTGAATAACATCTTCCCCACCTGTTAAATTATCCAGTGCAATTTTTGCTTTAAAAGACTTTAAAAGGACCCAGGAACCTAACATCTAGGATGGAATGTCAGCAAAATTTAACTTTTTAAAATATAGGAAGAAGAGAGTGACACAATGGAAAGAGCCTGGGACACAGAAACCTGGAGGTTGTGTTCAGAGGCTGTCAGATTTAAGAAGTAATCGTTCAGATATTTGGGTCATTGAAAAGTAGAGCAGGAAGCACCTAGTTTTCAAAATGTGTGTCTCAGTTTGAGATCCCCGGAGATATACCCTAAGGCAAGGATTCAAGGGCAAATAGCTAGTGTAACATGTGAAAGAAATACCAGCAGTGGAAAAGTGAGACTAGGAGAAAAGGCAGCCAATAAAGATTACTTCAAACCAGCTACTATTGGGGTGAATGGAGGTTAACGTCCCATGGGAAACTTTGGAAGTTTTACACACGACAATAAATGTGAGGGACCTGGAGTATTTGTGCACCAGCTCTTGTCAGACACTGTTTGAGGGTTGAGGGTATTAATTCCCAGTACTTCCTTCTTGCAAGGTAGGCAGGTAAAGCCCTCTCTTGGGGGAGCTTGTAGGGGGAGGAGAAAACATCCTCAGAAAAAGTGATGCAAGTGCTCGTCCCTGGAGAAGCTTATACTGAGATTGCAAAGGTGATAGGATATGCTTGGGACACCTGCAGCGTCAACTACACTGTGTTAATCCATGTGACTTCTAGAAGAGAATTACATGGTCTAAAATTGTGGAGAAAAACTGGGTTAATCAAACATAAATTGGCTTCTTGACTTCATGACTTCTTAGATTATTTTAGGATATGAATGTGAATGTCAAGATGAGAACAGTTTATTTAAATTTTTAAACCATTTTGGCTGATACATCTTATAGGACTAGTGTTCCTCTTAACACACTTTGGGAATCACCAGTATAATCCATTTACTGAGTATTACAAATAAGGAAAATTAGGTCTTTATTGGTGATATCTAAAAGTGCAGCAATGTCGACCCTGGAGATTAGTATACCTGCCAATAGTTTAGGACAGTAAGAGTTCAGAACATGTGATAGGAGTTTCTAGTTATATATAACATTGTTGATACCTTCTTAATCCTATCTATTCTCCTAGTAGCCTTTACTATAGTGGCTCTGTTTTCTGAGACCAGAGTTTGAGGCATAGAAATATAATTCCAAAGCTGTTTATTCACAGCAGTATATATCTTATAATACAGATTAAAAATATTATCGTATATATTTTGTTATTTTAAAAACAAGCTATACTAAGCATTATTTAATAACTGGTATTTTAATATTAGTTAACATATTGGTATACTAAGACCAATACATTTGTCTTATGTTAGTGTTATGAAAATTCTACCACAAGTCAAAAGAAAACTGGTCACTCTGTTTTCCATCCAGATGGAATCTGTGGATTGATTAAGCATTCGACACTCTTTCTATTTGTCGGTGAGTAAACAGAGGCTTGAAAGGTTGGCATACTCTAAGAGGCATAGAATGATGTAGAGTCAGAGCCCAGATTTAGTCAGATTTCATATTCTGACCTTCTGACTTTAGCTCTGGTGCTTGCCCATAAAGTCTTCTTGCCATCTCACAATCATTCAGGTAATGCTTTGGCCTATTTTGGTTGGAGTTATATCCTGCTGGTGAGCTCCAGGCATAAGTTTATTACTTTTAGCATGGTTTAACATGGTTTATAAAAATTTCACAATGCGAAAGAGAGACTGCAATGAAAGGAAAATTACATATCCTCAACTTGCAACTGGTCAATATGATAAAATATATTCTATACTATATCCCTAGATTGTTTTCCTGATTTTGTTATTAGCACTACATGTGGTTAGGAAAGATTAAGCCTAAGATGTTTCCAATGCTGGAGGTCAGCTATCTTAGGAAAACTGGTAGACTATGTCAATCAGAAATCTTCATGTGTGAGGAAGCTTTTGAAAAGGAACTCATCCTAAAGGAAACAGGAATCTTCCCAGGCAAGCGCTGACTACTAAAGAGCCTTAGTTGCTTGTTCAGAGGGATCATTTAGAACAGGGGTCCCCAACCTCTGTGCCACACAGCAGGAGGTGAGCGGGGGGTGAGCGAGCGAAGCTTCATCTGTATTTACAGCAGCTCCCCAAACATCGCTCGCATTACCGCCTGAGCTCCGCCTCCTGTCAGCATTATGGTGAGTTGTAGAATTATTTCATTATGTATTACAATGTAAGAATAATAGAAATAAAGTGCACAATAAATGTAATGTGCTTGAATCATCCCGAAACTATCCCCCCCCGCCACCCGCCACCCCGTCCGTGGAAAAAATGTCTTCCACGAAACCAGTCCCTGGTGCCAAAAAGGCTGGGGACTGCTGATTTAGAACACTGAGTGGATTTCTCACTGAGAGTGGCTTCCTGTACAATCCTCTATGGGATCATGTATGACTTATTTACAGGACCAGAGAAGGCTTGGTAAGGAAAACAGCAAGTAAGAAATGAAAATATCCATTTTCTTTAAAACTTTATTCAATACACTGGGGAAAAAAACACCACTGCTTTAATATCTCTGAGAAGGAACACATGACAAAAAAAGAGAGAGGTGGTTCAGACACTTCATTATTAGGGCTTCCTTTGGTTGTGGGCCCTTGAGATGTCCTCTGTATGAGCTTAGTGACTACTCTACAGAAAGAAGCTGAAGTGAGAAGAGATATAAAAGTGCAGTCATCATGTGATACCTAAATCATTCCAGAAATACATTAAGGGGAGATTATTTAAGAACCTGGGTCCTGCATTATCACATTTGCTAGAAGAATCATGAAACAGAAGTTATGATCGTAATAACTGTAATAAAAACATTGGTGCCTGTTTATAGACCTTTAATTTTATAATGTACTTTGATTATTTATCATCATTTTCAATTTCGAGTCAGTTACGTTGCCCTCGGAAGAAAGCTGATGATTATTTTGGTACTGTTGACATATCTTTGAGCTCAATTATCTCAATTTTTTTAAATATAAAGGAAGTAAATTCCAAATAAATGTTTAGTTCATATCTGCTGCACGGTCACTTACATATTACCATGTATCATAATATGCTTCTGATTGGATGTGCAATCTGCTTGATTTTGAATGCTGGCAAATTTTAATACTTACCATAACCATAACTGGTATATGGTTTTAGGTCTTGATAAAACTGATACGAAGAAAATTTATTTTTCAAGAACAGATATTCTTCAAATTGGTAATGTGAAAATTCAAACTTAATTTCAGATTTTCAATTCTAATATTAAATTCTTCCATGCAAGTGATAAGATTTACAATGCAAAATTTACCCTCTACAAACCGTGGTTTATCTGAAGTCCTTTTTTAGAATTACTGTATCATCAGCATTTTAAGAGTCGGTCTACTTGCATTGGCTTGAAATTTAATGGTATTAACATGTAAGTTAGTTTTTGTAATTGCTAGAAATCCATAGGAAGTTGAAGATTTTCATTCCTCAGCACTGCTTTGATGAGCACCCATTGCCACACATCTCAGTTGCCAACTTTAAGTTTAAAAATAAAATAAAATTTTAAAAGTTATACATACATGTTTTAGTGGAGACTCTATTTTTTGGTAATAGCTGATACATAGCCAATACATGAAATAACTTTAATACAAAAGTATATACTTGGCACGTTATGATTTAATCTTATATTAGACATTAAGGGGACCTTAATGTGTATAGCTATAATATTTTATTTGAAAACTGTGCTCATGGAAGCCCACATCGAAAGGAACACATTAATGTAGTTCCTTTAATTTATAGAAAGCATAAGCAGTTTCCTTTCTTTTTTTCTTTCTTCCCTCCCCTCCTTTCCCTTTTTTTTTTCTTTCCCTTCCTCCCCCTCCCTTACCAGTCTATGCATCAAAACATGTTAATAGAGTGCATTGTTCAAAAAGCTTGAAAACTTTGGATCCAGGTAACTAAAACTTAAAACAACGTGACTTTTTTCAGATTGAGTTTGCTGCTTCCTTTGAGGAGGAAGAACAAAGTAAAGATAGACAATTCCACCATAAAATTAATGGGGGGAAAAAAAGTCCAGTGTTTTGTAAACTACAGAGATGACAGTTGAAAGAACTACAAGGGTGGAAATATATCACCTCAGGGATAAAATATTAAGGAGACAAATTTCTCTATGAAGTCAAAAGTTTTCCAGGACTTACTGCGTTGTCTTGAAAATATTATGGCTTAACATAGAGATAAGAAGAGCTTTTTAGAGTTATTTTATTTCTCTTAGGAAGAAAAATAATGTATGTTTTAGGTGATGTGGTCACGGTTTAAAATCTACTTACTTAAATCCTTTGGATAGAGGAAGGACAAATCCTAAATAAAAATTACTGGGTCATTCACATCCTTTAATATACCTAAAGTATTAAGCATGATTTAAAAGATGAAGCACAGTGTTTATTACCACATGAAACTGTGTTGATATTTCAGCCCTATTGCTTACTATCCTAAAGACCTTAAAGCTAACCTAAATCATATTTCCCATAAAGGAATATTTTATATATATGCATACATGGGTATTGTATGCATATGTATCTATGCATGTGTGTATGTACCTATAAAATAAAAATATAGATATTTTCTTGGACAAGCAGCTTAGGTTATTTATCTGTAAAATGGGAATAGGAAATCCTTACCCTGCAGGAGTGTCATTATGAAAAAGGACTAGAACAATTTTGACCACATCATGAGTTACTGTTTCAGCATCCCATTCTTATCAGAGCATTTGACCTGAACCTACCTACCTAGATTCTAAGGCTATCTTTTCCTTCTTGCCCATACCTCATTGGCTGCTTTGAATGGAAGGACTCTCAGATATGCTCAAGGCATAGAAATAGATTAAATAAGATCAACCCAGCCAATTTTTAAAGTAGGGGGAAAATAAATAATAGAAACAACTTGTGTGTACTCATTAACTTATTAGAAAATTTATTTCAAAGTGTCAAACTCACTACTAATTATTGTTTACGCAAGAAGAAAAGTTATATAACTCATTCTTTCTTTTATTTTTAAAATTTTTTCTGTGGAAGGAGACAAGCTCCAGAGTTTTGTTCATGGTAAAATAGTTGTCCACCCTCAGGAGGAACCTAATTAAAAATTAATTACAATGATAGGGAAAAACAAGAACTTAACACAATATTTCAAAATCCTCAATAGATGATATTCACTTTTTTTAAGTTAAGGGAAATAATGGTGATCTCATGATCATCATTTCATGATACCGCAACAAGAGTGGAGTCCAGAGTTTTTCTCTACCAAGATATGAGTGTCCGCATTTAACCTGTATACGACTGCAGAGGTGCAGCTGATCACAAGGCAGTTAAGCTCTGAGTAACTGACAGCCTTTTATTCTTTAATTAAGGTAACTAGAATACATTTACCTTTTTAGACTTCAGAATTTGGGAATTATATTTATAAACTGTCAAGAAGCCAAAGGAGAAAATCAATCAGCACGTAGTAAAAAGTGACCAATTTTATTTTTAAAATTGGTAAGAATCAATATTTAAAACTAAAAATAGAACTACCATATAACCCAGCAATCTCACTACTGGGCAAATACCCTGAGAAAGCCGTAATTCAAAAAGACAAATGCACCCCAATGTTCACTGCAGCACTATTTACAAAAGCCAGGTCATGGAAGCAGCCTAAATGCCCATCAACAGACAAATGGATAAAGAAGATGTGGTACATATATACAATGGAATATTATTCAGCCATAAAAACGAAAGAAATTGGGGCATATGTAGAGACGTGGATGGACCTAGACACTGTCATACAGAGTGAAGTAAGTCAGAAAGAGAAAAACAAATATCGTATATTAATGCATAATATGGATTCTAGAAAAATGGTATAGATGAACCAGTTTGCAAGGCAGAAATAGAGACACAGATGTAGAGAACAAACATACGGACACCAAGGGGGGAAAGCGGGGGCGGGGTGGTGGTGGGATGAATTGGGAGATTGGGATTGACATATATATATATATATATATATATACACACTAATATGTATAAAATAGATAACTAATAAGAACCTGCTGTATTAAAAAATAAAATTCAAAAAAAGAATCAATATTGAATATTGGCAATTATATATGCTATGCTCAAGCCTAATACATGAAATACACACAAATCTTCTCATAGGTCCATGGCATGAGAACAATCATTCTTCCGTGAAAAGGTTTTTTAAATTCCATGAATACATTCTACAAAATTCTAGGTCATTCTATTAAGCATAAAATGCATAGCCTTTTATTCATTCGTTATTGACAGATAACCATGTGCCAGACCATTGACAAAACAGACAACATCCTTGTCCCCATGGTGCTTAAATTCTAGTGTGCAAGAAAATAAATAAGAAAAATAAATAAAATATATATTAAGTATTATAAGTAGTAATAAGAGCTAAGGGGAAAAACAAGGCAGGGAAGGGGGATGAAGTGTGCAGGAATAATGGTTCCAATTTTAAAGCAGGTAGTTTGGGAAGGCCTCAAACAAAATTGAGGACCTGAAGGATGGGAGAGATGAAGTCATGTAAATGTCTATAAGATATCACTCCAGGCAGACTGAACCATAAATGGAAAGGCCCTGAGGCAGGGGTTTGCCTCACATATGAAGTAGTCAAGTGTGGACAGAAAGGAATGGACTAGAGGGAATGTAGGAAAGAAAATTCCCATGGGCAGTGGTAGGGTCAGATCAAATAGGGTCTTTTGCACAGAGTAATGACTTCAACTTTTAAGTGAGAAGCAAAGGCACTGAAGGGTTTATGCGAAGGTATAAGATACTGTCACATTTTAACAGAATGACTTTGGCTACTATGTTGGCAATCGATTATGGAGGCAAAATAGAATCAGGATGACAAGTTAGAAGGCTGTTACAATTTTTCAGGCAAGAGTTTCAGTTGTTTGGACCGATGAGGCAGTGGAGATGATGAGAATAGATGAAATACAAATAGACTGTAAAATGTAGCTGGCAGAATTCAGTCAAAGACCCAATCTGGGGCCTGAGTAAGGGCAAGGCATTAAGGATGACTCCAAGATTTCGACCTGAGCCGCAGGAAGAACAGAGTCTCAATTAGCTACTTGTAGAAGACTATAGGAGGAGCAGAATTGCAATAGAAAGAATATAAGTAGCTCAATGTGAGTCTACTAATTTTGAAAGATTTATTAGTCATCTAAGAATTGTATAAGCAGTTCCATATGTGGGTCTGGAATTCAGGGAAGAGAGCTAGGTTTGACATATATATTCTCCAGCAGAGACTAGATGAGATGGCCTAGACAAAAAATGATAAAATATAAAATTATATGAGGACAGATAGAACATTGGATAATGTATAATGTAAAAGCCCTTTTATAGAGGAAACATTTCTGCCAAACATATTGTGGATATTTCTTTGATACTGAACGTCACCTTGAGATTCTTGTTTACAGAAAAGCACAGGTCAGAAGATAATCTTACAAAGAAACAGGAATAAACTGCCTACCTTGAAGAAATACCACTTCTGTTCCCCTTTTCTCTTCTAAGCTCATTGTTCACAGGTAAACTAAGACTCTAAGAACTCAAGCTGTATCATGTATCAATAAACTTCAAGTTACAGCCTGTCGTGCAGCCATTTGATGTTTGCTCTTACAAGCAAAAGCTGACTTTGGAGCTGAACATCTGTTTTGACCAATCCAGTGAGTCACATAACCTTTCTTTACCTTTTGAAAATAGGGATAAATTGTTCTATGGCCCATTTCATGGAGCTGATGTGACTATCTGTGAGATTATGTCTGCAAAGCAATTGCATGTCTCTCTCTCACACACACACACAAATGTAGATATATTCAGAGCAAGTTGCTTCATTCCCTAGTCCAGAATCTAAAGAGGAAACCCATGATATTGGATTTTTCCTGAATATTTACACGGGTTGGGTAAAAGGGAAAATTATCTGTTACCTGGGAAAAGGAGACATATATGTTATGATTGCCCAAAGACAGTTGTATCCTTCTCTCAAAGAAGTCTCCAATGACTAGGTAATGATTTCTTAAGTATTCACTAGGTACAAGCATCTCTTAAAGATGCACATGAAATCCTCAAAAGCGTAAGAACACTGAATCTGTGAAAGCACCTCTCTCCCTTATGTCCCGGCTTGTGACTCTAATATACATCTAGCTGCTCAGATTATAAATCTAGAATTCATTCTAGGCTTTATTTATCATCTTCAATACATCCCCAAATCCTCTCCACTCTTTCTATTCACTCCTTGTCCTTTTAAATTCATGGCTTCTGCTTTACTCTAGGCATCCACCATTCTCTTACCTTGGCTATTGTGAGTTTCTCATCTGATCTTCTTGCCTTTTGTCATATGTTTCTCCATTTCTTACTCCACATGCGTAGTCCCACTTGGTCTGTCCTCTAATATTTCCATCCAATCCTATACCCTGAAGTTGTAAAACTCCTAGAAGAAAACAGAAGAAAAATTTTGTGACATTAATCTTGGCAAGGATTTCACAGATATAATATCATAAGCACATGTATCCAGAGCACAAATAGACAAGGTGGGACTGCATCAATCTAAAAAGCTTCTGCACTTCAAAGGAAACAAACAATAGAGTGAAAGCGAACCTACAGAATGGAGAAAATAATTATAAACCATATATTGGATAATGGGTTAATATCCAAAATATATAATAAATTCCTACAACTCAATAACAAAAAGGTAACTACCCAATTAAAAAATGGGCTAGGGGGCTTCCCTGGTGGCGCAGTGGTTGAGAGTCCGCCTGCGGATGCAGGGGACACGGGTTCGTGCCCTGGTCCAGGAGGATCCCACATGCTGCAGAGCGGCTGGACCCGTGAGCCATGGCCGCTGAGCCTGCGCTCCACAACGGGAGAGGCCACAACAGTGAGAGGCCCGTGTACCGCAAAAAAATAAAAAAAAGGGCTAGGACTTGAATAGAAATTTTTCCAAGAAGACATACATATGCCCAATGGGTATATTAAAATATGTCAGGTGTCGCTGAGGATATGAAGAAATTGGAACACTTGATCACTCAGTGTGAATGCAAAAAGGTGCAGCCACTATGGAAAACAGTATGGAGGTCCCTCAAAAAATTAAGAAAAATGGGAGTTCCCTGGCAGTCCAGTTGTTAAGACTCTGTGCTTCCACTGCAGGGGGTGTGGGTTCGATCCCTGGTCAGGGAACTAAGATCCTGCATGCCAAGCAGTGTGGCCAAAAAATAAAAATAAAAATAAAAATAAATAAATAAGTAAATGGTGCTGGGAAAAATGGATAGCCACATGCAAAAGAATAAAACTGGACCCCTATATTACACCATACACAAAAATTAACTTAAAATGAATTAAAGACTTAAGAAAAAAGTTTACCATATGATTCTGCAATATGATTAAGAATCCTAAATATATTATCCATCCTCTTCAACCCCAGTTTCCAAAACCCAGGAACAGCCACTTTCAAGTAATTTAGTTCTTTTTTCTTGCTATTTACTTCCATATTTCTAAATAATATTTATACCATCATTAAGTATTTGACACTATACACTGACTTCCAAGAATGCTGAATGAGAATTTAGTTCTCTTGTACAACCTTCTTAATGTCTATTCCAACCCTCTTAAACTTTCTTCCTCTATTTTTTCAATATAACAATTTTACAATTTTTTGTCAAATCATTATTTCATATTCCCATTACTGTAACCATGTAACTATTTTTCACAGCTGAGCCACATAGAGAACTCTGATTATATTTTCTTTTTCGTTCAACTTTTGTATTACATGAAGTTATTTATTGTCTTTCTTTTAATTTCTTAAAATTTCTTTTGATTCTTCAGTATACCTATATCTAATATATCTGAAAATGTCTGATACATAGTGACTTCTTATAACAAAACAAGCTTTTGGACCTCACTTTACCATTTATAAAGCATTTTGTGCATGTTATCAAATTTGTGGCTCACAATGAACACATTCATCATGTAGAGCAGATCTGTTCTATAGATAAAGAGATTAAAGCATAGATGCATTAAAGTAAATTGTCCAAGGTCTGAAACCTGCAAATGACAGAAACATTTCGGACACTGGAGTTCCTGAGGCCAAATCTTTTGTCATATCCACTGTAACACGTTTGATTCTCAGCATGGGATTCTTCCCTTTTCTGGCAAATTTCCTCATTAGCTACAAGTGTCAGCACTGGTCTCTAAGGTTTTTCATCATCTGCACTTAATACGTTGGGGAATTCATGTGATGCACCAAATAATTCTCTGTATGTGATTGTACTGGCGACATAAGAGGGTCAGTGAATATCCCTCCTTTGATGCTTGAGCACACCTTATACCCTAGAAATTGTAATGGACAATTTGATTGGAAATGAGATGAAGGACTGTAATGGTTCTCACTATATAAAATTACTTCCCTGGGAATAGAAAGATTATTCATGAAGAACAAGAGCTCAGTGACTTTACACTATCCTATCAAGTACTCAGAGAGCTGATTACAATTGGATTAGAATGAATAAAAGTAATTAAAGCAGTTCCTGATAAGTATGAAGTCACTTTCTTCTTTAGAATTTGAATACATTAGCTGAACAGGAAGGGCAAATTTTTGCCTCTATCACTGGGAAAAACAGTTTTGCCAGAATTGGCTTGTTCAACTTGTCTCCACAGCATGAACGTGTTCCCTACATGAGCTTCTCCAATCCTGTCTATTTAGATCTTGTCCATCCTTCAAGACCTAGTGCTTGTTCTTAATTCACTTTATAGACTTTGCCAAACACAAGCAGTATAGACTATGAGACCTAATAGACCTAATAGATCTGGTAGGCAACCTTAATAACTCCAAACCAGCAATTTTATATGTTTCAAGGTAATATACTTTCTATTACCCTTTCCAAACTTTTGGAATTCAAGATATTTGGAAATTTATTAAGTAACCATCCCCTAATCTCAAACTGTCTAATCTCTAAAGTATAACACATATATAAAATTATCTACTTGTGTGTCTGTGTGTATATACATATATGTATATGTGTGTATATATGTACATATATACATATATATGTACAGTCTTTGAAATGAAATATTATTAATTAATGAGAGGGGGAAGAAAATCCTTATTTACGTACCAAGCCCTATCTTAGGAGCTCTATTCATATTCTTTTATTTCAGCCTCACGGCCTTCAGAACCGGGCATCACTGCATTTATTATAGAGAGAAGACAGGTTCAGAAAAGTCAAATAATTTGATCAAATGAGTGCAAGTAATAAACAGTTTATCCAGATCTCAGCTTCTAGTCCATCTGTCTACAAAAATCCTTCCTATTTGTATTATACTTTGCCACTACTTATTTAATTCTTCTCACATGTATTTTCATGTAATAAACAATATAAGTTAATTTAGAACATATAACTTATTACATACCTATTTGTGTCCTCAGAGGGTAAAACATTTATTTAACTATTAGGACAAAATAATGCCATCCCCTGTGCCCGGCATCAACATTAAATCTATGAGATTAGCTATATACACAAACTGTGAAACATGGGTCAGTATTATATTTATTTTCTGAGAATGTGAATCCTGTAATATATGGCATAAGTGAAACTAAAAACAAAATAATTGTCATTCTGTGGCAAGATTTCCAATGATTGTTCCAGATTATGTCATTTCAATCATAATGCTTTGCCTGTGATGTCCCTGTGCCTGTGTGCATGTGTTGAGGGGATGTTTACACTACAGAGGAGTGAGCCCTTGACTTTCCACATATAGGGTCTTTCTGGCCAACAGCTTCTCAAAGAAAATTTATAGATTTCTCGACTCCATCTTTAATCTTTTCCATCTTTCAAAACTGCTGTTCTCCTTTTTAAATCCAACTAGGGGAAAAATGTGGAAGCAAGAACTTTAGGCCTGCAGGGAATCTGAGAGCTCAATCACTTAGCCTATTATGGGCAGTGATAAGCTCATTTTTCAGACACTGGAGATTTCTTCATACAAATCCCAGTAACTGCATCTTGGGGCTTTCTGAGTATGCTAACATTAGTAATTAGTAGTAATACAGCAGCCCATGAGGAGATTTGGGACTCGTAAAGGGCTTTTGATGCTCCTAGGACTCTATTGCTAAATGCCTTGCTACTCAAATTGAATTGGTTTGATTCTAAACATGGTTGTGACAATAATGAAAAAAAATAACACTTACAGTGTATTAAATGCCTACTATGCAGTTTATGTGCATTGTCATTTATCCTAACCACAGGCCTGTGTGGATTAATTCCTAGGGGACCAACATCCACCTTTTCCTCTTTCACTTTTGAATAATAGCCTTTCTATCTTTCTTCCTTTAACCTTTAACTTAACAATTAGCCCACAAGTTGATAGGAGAACCATTAGACTTAGCTAATTAAACAGTATAGTACGCTAATTGCAACTAAAATTATTACTCATTAATCAAACAACTTGCTGCAGAGGACACTGATATTCTATTCTCAGAGTAAACCATTTGAAACCAGAATGTTGGATAAAAAAATTTAAACCAGCCAGAAGCTACACTCCATGCTCTGGTATGGCTGATACTAAAATTCGGAGTTGAAACTAAACACAGAAACTTCCAGTCTAGATAAGATGATATAAATTTATCTCTCCCTATTCCTTCTCACAAAATATAACTATAAACCAGAGAAATAAAGAAAGAAGTCAACAAAAGGCAATTGTGAGAGGTAAAAAGAGTAATGCAAATTTGCTGAATACTCCAGAATAGAGAAGCAACATAGCAACATGGCAACTTACAACCCCCAATATTAAAGAAAAAGATGATCCAGATCCAGTGTTTATTGATCCCAAAACTAGCATTAAAAGACCACCCAGGTACATTCAGTCCTCCCTGGGACTGGACAAAAGTCTCCCTGACAATACCAAGCTGAATCAAATCCCATATTTGGTGAAAGGCATAAACTCACAGATTAAAAAACTAAGCAACCGGGGCTTCCCTGGTGGTGCAGTGGTTGAGAGTCCGCCTGCCGATGCAGGGGACACGGGTTCGTGCCCTGGTCTGGGAGGATCCCACATGATGCAGAGCGGCTAGGCCCGTGAGCGTAAGCCATGGCCACTGAGCCTGTGCAACCGGAGCCTGTGCTCCGCAGCAGGGGAGGCCACAACAGTGAGAGGCCCGCATACTGCAAAAAAAAAAAAAAAATCCCTAAGCAACCACAAATAGGATAAACCCAAATGAATCTAGGTCAAGACAAAGAAAAAAAATACCTTTAAGAATGTTTTTTGTGTGTTCTCTGTTCTGTTCTATTAACATATGTGTTTATCTCTCTGCAAGTACTGCAACTGTCTTGATTACTGTAGTTATCAAATAAGTCTTCAAATTGTAGAATGATTCTTTTATTTTTTTAAATTGTTTTAGCTGTTTTAGGGATTATGTCTTTCTGTTGGAATTACACCCATAAAAATATGATTTTGACAAAGGTGCAAAAGTAATTCAATTAAAGGATGTTTTTCCATCAAATGCTGCTGGAACACTTGGGTATCTTTGGGGAAAACGGAGACCAGGACTACCTAAAACTAATACCTATACAATAATTGGCTAAAACATGAATTATGGACTTAAAAGTAAATTATGAATAATAAATATTTTAGAAAAAAGTTAGAGCAGATTTTTTGGATCTGTGGTAAGGCCAAAAGTTCTTAGAATTGACACCAAAAGCACAATCAATATATGAAAAAATTGACAAATTATAACCTATCAAACTAAAAACATTTGTTCTGAGAAGGCCCACGTGAGGATTATGAAAAGGCAAGCTACTTACAATATTCAAAACTGCCTTTCCAACAAAGAAACTAGTATCTAGAATATATAAAGAACTCTCATAACTCAACAGTAAAAAACAAACAGTTCAATCAAAATGGATAAGAAAAGATTTGAACAGACATTTCATCAAAGAAGATACATAGATGACAAATGAACACAAGAAAAGTTGTTCAACATAATTCACCACTTAGCCATTATGAAAATGCAAATTAAAACCATAAGGAGATATCACTACAATCCTGTCAGAAGGGCTAAAATATAAAATAATGACAACACCAAATGCTGGTGAGAATATTCATTATTCATACATTGCTAGTAGAAATGTAAAACAGTAGAGCCTTGTTGGAAAACAGTTTGACATTTTTTGTGTTTGTTTTTTTTTTTTAATAAACATGCAACTACCATATAACCCAGAAATCAAACTCTTAGACATTTACCCAAGGAAATAAAAACATATGTCCACACAAAACATGTATAAGAAGGTTCACAGTAGTTTTATTCGTGACAGTACTAAATAGAAACAACTTAGATGTCCCTCAATAGGTGAGTGGCTAAACAAGTGGGAGAATACCCTTGTCATGGAATACTATTCAGCAAAACAAGGAACAAACTACTGATACACGCTACTTGCATCAATCTCCAACAAATCAAGCCAAATGAAAACTGCCAATCCCAAAACGTTACATGCTGTATAATCAATTTCTGGACGACAGAAATGGAGACTAGATTACCAATGGCTAGAAGTGAAAGGATAGTTGTAGGTGTTGTTATAAAGGGGGGGAACATAGGGTGATAAAAAATGTTTCGTATCAAAATCGATAGCCTGGCTGTGATAGCATTCTATAGTTCTGCAAAATAGGGAAAAATGGGTAAAGAGTACAAGTAATATAGCTGCATTGTTTCCTACAAATTCATATAAATGTGAAATTATCTCAAAATTAATAAAAATGATTTAATTCAATAGAGCAATTAAAACAAATATTTGACAATTTTAAAAAGTGTTTCTGTTTTAATGCATTTTTGAATTATTACCCATGATTTACAGTGATGAGTATCTTAGAAACAAGTTGAGCTAGTTGAAGCAACACTGAATTTTGATTCATTTAGTTTAAACCACAAGGTAGAATAATCATGTCACTTATAAAGTCCCTAGAAAAGACAGCTCCAGTGTTGCTTAAGTCAATGGCCCATTAGTGTCATCAAGGACCCAGGACTTTTTCATCTTTCTCCTCTCCCATCTTCAGTATGTCACTTGGTCCTCCTGTTGATCATAAGGTTTTTATTAAATTCAGGGTATCACAGGCCAACACAACTTCTCTCGGTAAAAGAAAATTGTCTTTCATTGTTTCTCTTTAATTGGTGAGAAAACATTTCCCCAAAGTCTCTTCTAGCAGACTTTCTGCCACATCACAGAAAAAAAAGAAGATTGTCCTATTTGTTTGAACTAATCAGTATTTCCCTGAGTTTCATAAGAGAGGTGTGACACAAACAAAATACAGGCTTTGTAAGAAAACAAGTATATGCCAAAATTTTGCACAGCACCTAGAGTCTGCTACAAGTAATAAAAACCAGCGGCATCCTTTCTTCATTTGCAGGGAAGTGCTGTTATATAATAGAAAGAAGATTAACTAGGAGTTGTGAGTTTTAGTCCAAACAACTTCAAAATCTCTGCATGACATTGGCTAAATCCCATCCCTTCTCTGGCCTTCAGTTTTATGATAATTAAAATGAAGAAGCTGGATTATTCTTCCTTCTAGCTGTGATATATTCTGTGATTGTAATGCAGTTAGACTTTTATATACCTTGTAACTTTAAACACACCATACATGAGCCAGTTCAAAGTCATAATCTAATGTTAGGATCCCAGTGACTGTCTCACAGAAATTTAATTTCTTCCTCAGTGCTATCTTAAGCCCCTATCATCAGACTTATCATACCGAAGTGTGACTTAATGTTCATATTTGTCTTCCTGCCTTAGACAAGAATTATTTTAAGGAAAGAGTCACATTTATTCACTGTTATATCCACAGTGCTCAGACTTGCATAGGGCAGAGAGTAGGCAGCCAATAAACATAGAGTTAAATTATCTCTTAATGTACCGTCATCAGATTGGTTGTCGTGATACTCAGTAAGTAATAATAACAACAACAACAACAATAATAGTTCTAAGGTTTTGAAGCTAGGGCATAAATCAGAAGGAAAGTGATAAATGCTTCATTAAAAAATTCAGATCTTTTGTACGTTGTTTTCCCTACGCATGACTATTTCTGTGTTTGTATTAGTTAAAAGAAAGGTTCTTATTTTAATATAATTTTAATGTAATTTATAAGGAAGGACATGATATACTATTTACTCAAAATGAGGATAATCTATATTAATTTAAAATATGTAGAGTGTGTGGGGTTTTTTTTTGCATACTATTTAGATACTGTTCAGAGATCTCCAGATGCATCAGTGATCAAAACATTCAAAGATTTCTGCTCTCATTAGATCATATTCTAGTGTAGACAGATAAAATGTAACCACATTTGAAGAGAGAGGGAAGTGGGTGAAACAATTGATTTAAAGAGAGTGGGACGGACTTCTCTGGTGGCGCAGTGGTTAAGAATCCACCTGCCAATGCTGGGGACACGGGTTTGAGCCCTGGTCTAGGAAGATCCCACATGCCACGGAGCAACTAAGCCTGCGAGCCACAACTACTCAGCCCTCGTGCCACAACTACTGAGGTCCACGTGCTTAGAGCCCATGCTCTGCAACAAGAGAAGCCACCGCAATGAGAAGACCGTGCACCGCAACGAAGAGTAGCCCCTGCTTCTACTTGCTGCAACTAGAGAAAGCCCGCACGCAGCAATGAAGACCCAATGCAGTCAAGAATAAATAAATAAATAAAAAGAGAGTGGGAGAATGAACTTTCTGGACTATCATGTGAGATTGTTGGGTGGTATTGAATGCCTATCTGAGATCAGTGGTCATGAATGTAAAGTGAGACCAGTCGGCAAGTTTGGGAGTTTAGTTTCCCAGTGCAACACTGGTGTAGAGGGATAATTGGGTTTAACAAGGACAGCGGACTGGATTATTGCTATCTTCTTTTCACACTCATATCACAGAACTATAAATCTACACTCATTTTTACTATCATTGTAAGCAGAATGTATTTATTCACCCTTTGAGACTTTGGGCTTGGTCATGTGACTTACTTTGTCCAATTGGATAAAAGCTGACATTATCAGAGACTTAAATTGTGTTTTCATGATTACTGTTGCTCTTTTGCTCTCCCGCCTTTCCCCATGGGAAGAGCACAACTTGGTTAACTGCTGGTTCAAGAGGACTAGGGATGCATAGAGCGGAACTGGGCAGAATCTATAACTTAGAGCCAGATCGAGATCCACTCAGCCTATATCCACCCAATTCTAAGTGATTCACAAATGCAATAATAAGAATAAATTATTGCTCTTTTAATTTCTTTTGGGATGGCTTGTTATGAGTATTCTTGTGGCAACAGCTCACTGATAAATTTGAGTTGAGGGTTAGAGAAAAGTAAGAGGTAAAGATTTGACAATGGTTGCCAAGTGGCAATTAAAAAGATGTACTATGGAATTTAAACTGAAAGAAGAAATGTATGGACCTTAAATTGGTGAAAGTTAAATTATTCAACACATAATTTTTGTAATCTACAATCCCAAAAGACTTTCCCAGATAATTTGAGAAGCTTCATTATTAACAAATTCTCCCTCTTTCCAAAGAAATTTCAGTGTTTTTAGAGATAATATATATATATATACACACATATATGTATGTATGTAGTTATTGAGATATCCATTAAAGTCGATTTAGATAAGCCTCAGTGAAAGGCACAGACCAGAAAATATTCCAAGCACAAAGAGAAAAATGTCATTGAGAACCAGAATGATTAGCAGTAATTTTCCATAGGAAGAGACCTTGATCTAGGCAGGATTCAGGGGAGAAAGGTGCATAACATATGATCTCCTTTGTCCCTTTTCTGGTTTTCCCAGGCACCAATTCATGTTCCTGATGACTCAAGTTAGATGTCGTTTCCTCCTCTCCACTCCCGTGGAGGAAAAGCCGTATGAGTAGTTTTTGAACATACCCTGAGGTCCTTAAGGGCACTCAATGTTCCCAATCCCTAACACAGTTTCTAGTAAATAACTGGAACTCAATCCTGCCATTGGTTGAATTAATCAATCAACCAATCAATTAACAAATGAGAATGATAAGTTTTATTTATAATTTAATCCTTGTTGCTGAAAGCAAAGTTTTAGTTAAATTTATTTCAAATTAAAATAATGTATGTGATTTGACAATCATCACAAATGTGTGGTAAAACTTTTTTAAAACTAAGGCAATCTCTGCTTAAGCACTCTACATTATGAACAAATGTGAAATAACTGCCGTTACCTCCATCATTTGCAAATTTAACAGCAATAAAATATTGAGGATCTGCTTGCCATCTAAATCTGTCAAAATCACGCAACTTTCCATCAAGTGTCAAATAATAACCAACCTCCATGTAAAAATTTGGGACAAGGTCACAGTAATCAGCTCCTTAAGCTGTGTTGGAATGTGGTATTAACACTCTGCTCTTTACAATTTGATGAGAAAGAATGTTTCCAATCTGACAAAAGTGGTTTCTTTTTTAATGACAGAAAAGTTTCAGAACTGGGGAGAATGAGACATAAGAAAGACAGGGAGAAGAGGTATTTCACAAGCACTTATTGAAAAAAGTTCTAAAATTAGAAGCTGTGCTGTTAATTCCCTCTATGATCTTGAGTGAGGCATTTAACTTTGATTTTCAGTACCCTTATAGTATAAGCTACAGGCACTGGATGGATGATTCCCTGTGTCCTTTGAAGTTCTAAGATTCTATGTTTCTATGATCCATTTCCAGAATTATAACTAAGTAATGGCAGGGTCAAGTTCCCACTGCCAAGGTCAAGTTGGCAAATTTAATTTAATTTTAATTTAAAGACCCTTGTCTTTCAACACATTGAAAATGTTGTGGAATATCCAGAGGATTTTATTTTTAATGAAGATCACGGTGATTTATACAGAAAGAGCCATAGAAAGGCCCTGTTGTAATGGTGCCATATGCCTCAAAAAAAAAATAAATAAAACTATTGGCAAAATTCACCTTTGATCACAAAATGTTTAAATCGAAAAAATTGTTCATCCATCTGATATTTGAGGTTTTTCCTGTCTCACTTTTCTCTAATGAGATTGCAAATATTCTGGTCTTTTAGACAGTCTTTCTGATTGCTCAGTTTACTGTTCAGTTCCAGTCTTCAGAACCAACTTCCATACCTTAAATTGAACTAGTTAAAGAGTAGGAAATTCACAATGATCTGGATATTGCTAGTTGCTTCTGAGCCCTTGCAAACATTATCTTGCCAATAATGCTATCCATGCCTGAAATCATATATCCCAAACAATAAGTTGAGTATCTCGTATTTATTGCTGTGAGAAATAAGAAGAGTAAGTCACTGTTTTTCTCTATGTGGTAGTTTCCAGATAAGCCTGCACTTCGTGTATGTTCACTTTCCTGAATTTAGACTGGCCTTCGTGACTCACGTATAAGTAACAGAATGCTTAGAAGTGACACTGTGTGTCTTCTGAGGCCAGAAGGGAAAGGCAATGCAATTCCACCTTGTTCTCTTGGGCCACTTGCTCTTTGGCAATTTCTTTCAAAATCCAGCCACCATGTTTAAGAAGCTCAGGTCACGTTATGAGACAATGTGTAAGAGTTCCAATTCACAGCTCCAGGTGAACCCAGCCTTCTAATCACTCTAGCCATGTGCCAAATAGCTGAGCAAAGAAACTTCCTGATGATTCCTGGCCCCAGCCATCACATCACCTCCACGTTTGAGTCTTCCCAGCTAAGGTCCCAGAAGTCGTGGAGCAAAGACAAGTCACTTTTTAAATTCCTGTCACACAGAGTCTGTGAGCACAGTGAGATGGTTGTTTCATGCCACTATGCTGTGAACACACCAATAGTAAAAGCACTAAATCCTAACTTTGTTTTAGTTGTTCTCCATTCCAGACCAACATTACACACCCTGCCTAGGCTTCAATCTCCTCTCAAATACCACCTCCTCCAAGGAGTCTATAAATGTTTGGGCAGGCCTGCTGGGGGCTCTCCTACAGCCTTCTCTTTGTAAGCCCCTCACATCATTTGACATTCATCACCCCTTTGGAATTATCTGGATTTTACTAAACATTTTGGAATTCTATGTCAAACTTTAAAAATCTAAATATTATAAACTTGGTTAGGGAAGTATAAATTCTTCCTCTTTCCCATACATAGTCTAATATCCAGAAAGTATGATATACATTAGTTTGAGCTTTAGAGAAAGGTCTCTTTGATAAAAGTAATATAATCTAATAATTATTGGAAAAGGAATAAATATATATGTATATATAAGTATATATTATATATGTACATATATTATATATATATATATATTTGTACGTAACAGGACATTCAGAGGTATTGTGCCTTACAAACTTACCAAGTATTAAATAAGGAAAGTTAGGCAGATTGATGTATTTTGAATGCATATTCTAATTCTATTTTAATATGATACTTGCTAAAAACTATTAATAGTATATCTCTACAAAAAATTTAGGAAAATTTAAGGAAAAGAAAGGGGACATGGGTTTCCCTGGTGGCGCAGTGGTTGAGAATCTGCCTGCTAATGCAGGGGACACGGGTTCGAGCCCTGGTCTGGGAGGATCACGCATGCTGTGGAGCGACTGGGCCCGTGAGCCACAACTACTGAGCCTGTGCTCCACAACAAGAGAGGCCACGATAGTGAGAGGCCCACGCACCACGATGAAGAGTGGCCCCCGCTTGTCACAACTAGAGAAAGCCCTCGCACAGAAACAAAGACCCAACACAGCAAAAATAAATAAATAAATTAATAAACTCCTATCCCCAACATCTTCTAAAAAAAAAAGGGGACATAATTGTCACTTTGTGACAAGTGATTCATGAATCATTTAAGTTTTACAAAAATCTTCTCAAAGTATTATTATAATTTTTATTTTACGATCAAGAAATCTGAAACTCAGAGAAGCTGAATGACTTTCCCGAACTTATCCAGCAGTAAATAGGGAATCCTGAACTCAAACCCTGGACATTCTCATTCAAAGTGGATCGCACATTCTAGAGGAAGGTTGCTTCCTCTACAGGGCAAGATGAAACATGTTCTGTGTCCTTGGCAAAGACAAGATATATGCAAAAGATTATGAAACATTTAACATTTATTGAGAACTTTATTGCTTTACAAGCTGGACTAAAGCATTCTTAGAATATCTAAAATTTACATATGAGGAAACTGAGACCTGGAAAACTGAGTGACTTCACCAAGATCATATAGAAAGCGAGTTAGGGAAATAGGATTCATACCCAGGCAGTCTCACTCCAGAGCAAAAGTCTTAATCCTATGCTATACAGTACTCCTGATATTAAAATGGGGAAAAAAAAAAGAGTAAATTTTCAGCTTTGTCGATAATAGCAGGAAATTATTCCAATATATACAGATGTAATCCATTGTTAAACATCATGCTCTCCAAAAAGACATATTCCAGACGTCTCACACAATTGCCTTTCTTATCTGTACAATTGAATCTGTTAATATAATCAATATTCACTTTGCTAATTGCAAGATGCAAAAGGTGCTAATTTAATATACAAGGATTTTAAAGCCTCATGGCTTTTCTTTATTTATGCCTTTCTCTTACAGGAAAATCCTGATTACAACTAGCTGCATATGTCACAAGTTCATTGTTGAACAATGCTGTGATTTTTTTTTGTAAATTTCTATTGGGGTATAGTTGATTTACCATGTTGTGTTAGTTTCAGGTGTACAGCAAAGTGAATCTGTTATACATATGCATATATCCACTGTTTTTTAGATTCTTTTCCCATAAAGGCCATTACAGACTATTGAGTACAGTTCCCTGTGCTATGCAGTAGGTCCTTATTAGTTGCTGTGATATTTTAAATGATATATAATAAATTGGCCTATTTTACTAGAAAATTGAGAGGAGACAAATGTAATCAATTATGGTAGATATGAATCAAAGGATTTATTTAGTATTTTTAAGTTCACAGATTCTCTAAAGCAATGCTCTAATCCTTCATGCACTACCACCCTCCTGGCATGCAGATGTGCTCACCAACCCAGAAGCTTTCCAAATCCTGTACTACAGGGACTTTTGTGGAGGCTGATTTTTCACTCAAATTTCTCTGAGCAAGGCTGTTTTTTAATGTTTCTCACACATAAAATAATGTTAAAACATTAGACATAATTTTTCAAATCCATGCATATCCCCACCTAAGAAATCCTATCATCCTGTCATACTTTCTTTTATCCTCCTCGCCTCTACTTTAGATCCCTGTCGAAATATCTGGGCAATTCTTCTAACAGCCTTGTTGCTCCCCTGTCTCTTCTCTCACATCACCTTCCTCTCCCTGCGTCCTTTCAACCCTGCCCATTACGCCTGCTCATCGTGATATGGGCTTTTAAGAGTCATCCAGTATTTGAGCATCTTACCAATGTAAAAGAAAACATATGTTGCTACAATTTCATTCTCTCCTTTGATGGATAAAGGTGTTACTTTAACTGTTAAAGGGGAAATAAAAATAAAAACAAGAATGACAAAATTCAAGTTTTCAAACCCCATCTTCTTTGTTATTCTTTTGCCAAGGAAATTGGCAACATTCTTGCTGAGGCTGGTTAATTCTAAACAGACTCCAGTACACCTCACAGGCTGCAAAAAACTAACAATCAACGTTAAGACCTGCAGAGGAAAATCCCTTTGTTTGCTTTTTCAGAAACCCCTTCCCTGTTTGTCTTTTTGAGAAATAGATGCCTCTGTAAAATATGCACTGTTCTATGCAAATAACAAATAATCCCGTGGAATGTTGGTTTAAGAATGCTGGGATGAACATCCATAAAACAGGATGAAGGAGGGTCTGAGGTGTCCATCTCATGGCTGAAATGTGTGAGAAAGACCTGGAATGGGGTAAAGTCATATGCTCCTTTGGCGGAGAAGGAAAGGGCAATAAGAAGGCAACTTGTGAGGTATAGGTGGCATTATGGGAAATTCTGCCACAGTGAAAAAGGTAAGTGAACCAGAAAGAAAAGGCCTCAGCAGAAGTCTGGAAGTGACAGTCCACTTGTGTGGGGAGGGCTGAAAGTGGGCACTGACAGATAAAAAAGTAAATCTTACTGCTTCCTCTAAGAAAAGTAGGTCTGCTCACACTGCTTCATGAGCCCTGGGATTTCAGAATACACTGGAGTTAGTTACATGAAGTGATTAAACAGCAGTTTTTGCTGTGAGTTCAAGCACAGCTCTGTTCAGTTACTGGTTGTGTGTTTTAGCTCATTTATGCTTTTATACTCTCTAATCTCAGTTCCTTTATTTGTAAAATAGCGATTATTATACCTAATGCATAGGGTTGATATGAGGATTAAATTAAATCATATATGGGCATTGCATACTACTGTATTGACCACATGAGAACTGATCATTAAATAATCATTTTTTTAAATCATTAAACAAGGATGTTGCTTCGAGAAGGTGCCTATAGGATAACTGCCACGGTCATGACCTTTAGAAGTGCAGAAACTGAAGTATTCAGGTATTAGAAACTGAGAAAATAAAGAAAACTAACATTAAGCATTTTACTTAGATATTCATCATATGATAGAGTATCCATAATTATAGGATAAAACACTAATAGTAGCAATCAATAATAATCGCTAATGGTTTTGAAACACACATCATGTTATAGGCATTGTTCTATTTTATTTTCCAATGATTAAAGACAGCATATTTTCCTGTTTTTGCAACAAGGTTACCAAAAGAGAAAAAGAAGGTTTGTATTTGAATAGCTTCATGACAGATGAGAATTCCCTAAAGGCCTTTAAGATTTGTATGAAAATATAGATGGCCTTTTGGCTAGGGAGGCAATTGTGACCTGTCTTCATATAATTGAGAGTAAAGAACAATAAATTTCACAGGTTTCGCGTACAAAGGGCTGTGAACTAGAAGAACATCTGTACTAGATTTGTTCCTGCTTGGAGCTGGTGCGGGGAATAGACTGAGAAATAGAAGTTGGGAGTCACAGGGAGGTCAGTGAGAAATGGTTTCTCTCTCTACAGAAGGTAGCCATGCATCTTTATATATCAATCACAGCATGACAAAGTTGAATGGGATATCGTTTTGATAATGAAACGCCCACCCCATTAGTGAGGGCGGGATTCCCATCCTAGGGTTATGAAGGTGTTCAAACACATGACACCTGACACCAGACAGAAGAGACGAACGGTGTTTTATTAGTCCCATATATCCATAGCCCAGGGGATGAGGACACTGCCAGCATGCCGGGCCACCTAGTGGTTGCCCTTAGGAACAGAATGATAACAGGAGCTGTGGAGGCAGGATCTGCAGTACCAAGAGGATGCTGTAACCTCTGGTTTCGAGGTGAGGGCGGGCTTGGCTTCTTTAGAAATCCTGCAGGCTGGCAGGAACTGAAATCCACTACTCACAGATAAGCAAGGACTGTACCTGGCCCCTTTGATGAGTAAGGTTGTTGGGGTAGGGGATCTTACATGTGGGAGCAGAATGGGGAGGGAAACTTGTGGTTAGGATATTTGAGGTCCTTCTGGCCTTACCAAATAGAGTAATATCCACCTTTAATTTCAGGTCTTACACCTCAGAGTTTAGGAACTTAGAGCACAGAGACATTGAGTATTAATGTCACAAAACCAGCAAGTGGCAAAGCTGAGATATGAGGTCTCTGACTCCCCGTCCTACTTGTGTATTAGCTCATAATTTATTTAGCACTTGCTCTCTAAAGGGATTTGTAGTGACATACCATAAAATATACATGAACAATAAGATTACTAAAACATAGAGTGCTGACATTTGAGAAATGACATGGTATAAAATATTTTTCCTCTTCATACCATGAAACTAACTGAGGAAAGTTCCGAAGACCCGCACTTGCATAGACCTTTCCTAAGGCCCCAGAAGGTGCTCTAAAGAAAATGTGTTTACAAGGTCATATGATTTTGTCAAATTTACAAAACATAAAATATTTTAACCACAATTAGATTACGACTGCTTTCTATTTCCACTGCAGCTTCTCATACTACACCACTTACAGTTGTTATGCACAGTTATGAGATCCAGCTAAGGGAAGGTTGATCTAGAGATACATTTAGTTTGGGTTTAGTGAGATATTGTGTACATAGTCATATGTATGCATAATTACTTTAGCTGTCCGATATAAAGATGACTCCTTGGACTTCTGCTCACTGTGCTAAAAAACCTGGCAAAAATCACATCAAGATGAAGGGCCAAAATTTTCCCACAGTATAAATATGTCCTACAGTATGTGGCATGTGGGTGACAGAGACAGGGTTTGAAATATATAGGGCTAGAACTTTAGGGATTTGATGAGCTTTTATGTTTTATGGTACATATTTGAAAGAAACTTGATGGAAGTTTTCACAAAATTAACAACAATTCTAAAGATTTCCAAGACATTATTAATAATGAGTTTTAAAGCTGAAAGTTTAAAGCTGAAAGTAACTTTTCTAGACTATCAAGTTAGTACCTACCTATGTTTTCCAGATCTGTATGTTTTCTATAATAAAGTTACATTTTCCATCTTTATGTTGACTGATACCTTATCGCCCTGGAAATGGTTGGCTGAATATCTTCAAAATCATTAAAATTCATTTAGGATTTGAGATGATTTGACATAAAATACACATTTGGGGATGGGAAATGGATATTTAAAATTTTAGAGGTACTCCAATGGGATACTGAATATGGTTATGTGTCTGTGTTTGTATGTATATGCCACATCATTTTAAAGATTTTAATGAGTTGGTTTCAAAAATATACATTCGAGCTTCTCTGGTGGCGCAGTGGTTGAGAGTCTGCCTGCCGATGCAGGGGACACGGGTTCGTCTGGGAAGATCCCACATGCCGCGGAGCGGCTAGGCCCGTGAGCCATGGCCGCTGAGCCTGTGCGTCCGGAGCCTGAGCTCCGCAACGGGAGAGGCCACAACAGTGAGAGGCCCACGTACCACAAAAAAAAAAAAAAAAAATAAAAAAATATATATATATATATATATATATATACACACACACATTCAATTTTTCCCAAATGAAAGGGCTATATTTATTAAATATGGAAAATTGCTCTTAATTTTTTCTATGAATATGCATAAATATTTTACCTGACTAAACATCATCATGGATAGAAAAAAATTTTAGTTTCATATGAGAAGACAAATTAAAAGGTAAATTTGAAAGCCTCTGGAATTGGGACAGGGGCATGCCCTCTCAAAAGCAAAAGAAAAAAGTCAAGCGTTGGCCACCCAAAGAGAAAGGCTGTCATTACCCTTAGGAGCTAAAACTAAGGTCACTGTCTGGACTGAGAACTGATGATTGCAAGTGGTGAGTTCTAGCATCAGCAGGTGAGATAACGTCCAGAGACAGCACTCTCAGCCCAATAATTGGAAGAAACAGGCCAACAGTTTCAAATCTCAATGGATTAAGAAACAAAAACTTTTTTAAAGTATGATTCAAAATCTATTAGATTACAGTAAAATATTATAGGGTAAAATTTTTCCCAATAATCTAAAATCCTGACATCAAGGGGAACTGAAAATATAAACTTAGACCAATGGTAAGGTCGTATTTCCAAGCGAAAATTTTTATTTATGGAGAAAGTTTTAAAATCCAGATATTAAAAAGAAAAGAAAGAAAAATCTATGACAGGCAAATACAATGCAGTGTAAATTCATAGAATACTAAAGAAGAAGAATTAATGTTCATTGTTCAGGTTTCACTAATTTATTCAAAGTAGGAATTTATTTTCAAATTTCTTAAGCTCCACTCTAATATAGAAGAAAATCTATATTGTATGCCATAATTTTGATCAAATTCCTTCTCATATGGAAAAATTTCATGATGTGAGTAGCAGTGAGAATATTTCTATACGTGCTCTGGAAAACAGAGCAACAAGTATGGTAATATATAGGATATTAACGTTTGTCATAAAATTGAAAGTCATTGCAGCTCTACATTAATCATTACAATAATACAAAAGGATTCAAATATACTTGATTTATTTTACTGTTTTTATTAAACAGTATCTAATGGTCCTATGCTAATAACTCCTATTTACTGAGTAGCTATAATCTGTACCAATCATTTTCACATATTATCTTCACCCCTAATTAACAAAACAACTCAAAAACAAACAAATAAGAAAACCTTGACAAACAAGACAACTCAATTAACAAAACAACTCAAAAACAAAAACAAACAAATAAGAAAACCTTGAAAAGAATGTCTTCTAGTTCCTATTTTACAAAGAAGAAAACTGAGAGATCCAAAGTTCAACACCTAGGGTCACACAGATAGTGAAAGCAACAGATGAGATCCACCTCCACTCTTTTGTATCCCCATCTCCTTGGCCTTGTCTGCCTCCCCCCTGCAATTCATAAACCTAAGTAGAAGAGTTCTGCCATTTCCTCCACCCTCCAGTAGAGCATGTAGGAATTTCTCCTCAATGCTGTCTTCAAAATTTTCCTTCATAGGGAATACAATCCAGGAAAACCTCCTTGTCCTAATAAAGAGATGGTATAGTATTTTCATAATCATATCATTCTACAGAATTGAAAGAAAAGCATTTTTGTCTTTTCAGGAAACCAATGAAAAGGCAAAAAACAAACACTTGAATCAGTCTTTCAAAATTCTCACTTGTTAAATTATAATTTTTCAATAAGTTAGAGCCTCAGAAAAGATTTTTGACATAAAACACTCCAGAATCATTCATACAAATTACATTTTACACTATTTCCTCTAATTCAAAGGAATTAATTCTAATTTCTCTAATTCCAAGGCTCCCAGATGTCTACTAAATTAAGTGTAAACACCTAACCTCAATAGTGAAATTGCTGAACAATCTGTCCCTACCCTGCCTCCCGAGACTTATTTCACACATCTCCCTTCCATGCAATCTGTGTGTCAGTCAAAATGTTCCTAAAGATATCTAAAATGTCTCACATTTTTTTTTTTTGCATTTGTTTTTGGTGGCCCCTCTTCCTGAAATTCCAATTTATTTTTCCACATCTCTTTTCCTG
Organism: Aethalodelphis obliquidens; assembly: GCF_003676395.1. Lineage (NCBI taxonomy): Eukaryota > Metazoa > Chordata > Mammalia > Artiodactyla > Delphinidae > Aethalodelphis > Aethalodelphis obliquidens. Next base: position 23,219,395 of record NW_020837958.1, read on the forward strand.
CTACCAGTTTGTTTAGGTTTAATATTATCCCATCCTTTAAAAGCCTCCTCAAAATTACCTCTTTTTTGAAATTGTTCTTAACTGGACCCTTCACCTGCATATTACCACCTCCTCCTTTATACTATGTTGGTATTATTCACTGTTTATATATAAAATAAATATTTGTACTACTATATACTAATATATCCAAAAATTAAACATAATTATATTCAAAGTAACATTTTTTAATTTAGAAAATTTATTTGTCAGAATAAACTAAGTTATACTACAGAAACAAGATGAATTTCAGTAGGTTAAAAATAAAAATTGTAGTCTTTCTCATGTTACAAGATAAAAAAAAGTATCGTGGTGAAAAGACTATGGAACTTGAAGCTCAAATTCTGCCTCTGTAGCTCAATAACTGTGACTTTGTTAGGTTGCATGATGTGACTATTCTTGGTATCAGTTTCAACATCTATAAATGCAGGTTGTAAATCTTAATTTGCATGACTGTTGTGAGGATTGGAACTAATGTGTGAAATGAACCCAATACTGTGCCTAGTTTATCTACTCAATGAATAGTGAAAGCTGTTATTATTACTAACCATTCTTACCAGTTTTCTCATCCTAACTGGCAAATGGAATCATTTTAAAGGCACACCATTTTTAAAAATTTTATACATGTCTTACAGACATCTTTCTAATGTAATTCACAAAACAAATGAAGTTATGAAAATCAAAATAACTTAAACTTTACAGTGTGCAGAAAGCTTCCACATACAATGTGACATTTAAAATTCATTATGCCTTAAAACCAACCTGTTAAAAACATATCAGTAAAATCTCTTTTAGAGAAGAGAAAAATATAGCATTGTGGTAAGCAGAATATTTATTCCCAAAGATGTCTGTGTGACGTGATATAGAATCTGTGAATATGTTAGGTTACACGGCAAAGGGGATTAAAAATTGCACAATGAAGTAAGGTTGGTCTTAAAATAGGGAAATTATCCCAGATTATCCAGGTGTGTCCCATGTAACCACAAGAGTCCTTAAAAATGGAAGAGGTGATCAGAAGACAGAGCCAGAGAGATCCAGCAAGAGCAGGAGTTGGCCCAACATTTCTGAGTTTGAAGATGGAGGAAGGGGCTCATGATACAAAGAAAATAGTGACCTCTAGAAGCTGAAAAATGCAAGGCTCCTTCTAGAGCTTCCAAAAGACACCGTCCTGCCAAGAGCTTAATTTTAGCCCAGTGTGATACTTCAGAATTGTAAGATAATAAATGTATATGCTTTAAGACACTAAATTTGTGATAATTTGTTGTAGTATAAATAGAAAATAAATACAAGTTTTGTTACCTGGAATGGCGTGCTTCTGTAACAGATACTTAGAAATGTAGAAGTGGTTTTGGAATTGGACAATAGGCAGAGGCTAGAAGAATTCTGAGGAGCATAACAGAAAAATCCTACATTGCCTTAACTAGACTGTAAATAGGAATACAGATATGAATGACTCTGCTAGTGAGGTCTCAGGAAGAAATGAGTAGCATGATGGAGAAAACATATATCATCTTAGAGAATGCCTAAATTGTCATGAAGAGACTGTCAATAAGAAGATGTACACTAAAGGTGTTGCTGGTATTACTCAGATGGAAAGGAGAAACATGTTATTAAAAACTGGAGAAAAGGGATCCATGTATACAGTGGCAAAAAGCTAACCTGACCTGGCTCCTGCAGTTATGTGGAAAACAGAATTTGTAAATGAAGAACTTGGATATTAGCTGAGATTTCCAAGCAAAGTTTTGAAGATATAACCTGGTTTCTTCTTTCTGCTTATAACAAAAAGCAAGAGGAAAGTGAAAGATTGAGGAAAGAACTGCAAAGCAAAAAAAGAACAAGGACTTGAAGATTTGGAAAATTCTCAGCCTATTCATATTGCCAAAGATGATATAATTAAGAAACATACTGTTAGGAACACCTGCTCTAGAGGAAAAAAAAAAAAAAAGCTGAGTGTATGGCTGGACAATCTTTGACTAATACCCCGGAAAGACCAAATGGCAAGAGTATTTAGTTATAGAAAGGGCATTTTTTTTTTTTTTTTTTTTCTTGTGGCATGCGGGCCTCTCACTGTTGTGGCCTCTCCCGTTGCGAAGCACAGGCTCCGGACGCGCAGGCTCAGCGGCCATGGCTCACGGGCCCAGCCACTCCGCGGCATATGGGATCCTCCCGGACCGGGACACGAACCCGTGTCCCCTGCATCGGCAGGCGGACGCTCAACCACTGCGCCACCAGGGAAGCCCTATTGTAGTGTTTTTAAGGGAAATTAAAGAATCCTAAGGTTTCTGAGGAAGCTTCTTTGAGGTGTATCAGGCTTGGTGTTTGAAGTGGTCATGAATGACAAAAAGTGCCACCTCTTATTTCTTTACTACAAAGTTCTCTACCTTCTAATCACCATAAGAGCCGCCCTGCATTTACGTGTTTCATTTGTTTGCACTTCCAGGTAAGATTTTAAACAAATAGTCACAGACATAAGAATAAAAGTTGAAAAAGTATGGAATTATTGAGCTAAGCTACAGTTTTGTCTTTTTCCTACATTGTTATGAGTAGTCTGCTGTCATTTACTTTATTGTCAGATGCCTGACTCGAATAGATCTCTTCTAGCCATATTCTTTCTAGCTTCAATTTTTGAACTTCTATAGACCAGGATACTACGTAACGATACTCACTGCATAAGATTAAAGTTCTGGGTGAAAGCCTACCCGCAAAAGGCATGTATTTGTCAGAGTTTTCACACACATGCTAAATAAATTCATTGATTATTTTCTAAATATTTCTTTAATGTATCTGTCCTGTGGGAGCAGGAAAATTGTCCGTCTTATTTGGTAATTTAGACTCGGTGCCTGGCACAGGAAGAATAAATAAGCAGTTCCTTTTGGCTGGATTCTCCAGAGGGATGATATTGCTAAAGCAGCAACTGTAAAATGTGTTCTTTATACACATTTAACTCTACTTAACATGAGTTTCTGTGTGTATCAATATACCTGAACTTATACTCCCTAGGTGTAATGTGTCTTTCACAAGCTATGTTCTTACAAATTATGTTGTTATTGCTCATATTTTAAGAATCTTTCCTTTGGGTTTGTTTTGGAGTTCAAGCACATCCTTAAGACTTTCCTCAACTGTGGCACATCGTTGTCATTTGGGTGTAGATGTGATATTAGGATTGGGTCATTAGGATAGGTAATGCATTAAAAATGAATGTAAAATACAGTGAGGAAAATAATTTTCCTGGTTTTCTATAACCTGGTGCTTAAACCAATCTCAGAGAGTCCTGAAACAAGAAATAAGTGTGTAACCTTCCAAGGCAGATGACTTGGATATAGGCACAACTCATGTGGCTGTTGTTATATAATCTTGATTAAAAATTTAATTAAGAGGTTTCCACACATGATCTGAATTTGTGTGATCTCCATAGATTTAGAGTCCCTAGTGGCCAGTGTTGAATAGTTTAGATTTCCTTCTTTCCAAATTCAGGAAAGTTCTCCTTCAGCAGCACACTAAGCATATAGCCAAGAGGGATTTGAAAATTTCTTTATTTTGACAAGATGATGTACTTTGGGGAAGGCTGAATTACTTATACATATTAAACAGATATTACCAATTCAGCGACAGCAAGATAAGGTATAATATGTGCTAAGTTATTCAACTCGGAATTTCATTACGCTTTCTGTAAAGACTGTAAGAGTATCATTGTATGTGAAACTTCCTTGAGGTGCTCTAGGCAGACTTTGAATAGAATACCAGATTAAGCATCCTCTAGGTCCAGCCTGTTTCTTCTCAACATCAAGGGTTTGTTTTGCACGCTTCACTGAACAGATATAGGCACGACTGCAATGAAGGGTGAACTCTAAAAAATAGGGAGAAAATGCACATCGTGTGAGGGGGATGAGAAGTGCCTGCTTGTATCGGTCTCTCCTGTCTGATTGAATTTTCAACATTAGGTGAAGTCATTGTCTCTAAAATCCTACAGTTAATATGTAACTCAACTCAAATATTTATATACTGCCTGCTTTGTGCCAGGCACTGTGCTAATACAGCAGGTTCCTTAGGAGAGACTTAAGACAGACACCGTATAACAGAGACAATTGCTATCTGTCACCCTAGACTACCCTCTACCATGACTTTGTCTGAAGTTCTTTCATTCATAACGGACATATATAAAAGAACATTCACCACCTGGTTTCAACAAGATGTTCTAAAACAGTCAAGTCTAGGCTATGGTAACAGCAGAAAAGATTTTACCTGAAAAAAATGGTGGGGATTTACTGAAAAGGAGCTCAAGACAACTTTTTGGAGTAAAGGAAATGTTCTATATCTGTAGGAAGTGTGTTTCATAGGTATAATGCATTTGTCAAAACTCTTTGAACTGTAAACTTAAGCATTTCTCTGTAGGTAAATTATACCTCAAAAAGTATTCTTTTAAAGAAAGAGATATGAAATCAAACCAAAAAGTAACTGAGGCAGGAAGAAAGTAATTTTGACTAGAGAAAAGTTTCATAATAAAAGTAAATTTTGAGTTGGTCACTGAAGGGAAAGATTTAGACAGATATTGATAATAGAGGACATAGTAAGAACAAAATGTGACTAAAGTGCAGAGGAGCTTCAGGGAAAAGGGAGTCTGTTTCTGTTAGATAGTAGAGTCACTATTTGAGCACAGGAATGACATGGAAAGATTTCACTGAATACTCTAAGCACTAGGCTAATCAGTGTGAACTGGGTCACATTTACACGCAGCCTTCACCAGAGAATCTCTTGTCATGCATTAGATTATCTAGCACATCAAATTAATGATTAATGAGAGAAATTTTTTAAAAAAAGAAGCAAAGAAGCCACGAATTCATGTTAATGGAAGTGAGTGTGTGTGTGCGAGTGTGTGTGTGTACAGGGACTACAGTGGTAGCAAATATCTGCATAGCAGGTAAATACTCTGTGCTAGGTCCTGTTCAAAGCGCTTTTCATTTATTTAATAATTTAAGCAAATCAATCACCCTAGGCTTCTATTATAATCTCCATTTGAAAGGGGAGGAAACTAAGGTACAGAGAGATTAAGCAAACTGTTCAAAGTCACATGTCTAGGAAGTAGTCATCCAGATTTTAATGCCAGGCAGCTTGAGCATAAATGTTCATGGTCTAAACCAAGACACTATACCATCGCTCCAAAAGAGGCACAAGCCAATCCCTGAAAGAGGAGTGAAAAATGGAAAGGGAAATTAGGATGAATTTTGTATGGGGGCTCTGCTGAAATCCTTGCAGATGAACAATGATACTCTGGTTCCCTCCAGAAGTATCCTATTCTGAATCTTTTGGTGTTGGCATGCACTGCAGATAGGGCATGTATCACCGTTCAGTCTGAAAAGTGGTCTATAGGGGCAAGTAAGGAAACAATTCACTACAAGATATGCCCCTTTCTGAGTGTTTGAAAGAGGATGGGAACTCATGCATCCGAGATATTTTTAGTCTTGTGGCAATTTGCCCCCCTCTTCCAGGCCTAAGAGAAGTAAGTGAAATTGAAAGAGTGCTGGGTGAAAAGCATACCTTGGTGTCATTACAAAGAGCTTAAAGTCATATGATCGTCCCTTGATGTCCACAGGGGATTGGTTCTAAGAACACCTCCCCCAACCCCCATGGTCAAGTCCCTTATAAAAAGGGACGTGTTAGAGTCGACCTTCAGTATCCATGGGTTCTGCATCCACGGATTCAGGCAACCCTGGATCCAAATCCATGCGGAACCTGCAGATATGAAGGACCAACTATACTGTGTTAGCATTGTGTTTTGTGCAGTTTTAGAAGGGGTAGATGAAAACAATTAAGTGTGGTCTCTGTTGATGAACCTTTCAAAGTTCCCCTTCAGTTTATCTCAAGGTCGCTGCTTTGAAAAGCGGGTAAGATACTGACTGCTTTTGAGCAAATCCTTGAGGTTCTGATAGTGACATATTTTTTTTAAATCATCCAAGTACATTATCCACATATTTACATTTTATGTTTAGTGAAGTAGAAAGTCAGGTAATATTCTCAGAAGTATTACATCATCATAGAAATACATGTATACCATTCTGTGTGGGTTCTAATACAATATCTTCAAGCATCCTTCTAAAAATCTACAGCCACACAGAAAGCAGCAAACTTAATATTGACTTTTGAAAGCTCTTTCTGAAACAGAAGCCATAATTATCATAAAGAGGGAAAACTTCTAATAAATTTGGAAGGACAATTGAAGATATTAGCTAGAAAATGTATATATTTTTATTTGCCTCTATGAAAGGCACATTAATGACAATGGAAATGTAATGGAATTCTGTGACTTTCGGTGTTATGAAAGTAAACCATAAACTGAAATGGTTTGGGAGATATGTCTGACAGACACTTAGCAAGAGGCTTTCCTTAAAAACCTCCAAAAGATGTGCTGTAGAGAATCCTGAGCTACTGACCTTTCTAAACTTGAACAGGTTTCAAGCATCTAGGGCATGCCCAAAGGTTGTCTACCTTGCTCATGTTATGCCTGGCCATAAACATGTTAGTATCCTTTCACAGGTTAATGACTCTAAATTGTTTTCAGACTCCTCTGCATATTAAATTGTATTTTCCAAATATCAAGCATAATTGAACTTGGGTTCAAAATTAATCTCTAGAGGTGTCCAGATAGAAGCCAGTAAAGGCAAATAGCTTGTGTTGCTTATTGGCTCTGTACCTGAAGCAAATCAAGAAGCCCTACTAAATTTGCTTCCTCATGACCAAAGGTACCGTATCTTTCTTGCAGGACTGTGTCAAATTATAATATATTTTGAGCACTGAATATGTACCAGATACAATTCCAGGTACTGGGTATACAGTGGTGAATAAGATAAATTTTTTTTCCCTTGTGAAATGCACATTTTCCTTGTGGAAAAGAAAGAAAATAAATGAATAAAAAAATAAAACAAATACCTAAAATATCAGATAATACAGTGAAAAGTAAATCAGGCAAGAGAATGGATCCTGGGGTGATCCAAAAAGGTCCTCTGAAGAAATAACATATGAGCAGTGTCCTCAATACAGTGAGTATCAAATGTTATTACAGATGTAAAATATTTGAAAATGATAAACATTTTATATGTACAGACAATAAGACTATATTCCTTCCATTTAGCTGAGAAATGATGAGAGCAAAAGATTTACTTGAAATTCAACCTTAATCTCAGTCAGCTAGGATAGACTGATAGGACACTAGGAAGTAGCCCAAATTATAGCCCCCAGAAATTATTATGAACAAATTAAAAGTCAGCTCAAGGGATTGTTGCAAAGTGCTACACTCTAGATTCAAAAAATTTCAGAGACTGAGAACTAAAATGCATTTTCTCTGACATTTTCTCCTCTATGCAGAAAAGTGTAGTAAACTTAAGAGGAATGGATAAAAATTGTGATCCCACAGGCCAACTCTGACAGTCTGAACCTGTGCACTCAGAAGGGCAAAGAGGCCTTATCTGGTGGTGCAGTGGTTAAGAATCCGCCTGTCAATGCAGGGGACATGGGTTCGATCCCTGGTCCAGGAGGATCCCACATGCTGCAGATCAACTAAGCCCGTGTGCCACAGCTACTGAGCCTGCACTCTAGAGCCCACAAGCCACAACTACTGAGCCCGCACACACACGCTCTACGACCCATGTGCTGCAACTACTGAGCCCACATGTTTCAACTACTGAAGCCCGCATGCCTAGAGCCTGTGCTCCGCAACAAGAGAAGCCACCGCAATGAGAAGCCCGTGCACCGCAACAAAGAGTAGCCCCTGCTCGCCATAACTAGAGAAAGCCCGCGCGCAGTCAAAAATAAATTTTTTTAAAAAAAGGGCAAAGATATATAATTATTAAAAATGTCTGCCCTGCATGTGGAGTGAGGAGTAGAGGCCACCCTGCTTTTTAAATCATGTCATTGCCTACACATCTTTACAAGAGACTACAAAATCTTAAGCCTTTTTTCTCCCAATTTCCAAATATATTTTAGAAAACATTGTCTATTGTGAAAAAAAATTTTATGTCTTTTAACCATCCCTTTTTTTCGTATAAAAAATACTGCCTCTTCCATCCTGCTTTTTATAGATACAATAAAGCCTCTTGCGTGACAGGAATAGATAATGGCACCTTCTTAACGGGACCAACAATGACTTCAGTTACTGATGGTCATGCAGCTTTGATAAGGATATTTGGCTTCCTCCCAGCATAGGTACTGTGCTCCAAAGGGTAAAGGCTGAATCACCTTTTATGACAGCCTCAACAATCACAGAATATCCCATCCACTGTAGTTAAAGGCCTGTCAAGACTCAAGGAGAAGGAGATGGATTCCACCACTTGATGGAGGAATATCAACAATGTTCTTTAAATGAAGATATTAGAAAGTTAGAAAATGTACCTGTTTTTACTTGCTTCTATGAAATGCATATTAATTACATGGGAATTTAAAGAGATGTTGTGATTTGGGGTATTATGAAAATAAACCATAAACATATATGTATATTGTGTTTATATAACAAATCTCCTCATACATACACATATATCTATGTATGAGGAGATTTATTTATAGAAATTAGCTCGTGTGGTTATGGGGGCCTAGAAGTCCACGATCTGCCATCTGCAAGTTGGAGAACCAGGAAATCTGGTGGTATAATTCAACCTGAGTCCAAAGGCCTGAAAATTGGGGGCTGATGGCGTATGTCCTATACTAAGTGAGAAAACAAGAGATCCAGGAGCACCAATGTCCAAACGCAGGAAAGTATGGCTGTCTCAGTTGAAGCAGAGAGAGAGAATTTGCACTTCCTCTGCCTTGTTGTTCTATTCAGGCCCTCAGCAGACTGAACGATGCCCACCTGCATTGGTGAGGATGATCTTCTTTCAGGCTACTTTTTCAAATGCTAAACTCTTCCAGAGATAACCTCATAGACACACCAGCAATAATGTTTTACCAGCTACCTGGGCATCCCTTTGGCCTGTCAAATTGAAATATAAAATTAGCTATCACAATACATTATAGGATTTAATTATGATTATGTTTTGTTATATTTGGGAGGAAAGAATGAGCAAGATGATATTACTACATGTAGCTTTCATTTGAGAGTAATTCAATACTAAGTATAATGATCCTCTAAGGTACTAGTATTGTTTCTCCTTTCCAATCAAAAAATACTGGTTAGAAAACTCAGAAACCAATTTTAGGCTCAAATCACAGAAATTCTACTACTGCTGTGATCCATTTTTTATCCCTTGTTCAAAATTTTCTACTTTATTAAACTTCTAGTAACATTTTAAATTTCCATTAAAGGTGGAATAAATATTTTTAATAAATATTGACTGAATATTTTAATGTTTTCAGCATTGATCTACTAGGACATATTTCTGGAAAAACTCTGTGATGGTCTATGTAGATTCAAATTCAGAGGTTAAAGCAGATATTTCTCTTAAGTATTCATATTTTAAAATATGTAGCTGTTTCACTGATGTAGCTAAAACATATTTTATTAAACTCTTCTTTCCATAAGAAGTTGTAAAAACTCAATTACAAAGAAACTAATATTTTCGGCCCTTAATGAGTTATACTAAAAGACCATAAAAAATGTAGTATCATTTTTGTCTTTAAATAGGCTTCAAATGGTTGTAAAACTACATTTACCATCAAAGCAATATCATCTAAGTTGAGGACTTTAAGAGGCACTTGACTTTTTGTGGATAGTCAACTGAAGAGACGTGATTAACTATGAAGTATGATTTTCTAAAGAACTATTAAAAAGAGTAAGGCATTTGACTTTATTATGCCAATTTTGTTAAAAATCAGTCTGAAAGCTTAATGCTCAGCTCAACTGTTGCAAAAATGAAAATGGATATTTCAGATGTCACATCAAAACTGGAGTGGATTAAAAAAAACAGTATCAATAATTACATTGCATTCTTTAGTCACATGCAAGAGGGAATTCTTCCTAAGGAAGAAACATTTGAGCGCATTCTCAAATAAAGAGAAAAAATTTAACCACTGCGGGTTTAACATTTCAGGTACAGTAGACACCAGGATAAGCATCCTTCTTTAACACACATTTCACTTACTATGGAAATTAGCACTGAGGGTTTTTTGAAATCAACTCAATCAGAACAAGTAATCAAAAACTGACTGTGAAATGTGAAACATGAAAAGCCAAACTGAAGAGGAACGGAGCTTTGTAAAGCCAGAGTGGCAGAAAAAAATAAAATTTCAATATTCATAAGAATAACTGACATTAGAAAAGATATTATAATCTGTGATATTAAACAGAAATTATTCCCTATGATAATTACATGATTATAGATAGACAGATAGATGATAGAGAATTGACAAAATAAGGAAACTTACTGAATATGGTGGTAGATAAAAAACAAAGTTTAAAAAGCACCTGTTTAGAAGAAATTTTAAATTGAAGAAAAATAAGTTTGGAATATACCTTAAAGTTTACTCCCACTCAATACTTCATTTCAATCCAATCTCTAATTGTCCTGAAAAATTGTAACTGAGGTTTTAATGTCGTCAATCTGGGGCAAAGTATCTCCTTCCAATTCCAAGGGAGGCAGTCTCAGCCTAGCTGAATATGTACAGTTTTCTTAACTCTTCTCCATGTGCTATGGTATCTCTCTACTTTTTGAGAAGCTCAGTGGTGGCTGTCCTCTGCAGGCCAGGGTTAAAGATAAGAGAAGCTGCCATGGATCCGTTCTTGGTAATGTCAATGGGAACCAGGCCAAAAGGGGAACCAGGAAGGTGGCAGAGATGAGGGTGGTACTTTGACCTGCAGGGACCTTGTGGCTTGGTCATTCAATTTTTCTTTTGCTTCTGTTTTCTTTCTTTGACCTTTTTGTTCTATTTTCTGGGAAATTTCCTCAATCTAATTTTACAACACTTCTATTGGAGTTTTCATTCATGTATTTATTTAATTTCCGCAGGTTTTCTTTTCCATTATGGAAATTTGACTTATCTGTTTATTTTCATTAATGCAATATATTTTCTTCTCTGAGGATAAATATTTTGTAATTTTGCTCTAATTTATATTTAAGAACTTGGATTATTGTCAAATTATTCTTACTTTAAATTCCAGCATCACAGTCCCCAGTTGTGAGACTGAGCTTGAGAGAGTCACCTAACCTCCTTAACTCTCACTCTTCTCAATTGGAAATTTAATAATGATACTCCTCCAGTGTTTATTAGACTAAATTAAACAAAAGGCACAGTGGCTTGAATATACCTAGCATATGTTTAATGTGTATGTGCATGCATGTGTTTGTGTGTGTTGTGTGTGTTGTGTGTCTGAAGCCTGGAGGAACTGGGAGAAAGTGGGGGTGAAGGTAGAATAGACATAAACAAAGCAGACATTAATAAGAATAACAAATAAATGTAATAAAAGGTAAATGAAAAATTATATCATATCATGTTGATCTTTTTTATTATTTTTGATGGTGGGGGTTGTCCAAATCTGGTTCTTACTTTGTGGCAAGAATAAAATGTAGGCCCTACTTTTCCTGGAATCATCCACTTAATAAAAAAAGGAGGGGTTATGCTAGGATATTCCTAGAGTCCAGGAAGAATATTAAGTATTTTTCTTTTTTTTTTCAAGTGGACAAACAGATCATGTGAAGCACAAAACACATGAATTCTGCCCCATATAAAGTGATCTCCTCTGAGAATTTTTTCAGTTATTGAGACTTTCAATGAGTTAATATCTTTTGTAAGAATCAGAAGCATATGTTTTATTCTTTCCTGTATCACCTAAGAACCTTTTCCTACTTTAGTGCAATTTGTTGCCCCTAATTTCTTCAGTGATGTTCAATTCTCTGCATATTGAACATGAGCTTTTGTCTACTCAACCATGCTTCTGATTAAATTTTAACTTTCATGGTTGAAATAGTGTATTAATTTCATATTTAACTACAAATATTTTCCATTAATGGACTCTGTGATAAAGCAAATAATAATTATTGAAAATATATTTGTTATGGCCATATTTATGATTATTAGTCCATAGTTTTGTTTTGCTTCACAATTGGCTACTCCTGCATACAAACTCAATTTTTATTTTCAATATATCTGACCGACTTTGTTTTTAAAAGCTTAATTCCTGTTTTACATATTTAATTGCTTTATATAACCTTAGTTGCAAAACTATGAGATCAGAATAAGAACTAAAAAGATTTGACATATTGATGGCATTAAAAATAAATATAAAGTCCATAAACTAACATTTATTGAATGTCTGCTAGGATCAAGATATTGCTATAAGCACTTTATAGGATCCATTTTATGTACTCCCTAGGTTCCAGTCACTTATTTCTTTTCTATAATATACTCAAGGTGATAGTGATTACTGCAAAACCATTTCAAAAAGTGAAAATGTTGATTTTCATTTGTTATTCACTTTTTAGAAACAACCATGGGGCTACTTTTCCATATTATGAAACCAGTACTGTATTTTTGTCAATGTGGCCATAATGTATTGTATCTACTATGAGAGTCTATGCTTAAATAGCAAACAACACTGAAGTCATAGAGGCTAACATAACCAAAGTTTACATCTTAAAGTCATTTTGTCTAATATTAATATAGTCACACCCATTTCATTTGGGGAATGGTTTACATGATAAATATTTTTTTCTACAGTTAACTTTCAGCTTATTTGTGTTTTTTAACTAAAATGTATTTCTTATATACAGATCTGAAAGTTGGATTCCCCCACCCCCCATTCTCCCAATCTCTACCTTTGATTTCAGTGTGTAATCCACTTACATACAGTAGAGTTACTGATAAGGTAGGGTTTTCTTCTGTCATTTTGCTATTTCTTTTCTACTGTCATATCTTTTTTATTTCTTTATTTCTTCATTGCTGCCTTATTTTGTGTTAAACAGAGATTTCCTTTTTCACCATTTTAATTTCCTTAGGTTTTTTTTTTTTTTTTGGCTATATTTTTAACATTATTTTCTTTATGGTTGCCCTAGGATTACAGTTTACTTCTTAAAACTATCTAGACTGAATTAATACTAACTTAATCTTAATAGCATACTGACAATTCTCAAAGATAACTCCAATTCCTCCCCAATCCTTTGTGCTATTGTTGAGATAGAAACTGCATGTTTAGACATCATAAACCCATTCACAATGTTTCATAATTATTGATTTATGCAGTTGTCTTTTAAATCAAAGAAGAAAATAGTTTCAAGCAAAAGTATACTTACACTGTTTTTACATTTGCCTGTGTGGTTACCTTTAACCAGTGCTCTTTATTTCTTTGTGTGGATTTAAGTTACCATCTACTGTCCTTCCATTTCACCATTTAGTATCTTTTGTAGGGAAGGATTCTAGTGACAAATGTCCTTAGATGTTATCTGAAAATGTCTTAATTTCTTCTACTTATTTAAAGATCCTTCTGCTGCATATAAAATTCTTGATTGGCCGTCTTTTTTTCTTTCATGACTTTGAAAATTCCATCCCACTGGCTCCTGGCCATGATTTCTGATGGGAAGTTGGTTATTATTTTAAAGAAGGATCCTTTGTATGTATTGGGTTACCTCTCTCTTACTATATGCAAGATTTTTTCTTTATCTTTGTCTTTTGAAAGTTAGACTATGATGTCTTTATATGTGGATCTATTTGAGTTTAACAAACTTGAAATTCATTGAGCTTATTCTATGTGAAGAATGATGTTTTTCATCTAACTTGAGAAGTTTTCAGCCATTATTTATTCATCATTTATTCATATATATGTCTTTTTTGGTGTGGGGGGGTACATTTCACTCTTCTCCTTCTGGGACTCCCGTTATTGTTGAAATTCTTGTTGGTGTTGCACATTTCTCTGAGTCACTAATCATTAATATTTATTCTCTATAAGTTGTGTTCCTCAGACTGCATATCTCAATTCACCTATCTGCAAGTTTGCTGATTCTTCTGCCAGTTTGCATCTGTTGTTAAACCTCACTAGTGAATTTTTCATTTATGTTACTTTTCAACTCCAAAATTTCTATTTGATTCTTTTTATAAAAAATAGTTTCTTTCTCTTTATTGATATGCTCTCTTTGGTGGACATTACTTTCATATTTTTCTTTAATTCTTTAGGCAGTTTCCTTTAGTTCTTTGAATATACTGATAATAGCAGATTTAAAGTGTATGTATAATTCCAATATCTATGCCCTCTAAGGGAGAGTTTCTGTTCACTGTTGTTGTTGTTGTTGTTTTTCTCCTGTGTATAGGCCACAGTGTCCTATTTCTTTGTGTGTCACGTTTTTCTGTTTGTTTGATTTTGAAAATTGGACACTTTAGATAACGTAATGTGGCAGCTCTAAAAATCAGATCCCCATGATTTGTTGTTGTTTGTGTGTGTGTGTGTGTGTGTTCTGTTTCTTTAAAAACTTTACAGAACAAACTCTGAAAAATCTGTATTCCCTATGGTATGTGGCCACTAAGGTGTCTACTCAGTCATTTTAGTGGTCAGCCAATGACTGGTCAGAGATTTTCTTAAATTTGAACTAGTAAGTTTTCCACCCATTGCTGAGGGAGTCTGTGTGTATGTTGGCAAAAGCCTTCAACACTTAAGCAGTTATTCTATCTTAGTCTTCAGTTTCTCCCTGCACAGAATATAAAGATCAGGCAAAGACAAAGATTAGGGCACTCCCAAATATTCCTTGGATCCTCAGGAATATGTCAGAACTTTTCAAAACCCCCTATGGGCATCTCCTATTCTAGATCTTCCTTTTAATATTTTGTCTGGGGTATTGTTTGGCCCAACTGATATTTCAGCCTTAAGCAACTGCGCTCTTAAACAACTTTGGCTGATTGCAGTGTGGGGACAAAGATTTTCCTGGGGAAGGAAGTTTAAATCAGGTTAAATAACAATACTCTGTGAATAGGGCTTTTTCTGGGAGTTGCAAGACAGGTCAAATAGTAACCATGTTCTTGGAATAGAACTTTTTCAAGAGCCCCAAACCCAGTCTGCCTCCTTTAGTGGCTAAAAGGCTGTTGTTTTCCTCTCTACTATGAGGCTGCTGGTTTTCATGGCTATCGTGGAGCTGGAGAGAGAGTAATGGGATTAGTCCAAGTTAAAACACCACCAATCCTACTCTTTATACTAAGATTCACTCATTTTTTTCCTGAGGAAATTTTCCTTAGACTTTATAAGCCTTTGGTTAATATCCAGAATTCTGAAATGGTTTATCCTATCAATTTTGCCAATACTTCCATTTTTTTATGGGAAAGTGGATTTATGGCACTTATCACTCTGCCGTTTTGGGAGCCCTGATAAAAGTTTACTCCTTGCTCATGCTACATGTGGGTTGGCCAAATGTAGGCTGATAGAAGTCCATCTTAATCTGTGCTTCAACAATCACTAAGGAAAGGAGGAAAGAACGCAGCAAATCATGATACAACTCCTAAAGGTTCGATGTAGAACTGACACACATCAATTATGCCAGTATTTCCACATTCATTGACCTAGGCGAATAACATGGCCCTGCCTAACTTCAAAGGTAAAAAAGCATAGGCAATGCCTGTGTGTACCCTGCATGCTGAGAGTTGGAAATATATGATAAATGGCAATATTGGCTACCACATTTATAAGACTTATTTTTATCAATAATTGAACTTTATAACTTAATATTTTCCAGGACCTAAACACATTCAGTTATTTATAACTACCTTAGTTTCCTATCCCAGCTGTAATATATTACTACAAACTTAGTGGCTCAAAAACTACAAAGTTATTACTTTAAAATTCTGGAAATCATAACTCTAAAATGGCTTTCACTTGGGCTACAATTAAAGTGTCAGCAGATCTGCATTTCTTCTGGAAGTTCAAGGTGCGAATCCATTCCCTTGTCTTTTTTGGCTTATAATTACTTTTGTTCCCACTTGAATAACTAACGATAAACTCTCCATCTCAAGATCTTTACATTAATCATGACTGCAGAATTTCTTTTGTTATGTAAAATAACATATTCACAAATTTCAAGGATTAGGAGGTGGACATATTTGGGGAACCATTTTTCTGGTTACCAAAACAACCATATCTGAGCTAATACTATCTCCCCAAATGGCTCAAAAGTTTTATATCTAAATTTGTTTTGCAAATAATTTTTTGATAGATGAGAGAAAATATCTCACTGGAAAATTAAATGATGGACTGAAATCTCAATATTTTCATTAACCATGTCAATATTACTAGCCTTAGATCAATTTCTGTAAAACTGGATAATACTAACTCTTCGAGTCATTAATATGTATCTATCATTGAATTTTATTACTCAAAATATTTTACTAAGTCATAAATATTTTAACAGATGCAAAATCTTTCATATTAGTCCCAACTTCTAATATACTAACATAAGAGCACTGGTTTATATTCTAACTTACCATTTTACAGTCTTCTATCACAAACACAAACATATTTTACAAAGATATAATCTCATAAAAGTTAATTTTATATTTATTTTATTTCTATATAAATGTTACACTTAAATATTTTATGAGTGACACATATATTTAATGGCTGAATAATGCATCTTCAACATGATTATATAGTAATTTACTAGAACATTCTCTTGAAAGTTTTGTGCATAAATTTATTTGATAAATAGAACTATAATAAATACCCTCTACTATATGCTTTCCACCTTTATCTGACTAATTCCTTAAGATAAGTCCCTAAGAATGGATCACTGCATAATTTGAAGATAACCATGGTTCTGAAGCAAAGATTATATTTTATCCAATTCTATACATCCTATTTTCATTAGTAACTGATTCTTGATATAACTGAATGAAGGAATGTACTGGAAAAAGTATTTTTATAGCTCTTGAAATTGGTTTTCAAAAGTTATTTTTAAAAATATTGAATGTATTATTATCATTTCTGTTCATTTGATCACATTCAGAACTTCCTAGTAAAACTTTCAGGGGTAATGAGGGAAACTCAATCTTTAAAACAAACAGCTATCCCAAACTTATTATCTCATTTTTTATAGGCATGAATAATTTTTAGGTTTAATATGATAGTTTAATAATCTTAATGGCCCTTTTCAATAAGCTAAAACATTTCTTAGAAGTGAAAAAGTATAATTTTTCAGTTTTTTTCACCCATTCATTCATTTCATAAACATTTTGGGACATTTCCTATATCCCAGATACTATCACAGATATTGGACATACAACAGCAAATGGCTTAGTATGTTATTCTACCATAAAGCTCATATTATTGGAAATGAGGTAACAAAGGAGAGCATTTCAATATTTACCATCAAGTCCAGAGTTGGAGGACAGAGGTGGAAAGGCATCTCAAACTGAACGAATAATGAGTGCAGGTGCATGAAATTGTTAAAGTGCAAGTGGCTCCCTGGAGTTTCTTATGATCCATAATGTCTAGAGCATGGGGTGCATGGGAATTGAGAGAGTGGAATTTAGAAAGCTCCAATGACTCTGGCTCTGCCTTCAACTTCCCTATTTAAATTTGGGCACTAAGTTTTTGCCCTCTTTACTTTTTTTTCATAAGTTGTTAGTAGGAATTATTAGTTGACTTCTTAAATGCTCAACTCTCATTATCATAATTAATTGTCCAGGGGGCCCAGGAAGCCCAAGACTTGCCAAGGTGAAAATTGGAGACCTCAAATATCATCCCAGAATTTATGGGTTTCAGATCAGTCAAACCTGGCGTCTTCAGACCTATACTCTGCTGTGCTCATCCTTATTCATTCAATAATTTAATAAGGATTTAATGAATGTCCTTTTCTCCTTCTGATAATCCTATTTAAAACCTTATATATTTGTTCCAAGTCTCTGTATTTTATGAAGCCTTAAGATGCAAGAAGTAATTTTTCCCTCAGATTCTCCACAAATAAGGTTCTCAAAAATGAGGCCCAATACCCATCTAAAACAGGTGAGGTTGCCTAGCAACCATCTCCGTCCACCACCCAGGAACTGCTGAGTGCATCAGTTCCAAGAGCAACTAACTCACAGATCAATAATTAAGATAGGAAATGAAAACAAAAGGAGGAAATGTTAGTGCAGCACTCCAAGAGGTAAAACAGAATCCGGATATTAAAAGGCAAAATTACCACAAAAGGCCTCTCCTCATTTCCTTTTCTTTGCTGAAACACACAAATACAGAGACCTTAAAAGAGAAAACTTCATCATTAGCAACCTCACAGATGTTTTTGGGCTAACAATGAGGACTTATGACCCAGGAGAGGCCATGTGTTGATACAGGACTGAAGAGAGCAGTCTAGCCCTCCCCACTCCCATTTTGCATGGAATGGAAAATAGGAATGTAGAATAAATAATGCAAACACAGGAAACAAATAAAATATTTTAGAAAGCAGAAAGTTAGAGATAGTGACTTAGCTAATGTGACAGAGTTAGGAGCCTAGCTGTATTAGAACCTTCAACTCTGGATGAGAACATTACTCAAGTGGTATCCCACAGTAGAAAGAACACACCGTTTGGAAGAAGGTAAACTGAGCGGGTTTTCTTGTCCTGCCACTTCTTACCTGATCTTGGACAAGATGCTTGTTGATTTTGAGGTTTTATTTGTTCATCAATTAAATGTGGATAATTCCTTAAGCAGTTGTAGTTAACATGAACTAATCTGTGCAAATAAAATTATCTAACTCCTCCTGGCACATGCTAAATACAGATATTTGTCTTTTTTAACATTAAGAATTGAGATCTCCATTAGATAATTGTTGCTTTTTTTGCAGCTATTAAAATCCCTTGAGAGGATTCTAGGTAAATACTCCCTAGGGCAATACAAACAGTCAGTGTATCATGTATTGGGCACCAGTTACAATTTTGGGAATTCCAGCTCAATGCATAGAAGAATTTGAGCATGATACAATATAATATGTAATGAAATGTCAAATTCCATGAGATTGAATATATTTCTCATGGAAATTAAGGAACAAAGATACCTTGTTAGAAATAATATTACAGCTTTCATTTATTACTTAATTAAAATGCACATCAAATATATTTAAAGAACATATTTAACCTGGTAATGACACATTAGAAAGATATCTTTAAGGACATAATTAGCAATATGATTTTAATGAGAAAACTGCATAAAATATCTTACAAATTTACATTGAGTAAACCAAAAAGTTTCATTTGCATATATTCTGTAAACATACTTTAACTTCAACTCATATTTGCATACTGTTTGCAAAAGAAACAATTTGGACAGATTCAAACCCAAAATCTATTTAAAATCCAGCCATTCATATCTTTCATTCATTATGAGAGTCAAACTCCTTCCAAAGTAACAAAGATAAGCTAAGGGCTTAAGATAAAGATAAGGGCTTAAGATTCTGCACATTTGCAATAGCTAAATATAAATTTAAGTATGAAATTTCTTAATTGCCAATCAAAATAAAAAACATGGGAGAAACCATATAGGGTCTTTAGAGAAAGCAAACAAGGTTATGTTCCAGCACTTAGAGGTAAAAGGAATGTTTAATCTTGAGCTTCACCTGGAGTAATGATTTTTAGAAACTTTCTTTTTGTCAGGCATTTTTGAGATTAGCTTATCCCTTGAGTATAGTAATAATAATCATAATTGCAAACATTTAATAGGGCCTTACTATAATCAGGTCCTGTGTTAAGAATGTTACTAACTTATTTAACCCTCACGACTGATCTATGAGGTATATATTATTATTATTGCCATTTAATGATGATTGAACAGAGGCACAGAGGTAAAGTAAATTGACCATAGTCACGTAGCTTAATGAGTAGGGTTGACCTGATTTTCAACCTACCTATTAGTGAATTTGAGAAATGATCACTAATAGTAAAAGTAAAATATAATACTTAAAAAATATATTCACAGGTAATCTCTAACTTGTTTGCTTGCTACTTCCAATCTTCTCAGGGCAAAAACTTTTTCCCCTTAATCATATAATAAAGCAGTTAAGAAACTGTTTCAGTTACCTAGGGCTGAATAATAAAACATCTCTAAATGTAGTGGGTTAAAACAACTACAATTTAATATTTTTCAGAACTCTGTGTGCTGGTTGAGCTTTGCCAAGAGGTTCTTTGGCTTCACATGTCACTGCCTGGAAGTACTCACTCATGGCAGGAGTGGCCTGGAAATTCTAAGAGGGTATCACTGCCCATGTTCATGCATGTGATCTCTCTACATTAGAGGCTAGGCATCTTTACAACATGGTGGCCAGTCATTCATTTTCTTATATAGTGACTGGCTGGCTTTAAGAGGAAGGAAGCGAAAGCTGCCAGTCATCTTCAGACCTGGACTCAGGAGGTCTGAGACCAGTCATCATTCAGACCAGTCATCTTCTGATCTGTCCACTCCTACCATATTCTATTAGTCAAAGCAAGTTACAAAGCCAGTCCAGATTTAAGGAAAAGGAAAACAAATTCACTCTTTGAATATGTAGGAACAACCAGTACATACAGGGAGGGAAAACACTGTTGATAATCATTTTCTGAGACTCTGTGTCACAAACACTAGTCTATATATTTTTTTTCATTTCCCTTCATCTGACTGCTATCTTTAAAGTAATGTTTAAAATAATTAAAACACATCAGAGGAAAGAATGGAGAAATAAAGGACTAAGGGAGTCTAAATAACACAGACATTAATATTTTAATGAAGAATTTAAATGAAATTTGTAAAACCCATTTTTTTATGCTTACATGGGAGGGAGCAAGGGAGTATTCTATGTAATGGAAGAGTTTGGACAAAGGTCTGCAGGAAAGAAATGACAATGGAGTTTGGAGGACTGCTTGCAAGTCAGTAAGACTGAAAAACAAGATGCAAAGAAGAGTCTTCAGAATACGAATGAAAAGATATGAAGGGGACAAAATATGGATGTCTTTGAATGACAGCTTGAGCAGTTGAAGTTGACATTTTTGCCTGGAGTCATCCTGGGCTCACTTTTCAAAACACAATAGAATAGCATAACCAAGGGAGAATTGGGAAGAAGGTGCTTTGACTCAGTCGGAGATGCCCAGTTCCTGTCAAATGTTTGATCTGTTTTTGAACATACATTTCCATGGTCTTGAAATGTGATGACAGAGTTTTGGACAAGCATGTCTGTGATATTGCCAAACTTGAATTCCTCTAGTGCAAGATGCCTTAGAAAAGTGTCACGCACAGAGAAAGGTTTTAAAACCTTCTTCAGAGAATAAAAATGTGCAATGTAATTCTAAAAAGAATCCTACTCCCAGTTTTATAACATAAAAGTCTACCCAAGCAAAATTACATGTGGATGCCAATTATCTAACAAATGTTGTTAGGTCAATCAACCTACTTCTTTACTGAAGTGATGACAGGATGCACCGCTGTACCCCACTCCCACTCGGTACATCACATGCTCTCCACAACTGCATGAATTAATGGCAGCTGTGCACGTATCACCAAACACAGGAACTTTGATAGAAAATAGATTGATTCAATTGTTTGACCCAATTCTGTAGTTCTTACTGCTTGAAGAATGAAGTCAGTGATCCGAAACAATTGAAAATAAAGAAAAAAACCTGAAGCTTTTGAAATATAACTTAGACTGTGGTTTATTTATATAACATATATATATACATATATATATATGTATTGCTTGTTCTGTGTCTGATACAATTCTAAATTATGTTTATAAATATAAATAACAACCCTCTGAGGAAGGTACTATTATTATCACCATTATCCCCGTTATACAAGTGAGGAAACTGAGGAACAGAGAGTTTGAGGAATTTGTGCAAAGTCACACATAGTTAATAGCAGGACCAGGTTTCAAATCCACAAATCTGGGCTCCCAAGCCCGTGCTCCTATCTGTTACACTACTCATTTTTCAAAGTTTCTTCTTAGTTTCCTTTCAAAAAAAGCATCAAATATGATATCTTTCACTTATCCAACAAAATGTTTTGAGTGCTTACATTATGCCAGGCACTTTTCTGAGTGGCAGAGAAACAGTGGCAAACTAAAGGCAGTCAAAAATCACTGCTCTCGGGCTCCCCTGGTGGAGCAGTGGTTGAGAGTCCGCCTGCCGATGCAGAGGACACGGGTTCGTACCCCGGTCCAGGAAGATCCTACATGCCGCGAAGCAGCTAGGCCCGTGAGCCATGGCCGCTGAGCCTGAGCGTCCGGAGCCTGTGATCCGCAGTGGGAGAGGCCACAACAGTGAGAGGCCCGCAAACCGCAAATAAGTAAGTAAATAAATAAATAAATAAATAAACCACTGCTCTCTTAGAACATGTGTTCTAGTTGGACAAGACAAGGAATAAATAAATAATCCTGCCATATGCAGACATATGGATGAATCTTGAGGACATTTGCTAAGTGAAATAAGCCAGTCAAAGAGGGACAAATATAGCAGGTATATAAAATAGTCAGATACACTGAAGCAGAGAGTTGAATGGTGGTTTCCAGGGACCGGGGCAAGAGGAAATGGGGGGTGGGTAGCAATTAAATAGGTATAAAGTTTCAGAAATGCATGATGATTAAGCTCTAGAGTTCTGTTTTACAACATTGTGCCTATACTGCACTGTACACCTAAAAATGTATGGGGGTAGATCTCATGTTAAGTGTTCCTAACACACACACACACACACACACACACACACACACACACAGTGTCATCAATACAAAGAAAAAGTAAATAAATAATTAATAAATAAATAAGCCAGATCATTTAACAGCAGCATGAGCTCCGTGAAGGACTTAAAACAAGGTCATGTATTATGGGGGTGGACCCCTTCATATTAATTGGCCAGGAAAAGTCTTTCTGAAGAGGTGACAGTTTAGTTGAAACCTAAGTAATGAGGAAAAGCCAAACATCTGAAAAGTCAAGGAGGAAGGTTCCAAGCAGAAGGAACAGCAGGTACAAAGACCCTTAGATGGAATGGACCTGGTCTGGTCAGGAACAAAAAAGAAGTGTAGTTAGAATGTAGAAGGTGAAGAGGATGGAGACAGAAGCAGGCAATAGACCATGTTAAACACTATAAGCAATGATAAGGGAGATTGGATCTTATTCTAAGAATACGGGCAAACCATGAGGAGGGTTTTAAGTAGGTGAACCATTTGAGGAAATTTGTTATTATTTTTACCTGTTTGGTGATTAGTGTTAAAAGTCAAGAAGTCAGAAAGTTTATCAAAGTTAAGGGCATGCCATTCAACTCTCTCCACTGTTAACTTTCAAGATATTATTTAAAGTATTTTATATACATGTATATACATATATATATATGTGTATATATATGTATGTGTGTGTAGATAGATAGATAGATAGATAGATATGAGACATATATATATATATATATATATCCCCTTCCTGGCAATGCCCTAAGGACTATTTTGCTTTTTCAAAAACATGGCCATCTGTTATTGAAAAAATACGAGCCACTTTCCTCATGGGATAGATGAGGTGCTGTTACACTGAATTTTTTTCCTCAGTTTTACAACATCTTTATTTAATTGTTATTTTTGGAATATAATACTATAGCTTCAGTATTTTGCTAAATCAGGTTTCAACTATGTTTGCCATGTTTTTCTAGAGCAAATGGGTAACTCACAAGATATGCTAATTCAGAATTTTTTTTTAATTTTTTGAGGTTAACTATACTTTATTCAAGACAAACATACTCCAAAATCCTCAACTCTAAATATAAAATAGGTAACATATTCATCAACTAATCTAATCAAGAATATGTTAAAAATAACATAACTCCAGATGCATGTAAATGAAGTAATTAAAATGCAAAATAAAAAAGCAATTCTGAAATTATGTTAATGTTCACATGTTTACACATTGCTTTCTGAAATCTATGTATGTTTTTGCTTCCTCCTCTCCTATTTATACCTTTCTTGAAAGAAGCTTTAGTAGTATTTTTCAAACAACTTGCAAAAATGCATTACCTAACCAGTGAACACACAAAAAATATATTAGGAAAGAAACAGACAGCATGATTTTCTCTTTCAATAAAGACTTGGTTTCTCTGTGTTTGAAAAGTATCTGTAATTGTATCATTGCAATTTAAGAAAGATGCAGTTGAGATTGGAATGGTGAATAGAAGGCTAACAAATGATCAGAGAATGAATCTAATTTTATACAAAAAGAGAGGAAAAAAACGTAGACTAAATACTTGGGCTTTTTAGTATTGAATAGAACCAGATGAAGATCTAAGGGATTATTAGGGCTGATTGTAAAAGAAATGAATACTATTCGCTAATATTTCTATATTACTTTGAAATTTACAGAGTAGTTTCATGACTTTATATCAATCTATTCTCATAATTATAGTAGGTTGATATTGTTCTGCCAGTTTTATAGGTTAGACAACTAGAGCTTGAGAGAAGTGAATATAGTAGGAAAGACAACATGGTTAGTGACGGGGCATGGGTCTGAACTGAAAACTTGTATTTTAAATCCAAAATTCCATCAATTATATTGTTAGCAAATAAGAAAGTATGGACTCTTCTCCTTAATCTAAAATCATTTTTCTGTAGTTTCTACTTTTGCTATTAAATGTTTTACAGGGAAACAGAAAATTTTCTGAGATTTCTTTATGATTAATTTACCTTTATGAAGGTAAACTGTACATACCAAAGAATTCTTGCAATTTTACAAGATGTCTGAATAACTGACAAGACTGACATCTATCTTTTTCACCTATTATTTTTATATTTATTGATTTTCATATTTTACATCTCTTTTATAGGTTATTTTAAAATCAAAATCATTATTTATATATGGATTATATAACATATATGTATGTTTATATATACTGTCTCTTTTTTGTCCATTCATCTATAGATGGACACTTAGGATGTTTCCATATCTTGACTAAGGGGTAATGCTGCAATGAACATGGGAGTTCACCAAATGGAAGATGTTGGTCAAAAGGTACAAACTTCCAGTTCTAAGATGAATACATTTCAGAATTTAATATGCAGTATGGGGATTACAGTTAATAACAGTATATTATATACTTGAAATTTGCTAAGAAAGTAGGTCTAAATGTTCTCACCACAAAAATGAAATGGTAATTATGTGAGGTGATGATGGAGATGTTAACTAACCCTATTGTTAGTTGGGTTTTTCAATATATACATTTTGCAATATGTAAATGTAACAAATAATCACATTGTATACCTTAAACTTACACAATGTTATATGTCAATTATATCTCAATAAACATTGAGATATAATGTTTATTATTATAGGGAAAAAACATTCCTAGCACACATTTGGTGCTCCATAAATATTTCTTGAATAACGGAATATGTAGAATAAAGGAACAGTTCTTTGTGTGCAAAGAATTGTGTTCTGCATTATTCATGTTATAAATGAGGAAACGAAAGCTTAGGAAGTTGAGTAATTTTCCCAACATCATATATTCAATAAATTGATGCTGGAGCCAGGAATCAGCGCACCCCCTCCAAAAAAAAATCATTTACTATTTTTAAAGTTAAATATCACTTGCATTATCAAAAATTTTTAAAAAGGGCAAGTCAGAAAAAGAGAAGTTCCTTTAGATAAATAGAGGGTACTAGTTACAAACATACTGGGAAAACTGAAAGAAGTAATTCAGAGACAACTCAGAGTCTGACAATTGCAGGAGGCTGCTGTAACCACTGCGGCCAGAGGAACAAAGGAAGAGGATTATGTTACACTGTGCTGGAAGCTGAGGCTGTTCTGGGAGCAGAAGCCATGCTGGCTGGTCATCCATGAAGTACAAATAAGGATATAGATGAAAAGTAAGTGGTGGAAGAAACTGTAAGCAATTGTGTGTAATATTTGATTTTTAAGTAAATTGTTTATTTAGTCAACTTGCTTGAAATTGCCTAAATATTTATTAAAGTGTTAAATTACCTTTTAGGTGTTTGAAATATTCAATCTGCATTTCTACTCATTATAAATTATTAAAATATAAGAGTAAGTAGCTGATTTAAGTATTCCTATAAATGGAGAACAGGCATTTAATTTTAAATATCTCTAAGCCCGTTATTTTAACATTCTTTTATTAAAAAACTACACATCAAAGAAGCAACATCTGTAGATGTGACAAGTGGAGTGCAGAAGCTGACAAACAGCTGCAATTCTGGAAAGCAGAGCAATGTGTTACCTGTTATAATGAACTAAAATTAAGCAAAAATGGATGAACTCTACTGGTTTCTGGATAGCAAAAGAATATGGAGAGGACAGACAGCAGAAGCAAGAAGAACGACAATCCCGCAGCCTGTGGAACAAAAACTAGATTCACAGAAAGACAGACAAGATGAAAATGCAGAGGGCTATGTACCAGATGAAGGAACAAGATAAAACACCAGAAAAAACAATTAAAGGAAGTGGACATAGGCAACCTTCCAGAAAAAGAATTCAGAATAATGATAGTGAAGATGATCCAATACCTCAGAAAAAGGATCGAGGCAAAGATCGAGAAGATGCAAGAAATGTTTAACAAAGATCTAGAAGAATTAAAGAACAAACAAACACAGATGAACAATACAATAACTGAAATGAAAACTAAACTAGAAGGAATCCATAGCAGAATAACTGAGGCAGAAGAACGGATAAGTGACCTGAAAGACAGAATGGTGGAATTCACTGCTGCGGAACAGAACAAAGAAAAAAGAATGAAAAGAAATGAAGATGGCCTAAGAGACCTCTGGGACAACATGAAACGTAACAACATTCACATTATGGGGCCCCAGAAGAAGAGAGAGAGAAAGGATCAAAGAAAATATGTGAAGAGATTATAGTCGAAAACTTTCCTAACATAGGAAAGGAAATAGCCACCCAAGTCCAGGAAGTGCAGCGAGTCCCATACAGGATAAACCCAGGGAGAAACATGCTGAGACACATAGTAATCAAATTGGCAAAAATTAAAGTCAAAGAAAAATTATTGAAAGCAGCAAGGGGAAAATGACAAATAATATACAAGGGAACTCCCATAAGGTTAACAGCTGATTTCACAGCAGAAACTCTACAAGCCAGAAGGGAGTGGCATGATATACTTAAAGTGATGAAAGGGAAGAACCTACAACCAAGATTATTCTACCTGGCAAGGATCTCATTCAGATTCAATGGAGATAGCAAAAGCTTTACAGACAAGCAAAAGCTAAGAGAATTCAGCACCACAAAACCAGGTCTACAACAAATGCTAAAGGAATGTCTCTAAGTGGGAAACACAAGAGAAGAAAAGGACCTACAAAAACAAACCCAAAACAATTAAGAAAATGGTCATAGGAACATACATATTGATAATTACCTTAAACGTGATGGATTAAATGCTCCAACCAAAAGACACAGGCTTGCTGAATGGATACAAAAACAAGACCCATATATATGCTGTCTACAAGAGCCCCACTTCAGACATAGGGACACATACAGACTGAAAGTGAGGGGATGGAAAAAGATATTCCATGCAAATGGAAATCAAAAGAAAGCTGGAGTAGCAATACTCATATCAGATAAAATACATTTTAAAATAAAGAATGTTACAAGAGACAAGGAAGGACACTACATAATGATCAAGGGATCAATCCAAGAAGAAGATATAACAATTATAAATATATATACACCCAACATAGGAGCATCTCAATACATAAGGCAACTGCTAAGAGCTATAAAAGAGGAAACTGACAGTAACACAATAATAGTGGGGGACTTTAACACCTCACTTACACCAATGGACAGATCATCCAAAATGAAAATAAATAAAGAAACAGAAGTTTTAAATGACACAATAGACCAGATAGATTTAATTGACATTTATAGGACATTCCATCCAAAAAACAGCAGATTACACTTTCTTCTCAAGTGTGCATGGAACATTCTCCAGGATAGATCACACCTTGGGTCACAAATCAAGCCTCAGTAAATTTAAGAAAACTGAAATCATATCAAGCATCTTTTCTGATCAGAAAGCTATGAGATTAGAAATGAATAACAGGGAAAAACATGAAAAAAAACACAAACACATGGAGGCTAAACAATACGTTACTAAATAGCCAAGAGATCACTGAAGAAATCAAAGAGGAAATCAAAAAATACCTAGAGACAAATGACAATGAAAACACAACGATCCAAAACCTATGGGATACAGCAAAAGCAGTTCTAAGAGGGAAGTTTATAACTATACAAGCCTACCTCAAGAAACAAGAAAAATCTCAAATAAACAGTCTAACTTTACACCTAAAGGAACTGGAGAAAGAAGAACAAACAAAACCCAAAGTTAGCAGAAGGAAAGAAATCATGAAGATCAGAGCAGAAATAAATGAAATAGAAACAAAGAAAACAACAGCAAAGATCAATAAAACTAAAAGCTGTTTCTTTGAGAAGATAAACAAAATTGATAAACCATTAGCCGGAATCATCAAGAAAAAGAGGGAGAGGACTCAAATCAATAAAATTAGAAATGAAAAAGGAGAAGTTACAACAGACACCGCAGAAATACAAAGCATCCTAAGAGACTACTACAAGCAACTCTATGCCAATAAAATGGAGAACCTGGAAGACATGGACAAATTCTTAGGAAGGTATAACCTTCCAAGACTGAACCAGGAAGAAATAGAAAATATGAACAGACCAATCACAATAATGAAATTGAAACTGTGATTAACAATCTTCCAACAAACAAAAGTCCAGGACCAGATGGTTTCACAGGTGAATTCTATCAAACATTTAGAGAAGAGCTAACACCCATCCTTCTCAAACTGTCCCCAAAAATTGCAAAGGAACACTCCCAAACTCATTCTATGAGGCCACCATCACCCTGATAGCAAAACCAGATAAAGATACTACAAAAAAATAAAATTAAAGACCAATATCACTGATGAATATAGATGCAAAAATCCTCAACAAAATACTAGCAGACAGAATCCAACAACACATTAAAAGGATCATACACCATGATCAACTGGGATTTATCCCAGGGATGCAGGGATTCTTCAATATACGCAAATCAATCAATGTGATACACCATACTAACAAACTGAAGAAGAAAAACCATATGACCGTCTCAATAGATGCAGAAAAAGCTTTTGACAAAATTCAACACCCATTTATGATAAAAACTCTCCAGAAAGTGGGCACAGAGGGAACCTACCTCAACATAATAAAGGCCATATACGACAAACCCACAGCAAACAACATTTTCAATGGTGAAAAACTGAAAGCATTTCCTCTAAGATCAGGAACAAGACAAGGATGTCCACTCTCACCACTATTATTCAACATAGTTTTGGAAGTCCTAGCCACGGCAATCAGAGAAGAAAAAGAAATAAAAGGGATACAAATTGGAAAAGAAGTAAAACTGTCACTGCAGATGACATGATACTCTACATAGAGAATCCTAAAAATGCCACCAGAAAACTACTAGAGCTAATCAATGAATTTGGTAAAGTTGCAGGATACAAAATTAATGCACAGAAATCTCTTACATTCCTATACACTAATGATGAAATTCTGAAAGAGAAATTAAGGAAACACTCCCATTTACCATTGCAACAAAATGAATAAAATACCTAGGAATAAACCTACCTAGGGAAACAAAAGACCTGTATGAAGAAAACTATAAGACACTGATGAAAGAAATTAAAGATGATACCAACAGATCGAGAGATATACCATGTTCTTGGATTGGAAGAATCAATATTGTGAAAATGACTATACAATCCAAAGCAATCTACAGATTCAATGCAATCCCTATCAAATTACCAATGGCATTTTTTATGGAACTAGAACAAAAAATCTTAAAATTTGTATGGAGACATAAAAGACCCCAAATAGCCAAAGTAGTCTTGAGGGAAAAAAACATAGAGCAGGAGGAATCAGGCTCCCTGACTTCAGACTATACTACAAAGCTACAGTAATCAAGATAGTATGGTACTGGCACACAAAACAGAAACACAGATCAATGGAACAAGATAGAAAGTCCAGAGATAACCCCACACACCTATGGTCAAGTAATCTATGACAAAGGAGGCAAGGATATAGAACAGAGAAAAGATGGTCTCTTCAATAAGTGGTGCTAGGAAAACTGGACAGCCACATGTAAAAGAATGAAATTAGAACATTCCCTAACACCATACATAAAAAGAAACTCAAAATGGATTAGAGACCTAAATGTAAGGCCGGACACTATAAAACTCTTAGAGGGAAACATAGGAAGAACATTCTTTGAGATAAATCACAGCAAGATCTTTTTTGATCCACCTCCTAGAGTAATGGAAATAAAAACAAAAATAAACAAATGGGATCTAATGAAACTTAAAAGCTTTCGTATAGCAAAGGAAACCATAAACAAGTCGAAAAGACAACACTCAGAATGGGAGAAAATGTTTGCAAACGAATCAATGGACAAAGGATTAATCTCCAAAATATACAAGCAGCTCATGCAGCTCAATATTAAAGAAACAAACAACCCAATCCAAAAATGGGCTGAAGACCTAAATAGACATTTCTCCAAAGAAGACATACAGATGACCAAGAAGCACATGAAAAGCTGCTCAACATCACTAATTATTAGGGAAATGCAAATCAGAACTACAATTAGGTTATCACCTCACACCAGTTAGAACGGACATCATCAGAAAATCTACAAACAACAAATGCTGGAGAGGATGTGGTGAAAAGGGAACCCTCTTGTACTGTTGGTGGGAATGTAAATTGATACAGCCACTACGGAGAACAGTATGGAAGTTCCTTAAAAAACTAAAAATAGAATTACCAGATAATCCAGCAATCCCACTACTGGGCATATACCCACAGAAAACCATAATTCAAAAAGACACATGCACCCCAATGTTCACTGCAGCACTCTTTACAATAGCCAGGTCATGGAAGCAACCTAAATGACCATCAACAGACAAATGGATAAAGAAGTTGTAGTACATATATACAATGGAATATTACTCAGCCATAAAAAGGAATGAAATTGGGTCATTTGTTGAGACAAATTCAAGTTTATCATCCAATGATTTCTTCTTTCTCCTACTTGTGGAGTATTCTCTACACCATCACATTCATCCCATCAATACTAATGAACAAAATTTTGTTATTGGAGACTCTGATTGTGTAGGATATGGTTAATGGTGTTTTTAAGAGTATTTCATCTTTCTGTTTTTTCTTCTCTTTCTTAATAGGGTTCTTTTAATCATCAAGTCTAATTTAAATAATTTTGTGATTTTTAAATTTTTTCTTAGAGTAATCAACCTAACATATTTTTCCTGGGGCAGAGCTCATTCAACAGTAATTTGGTTTCTAAAATAATATGATTTGATCTTGTTTCTTACCAAAGACAGTATAGACAGTATACAGTCAAGATAGATGGATTAAGTTGCATGATATTTCTCATGGAGATTTTTCTTCCTCTGAATTCATAGTCCTATTGTCTGTTCATTTTTGTTAGCAATTAAAAATGTCATGTCTTACCTTGTAGCTTGCAGTTTCAAAACCTTGCTAGTTAAATTATAATGCTTATAATTATAATGCTTATATATTTTTTTATATATATAAATTATAATGCTTATATATATTATTCTCAATTAGATAACTTCTGGATGCATTCACACAGTCTTTTATGTTTTTGTATTATAGAGAGTACCTAGAATAGTGCTTAGGAGAAGTGTTAACATAATGCTTCAATTGGATTTTCACATTTTTCCAATCTATTTTTAATTCATTCATTTTTAAGATCTAATCCAAGTAAAATCTCCATTTCTCAAGTTGTTTCAAAATAACTATGTGTTATTGACATTATTTTCTGAGTGAGAACAAATTTTTTTAAAGTAAATCAGAGATTTTCAACTCTTCTGTATAACTCACATATCTTCAAGCTATTCCCAAAGGAGGAGTGTTGATTGAAAGCTCAGTTGCTAACAAAATTCAAAAATCTTGTCTTTTTTGGAGAGATGCAATCTTATTTCATTACTTATTTTAAAATAAATCAGAAGTAATTTATTCTCTCTTTATCATGTGCTTTTAAATTATTTATTTCTACACTGTAAATGTAATCTCTATTCCACCTTTATTACTTTTGCTACTTAAAGCAAACAATTTGTTTAACTGTAAATAGGAGTTAATTGATTTACAAAGCTTGAATTATTGTAATCCCTAATAGAGATAAGGCCCTTTTTCTAGCAATGCCTGCATTTCTCTGGATAAAGTCTTTAGTTTCACAAAAAATTATAAAAAATCCCTAAATATTTTATACAAAAATTATAATCATAAAACATAAAAGAGAATGCACAGATAGGTAGTGATGAAATGCTCATGCTTATAATATATCATAGGGTTTTATCATAGAAAGAAAAAGAATGAATAGGAAAAGACTCATTAAATACAGCTGCCACTCATTTTGGACTAGAATCCTGCCAATATGAAGGCAAGCACAAATAGAACATAGAAGCAATCCATGGAGGAAACACCTACCTGAACACATTAGAATACATAGTTAAGTCCCTAATTTCAAGTAATAAAAGGAGGATGGAGTTAGATGAGTGAGGGTAAGGTGACGAAGAATGGAAGCAGATTACATCACCCCCTGCTTAAGCCATAAAACCTCTTAAAGTATTGATAAAAGAGGACACATGTACAAATGTTATTATTGCCTCTTCATAAACACATATTGTAGCACTTCACTTGGACTCATTCATCCAATGACTTGATGTTTCAGAAAAGCCATAACCAACACAAGAATAAATGATCTGACAAAATGTGGCATGCACATTTCAGAGTCTGCACCCATACTAATGACAGATTGTGAATATTGATTTAATTCCAGCTCTGCATTTAATTCTGCATTAAAAATAAGCTATGAACATGCAGTTACTGGGTCAGAAGGGCAGCCAGGTATGAAAGTCTTTCATATTAGAATTATAACCACAGTTACTAAAGGGACCATCTTATCTATAGATGATCAGTATCATAAGATATTCTTAGTGATCCTCCAGGATAAACTGGCAGTGAGTCAGGGCAGAATATTGACTTTAGTCCCACTCTGCAAGATTAAGAGTCAGAGTTGAGTGTAGCACCAGAGCCTCCACTGGTATGAGAAAGAAACAGGGTTCAAGCCCTGTGGTTGGCCAGGATTGATCACCTTGGGCATTGATCTATGGTCTGTTACTATGGAGCACTGCAGAAGACCAATCCCTTTTCTGAGAGGCCAGATTTCAAGGAATTAGATTTTTAAGAAATTAAACTTACCTCTCAACTCATGAATATCTCTAGCAATGATCATGGCAAAGATTTTACCTGTTTTTAGTATTTTGAACACTTTTGTTATGGAGTTAAAAATAGGAGCTACGATTAGTATAAAACAATATTTGACAATTTTAAAGAAGCGGTTGATAGATGAAAGTGTTAAGATCCATTCCTAATGATGTCAAACTACAACCTATGTGTCAGAAGACAAGGAGGGTGTTTCCTTATTTGCTCCATTGTCCTTGCAGCAGACCTTCCTTATAACTAATGCTGCACTCACACTCGGGACCACAATCAGATGTTCTATATCCCGTCTTTTCCTCACTTACAAAACAGGAATGATGAGACCTACCTCTTGGGTTTTCTGTGAGGATTACATAATGTATGAAGTTTCTGTTAATTTCCCAACCCTGTGCCTGACAGTGCCTGTAAAAGATATTGAGAAAAATTTGAAGTGTTTTCTCCCCAAAGCATACAATATAAAGATTTAGTCATTTTTCTGATGAGCATAGGAATAGACACACTCTAGAAATTCCATTAAACCACTGAAAATTTTCACTTTAGACTTTCCAAGAGTGTCTTCCTTTTCTAATCAGACTGCAACAAATAATAACGTATATGTGATGTTTCCATAAAACCAAAGTACTGAAAGTACTATACTTAAAATATTTTATCTGAAACCAATTCCAAACATATTAAAAATATTCAAGACCATAATTTATATTTATTATATATAACTTTTTATATAAAATGTTCTAAATTTGAGTTTTTCAAGAGCAGAGTCTGTGCCACATTCATCTTTGTTCCCTAAGTATATCTTATGGGGAGAATAAATCATAGCACATCAAAGTTGTCACTGACTTTTATGGTTAGAAACAGTGTTAGAGATAAAATGTTCATGATCTCTAGTCTCTGCTGTTGACATTTTCAAAAACACTTCCTCATCTTTTTTTCATCTTTAGCATAAATAATCCCAGGCCCCTTGAAACTTAGTTTTCTACTATCTGATCGACTTTGAACCTTTGGACTGCTTGTGCCACTGACAAGTTCAAAGAGCATGCCACTGAATAAAATATTCAAGAAAGATATGATTTTGAATTACGCTATCCTTTTTTTGATCCATTCATGTTAATACTCTCAGTTGGGATGTTGAATGTTGAAACTGATTTTTCTCAGTTTCTTCTTTTTTTTTTTTTTTGTGGTACATGGGCCTCTCACTGTTGTGACCTCTCCCATTGCGGAGCACAGGCTCCGGATGCGCAGGCCCAGTGGCCATGGCTCACGGGCCCAGCCGCTCTGCGGCACATGGGATCTTCCCGGACCAGGGCATGAACCCATGTCCCCTGCATCGGCAGGCGGACTCTCAACCACTGCGCCACCAGGGAAGCCCTCTTCTTTTCTTTTTAACATCTTTATTGAAGTATAATTGCTTTACAATGGTGTGTTAGTTTCTGCTTTATAACAAAATGAATCAGCTATACATATATCCCCATATCTCTTCCCTCTTGTGTCTCCCTCCCTCCCACCCTCCCTATCCTACCCTGATCCCCAGATAATCTCTACAAATACATGTGAAATGAATATACATTCAATAAATAGATAAAAACCCCAAACACTCCAGTTCTCTATTTGACAATCTTTTAAAACTTTCTTCATCTGATAAAGATTCTCTCCTTTAAAGTAGAGAAACAGAGCACATTAGAGAGATAGCGTATGCATTTGTCCCAGAGCATCAATAGCCCTCATGTAATTCTTCCAGGAACAAGCTCATTTGTCCCTTCTATAACAAAGTACAGCTTCCTTTGGGGAAAACATAGATCTCCAACTGTGATGAAATCAAGGAAGCTTTTAATGTGAATGACAACAGTTAGACAATTAAGTCCAGAACAATGGAGACAAATCAGTCACAGAACTAGAATTGTTCACTTAGGGCAGCACAGACCTGAAAGAGAAGCAGGAGAAAATAAGCAGTGGAATGAAGGTACAGCATCTAGGAGAGAGAAGTTCCTCTTCTTTCTTTCTGAATATCACCTGCTCGTTTTATATCTTCTCACAACATTGCTTGCTTCAGGCCTGAGACTTGCAAAAGTTGCTAGATGATTGTGTGACTATAAATTCAAAGTACTTAGCATAGCATTCTATGATCTTGATATTCTGGCTCCAGACTATCTTTCTGCCCAGAACCCCAAGCACTCAGCAGCACCCTGAGCGTTATTGCTAAATAGCATAAGCATCATTTCCCAAATTTTTAACATCAATTCCTTTGTTTCTCATTCAAACATCCCTCCACATGGAAGAATTTTCTACTCTGATCTGTGCCCATTCAAAGCCTTTCTGAAATACTATCTGGTCATGAACCAGTATATACCACCAGTATATGGAATGCTGGGGAAAAGTTTGTTCCAGTTGTTTTTTTCTTTTTCGGCTACTTTGAAGTTTAAGTGAACCATACTCAAATGACCACCAAGTCTGTCTTTATAAAATTGTATGTCATGCCTGTATTGTAAATGATTATGGGGGAGAAAATGAAGTTAACATTGCTGATGATCCCCAGGAAAAAATAAATCAGCTGCCTGATTCAGACAGCTAAAACCAAGTATTAACTTCAATACAAAAATGCAAATGTGTAAATATATTTTTTTAATTTTTTAATGCAAAAACAAAAAATTTTAAATTTAGAAATTATGGAAATTTTAAAAAAGATGAATTTCTTTAGGATACAAATAGAATAGGCCATTTAGAAAACATTATAATTAATTAATTCTACAAATATTTACTAAGCTCTTACTATGTATCAAAGACTATGCCAAGTGCTTTATAGGAATCATCTCATTTAATCCTCATGATCAGTGAACTAGATGACAGAGTAGTGAAAATCACACATGCAGAAGAGAAAAAAGAATTTAAAAATTAGGACAGTTTAAGATACCACTGAAACAATATCAAGCATACTAGTATTCACACTATGGGGGTCCCAGAAGGAGAAGAAAGAGGGAGAAAGGTGCAGAGAAAAAATGTGACAACATAATAGCTGAAAACCTCCCAACCTAAGAAAGGACACAGACATCCAGGTCTAGAATCACAGAGACTTTCAAATAGGATCAACGCAAAGAGGAACACACAGAGAAACACTGTAATTAAAATGGTGAAAATTAAAGATAAAGAGAAAATATTTAAAGCTGGAAGGAAGAAGCAACAAGTTATGTGCAAAGGAACTCCTGTAAGACTATCAGCTAACTTTTCAGAAGAAATTCTGCAGGCCAGGAGGCAGTGGCCAGATATATTTAAAGTGATGAAAAGAAAAAATCTACAACCAAGAATACTCTATCTAGCAAGACTTTCACTCAGATTTGAAGGAGAGATCAAAAGTTTTATAGACAAGCAAAAGCTAAAAGAGTTCAGCACTACCAAACCAGCTTTACATGAAATGTTAAAGGGACTTCTCTAAGCGAAAAGGCCAAAACTAGAAATACGAAAATTGCAAAAGGAAAAATCTCATTGGTAAAGGCAAATATACAGTAAAGGCAGTAGATCAACCACTTATAAAGCTAGTAAGAAGGTTAAAAGACAAAAGTGAATTGCCATTAAAAAGAGCGGAACCATCATATTTAGTTGGTACCTGCTCTGTCAGACAATGTGAAAAAACATTATAATTAAAAAAATTTCTTTTTAAATGAAAAAAATTTATTCTCATGCAAGCCTTTGAAATGAGGTATAAATCATTATTTTTTTCATGTAGGAAAAACCTGAAGGAAAAAATGTTAAGCGTTAATGCATATTAGTAAATAATGGAACTGGAATTCAAACTGAGTGTTATGGATTACATTGCATGCCCTCTAAAATTCATAAGCTAAAGAATAGAACTTTATTTGGAAATAGGGTCATTGCAGATGTAATTAGTTAAGGTGATGTTATACTGGAGCAAAGTGGGTCCCTAAATCAATATGACTATTATCCTTATACAAAGAAGAGATGTGGACACAGAGACCGAAGAAACGTGCATGCAGAAAAGATGATGTGAAGGGATACAGAATGCCATGTAAACATGAAAGCAGACATTGGGTTAATGTGCCTACATGCCAAAGGATGCCAACGATTTCTAGCAAACCACCAGAAGCCAGGAGAGACACATAGAACAGGTTCCCCCTATGAGCTTTAGAGGGAACTAATCCTGCCAACATCTTGATCTTGGTCTTCTAACCTCCAGAACTGTGAAAAAATAAATTTCTGTTGCTTAAGCCTCCCAGTCTGTAATACTTTGTTACAGCAGCCCTAGTAAACTATCACACCCAGGTCTCTAAAGTTCACAGTTTCCACATGTCTAATTATTTTCTCTCAAATCACTTCCCTTTTAAACTTTGTAGCATAAACATTTTCATAGAATAGAACTCAATAGACAGTGTGACTGAGTCCTGAACATATCTCGTTTCACAGAAAATGAGTCAGTAAATACTTATTATTGAAAGAATTCTAGAAAAGAGAAGTTTGTAGCAAAGGTACCTAAAAAATCCTTGTCCTTAATACCAAGGAAGGGAGCTCTGTCATCTTTTCTGCACTCTTGATCATTATTATCCTTTTAGAGCTGTCCTTTGTGTAAAGGGTCTAGAAACCCTGGAGCTAGATTTTCCAGAATTCACCGATGCATGACTCCAGTTTAGAATTCACCAATAACAGGCCCTCTCAGAAGATCTGGAAAGCTGACAGGAAAGCAGGAGCTTTCCTGCTATAGAAATGGCAGGACTGCCATAGATTTTACCAGACCTGGCATTTTGCATTAGCTTCCGGGTCCTCCCCGTGAATCTCATCTTCAGATCTGGAGGACACTCTGAAATACCCTTTCATTACTTGTTTGGCAGCAGCAACATTTAGATCCTATTACTGAGACTAACAGCTACTGGTGCTCATTCTGACTATTCCACCAGCCCTTTAAAGCTGTTCCTGTGCTAAATCTCTTCTTACTTGAACATTCTAGAGTGGTTTCCATTTTCTTGACTAAATCCTGACTGTTAAGGTGACAAGCAATGTGTAGAATAGATTTTTTTTTCCTGGTGAGCTTCCACTCTGCGAATCTTATCACTATGCACCCCAAAATAGGATGTAATTTCAAGAGATGGAAATACATATTTTTCTTACACTTAGTGGGCATTTTAACTGAGAAAGATTCCACTTTGACACCCAAAGGTGAGCCTCAACCTCACCTCACTTCCTACTTGAGGGAATTAAAAAAGAAAAAATAACTCCAACTACGATGACTTCATGGAAGCACGTATGTCCAGCCAATCCATTTTAGACTCTGTATCAGCTCCTTACATATAATGCCTGGCTCTTTTTTCTTATGGTGGCAAATGTACTTTGCTTGAACTCACATTAGCTCTCTTCAGGCTTCCTTGCAAATATATACACTTGTGTTTTTTACATTCTCATCCTTTTTCTCTTCCCAATCTCAAATTCCCTGTTGTCAATTAATTCTAGACCATTTCCCAATCAATATGATAAAGGATGTTTTCAAAGGGGAGGATAAAGATCCATTAAATACCCAGCTGAAAATCTCAACTTAGTTACCACATTAAAGTAACTAAGCACTTAATTGATTTTTGAGCCTGCCTTTGAGAAAGACATTTGTAGTAAAATCAACATGTGAATAAAAGAAAAAGGAACCCATTTTGTCTCCTATATTCAAATAGGACAGTTTTATTTACTAGGGTGTGACCTATGCAGACCTCTGAAGTGAATCATTTCTTCTTTATGGATATTCTAAAATAGACCTTTAACTGTCCTAACAGATAATGTACAGATTTCAAGCATTGTTTTAAAAGAATATTGTTTGGCATAGCAACTGTTGTTGTTGTTTTTGAAAGGAGCTGGTGTTATTTACCTGCAGTTAAAGAGATTACCATGGTTTACTTTTAATCTCAAAAAAAGAGAACAAACTTTTATAGTATAACGTACTTTATTTCATGATTTATGGAAATCTAATTCATTAGATCATTTTCTCTCTATGAAATAGTTCATTTAAATTCTGACTTAATAAGTCTGATTTATTCTCTTTTCCCTTCACCTTCTTGAAAAAAGGTCTGGAATTGCAAAAGTAAAATATAGTCACCTCTATAACTTCAAAAATAAAACCATTTTGCTTAGAAGGACTTTGATAGATTTTCCTCTGGATTCAAATAAGCTCTGACAGTTAATGAAACTAATTTAATAGTGAACAGATCAGGGGAATGACACAGAAAATTTGAAATATTGGTGGTATGGAAGTGAACATCTAAAATTAATTTTACTTCACATAAGGAAATGGCAATTTAAAAAATATTTCCTTTAAGGCTTAAAAAAAAAGTGTTTGATCTAAGCAGAGCAAATGCATAATCTACATGCATTCTCTTTATACACTACAATACCCAGGTGTCTAGGGTTCATTTCTTTGTATAGCCTCAACATAAGAAATACCATCATAGGTGTAAGGAAATCAGTGAATTTCTCTGATTTAAATTTTATTTATTTACTAAATATATTATCTTCTTTAAATATCTTTGTTCATCAGGTTATACACTTTTAAAATGAAAGAAAATGTACTCTAAGCCCACACTTTTGACTTGCCAACTTCAATAAGTTATTAATTGAAACAAAACTTCTTCCCTTACCCTACTTTTCTATCTTACCTATGAAGATTGAGGTTACAAAATATTAGAGCAGGAATTTGAGTTAATTCCAGGAAATATACATTGTAATTATTCTCAAGAAACACAAAGTAATATAATGAAATGGAATTTTGTTTAAAGAAATACAGAACTAATTTTCTATTCACAGAAATAAAAATTTAAATGATTTTTCTGATGTCACTATGAAAATAAGTATTGATGTAGTAAATGTGGCCCTTTGCTTTTAGATGCCTTAGTATTTTTCTATCTGTTGTACCCATAACCTTCCGAAGAGAAAACTTCTTGTCACCACACTGAAGTACAGATAAATAAGACCTGATTCGTAGGAAATATAAGACAAAAAGAAATAACTTGACCTGTGAAAATTACTGATCAATTACAACCCTAAACTAAATATGATTCCTTTTCTAATTCAAAACCTTTAAAAATATTATTAACTAATTCCTGAGTTAGTATGTCTGTACTTGAGTAGGCATAGATTTGCTGACCATTCGGTAACTCTTACTTGTTCCATAATACATTTTCATGCTAATACGTAATGTTAGTTTTTTCATCATTATTTCTTATAATAAAACAAGACAAAATAATGGTTAATTAAAAGAAATATTTAGTCAGAGAAGCCTGGTTTTAAATCCTGGTTTATCCATTTACTTAACTGTATAATGTTGGCAAAGTTATTTAATTTCTCTGAGACTTAGTTTCTTTGCCATTAAAATGGGATAATTAGACATACGAGAGGTAAGTTTAAAAAATAAATGAGGTAAATGGAAAGGTCTCAGCTTGGGGCTTGGCACATATAAGTGTTCCATAAAAGGAAACAAAACAAATTGCAAGAATACCTGTTGCTCAGCTGGGTCTATATTCTCTTTAATCTTATTTAAAGTGATGTTTCAAATAAGTTTACTTTGTATAACATGTTAGATTTAACACCTAAGTGTTCTTACTCTTTGTAAACTTGCTTTCAAAGTGATTATCCAGGATTCCTTAATTAAATGTATCTTTCTTCTTCCCTTCCTCCCTTCCTTCCTCCCTCCCTCCCTCCCTTCCTTCCTTCTTTCCTTCCTTCCTTCCCTCCCTCCCTCCCTCCCACCCTTCCTTCCTTCCTTTCTCTATATCTTTCATATATGTCTGTGTATATATATATTATATATAGTGAGTCCCCTGCCACAAAAGCCATCCCAGCCAGCAGCGGCAAGTGATGTTGCCAGAACACCATAGTGATGAATGAGTTGACAGATTGAGCTAGAGCAATGATTCCCAATCTTGCAACACATTAGGCTTACCTAGTGAACTTTAAGAAATTCACATAACTTGGCCCAACTTACACCTAATAAATTCAAATGTGTAGTGAGCGTAATACATGAATATGGATTGTTAAAAATTTCCCTGTGTGATTCTGATCTATTTGGTCTGTAAACAACATTTCAGCACAACTGGACTAGATAGGTTTTTATTAGTTACACATTCTGTATTGCTAAAAATTAACACAGAAAATCAGTTTTCTTGCTCCCATCTGACTTCCTACTGACCAAAAAGGCAATTGGATTCTAGCCCTCGGCCAAAACAAACTCTTTATTTGAATTCAGACTGCAATTACATTTTTATTCATTCACTCAAGTATATAATAGGTCCCAGGCACTTTCCCTTCAACTCTCTGACATCCTAGATTAATTGCTTTTCAAATTCTTTCTCATACTCCAAGAACGTCCAAAGTTCTTGTGTGTTCAGTTCATAAAAAAACAGAATACTTCAAATGATTCCTTCAACTCCAAAATTTTATTTTCAATGATATAACAAATGTGAGTGAGGAGGACAACCTACTCACAAGCTGGAGCCTTGCCTCTCCTGGGACATCTCTAAGCATGACAGATGGCTTGGGCCCTGCCCGAATTACCACACACTACCTCTCCTTCTGGACCACGCAGCAGAAGGCAACACGAAGACAGTAGCTATTCTCATCCCTGGCTCAGTACTGCATCTAGCTCACCTAAATATATCTGTGAAAATCATTTCTAGATTGTTTCAGTTAAGAATATTCATGAGGAAAATTCAGAAGCACACGAAGAACTCAGAAATGCTAAATGAAATGGAGAACATTTGCCAAGAGCAGTGTAACTTCTGAGAGGGAAACATTTTAGTCTAAGGGATGAGGTTAAATGTAACATAACAGATAACTCAGTAAATAAAATAAGTACTTGATTATTCAGTCATCTGTGTCTCAACTGGCCTAGTATAAATCATTAACAAGTGGACTCCTTATAAAGAACTAGTCTCACAGGCGTGGTATTTATGCTGTTGTATCTGTCTGAGGGTTCCATCTATTATTTACTCAGCTAGCAAATAACTTGAAAAACAGCAAAATCAAGAGTCAAAATACTTTGTTACAGAATTCCTTGCCTCAATAATTTTAGAAAGAAGCTCTCTGCTTCCCCAACACTCTTTCCAAAACACCTGTAATAAGAACCTTCCACCAATGGTAAATAGACTTCACCTCACATGCCAACATCAAATAATTGATAGCAAGTATTTGGAGTACAGTGCTGTGAAGAACAGTGAAGTCATGGTCACACTTTTTAGTAATGAGTGCCCAGATAGGATGGTGATGTCTGCTGTGGGCCAGCGACAGGGCTGGACTTAGGTCAGCCTTGCCCAGGAGTCAGCATTATTGTGTTACATTATAATGATCTGTTTATATGCCTGTCACCCTTATGGATATATACAATTTCAGGAGAGGGATTATATTTTATTTATCTTTGTACCATCAATAGCCAACACAGTAGAATTACTTAATGGCCGTTTGATGAATGACTGAAAGGCAAGAAATCAAGTGGTAATGTGGGGAGATTGCTGTTCTTTCCAAAGGTAAAATCAAGTATCTCTATATGTGATGACTTGACTACAACTCACACCCTCTCCACTATTTCACTCAAACTAGCCTTCTACCTCAAAGGAACACTATTCACTCAACCGTAATTTTTTTGAAAATGACCTTTTGTGATTTCTACTCAAGTACTTATTGTATTTCCAGTCCTTTGGCTCCTCAAGTTTACTATTGTCCTATAAATACTTCTATCTTTATCTTATTTTTTTAATTTTAACAACGTCCTCCAAGGTCAGGGTGTCAATCATTTAAAGACAACACACATACACATACTCAGACATATATATTTTTAAAAGCAAATTATCAAGATATCTTAGTTTTAAAAAATAACATTTACTTCCAATATATGTATTTATCAGATAATTTTAGAATTCAAATAATTTACAGGTGACTGCACTTTTAGTAGATAAATCGGCATTATCTTTTCTTGCTTCTTCCAACAACAGCACATTTTTTTCACTAATGTCACTATTAAGAAGGAAAAAAAAGTAGATCCTACTTACTACTTATTTTCAGCTTGCTAACAATTCTAGAAAAAGGAGTTAAATTGAGTATAATGAAGATATAAGATTCTTTGGAGGTTTCTTAAAGTCACGCTTATCACCATGACTGTGAGTAATTACAACTTGGTATTTTTCAGTGAGATTGAAATAATTAGATAATAACACAGAGGCCACCTGGTCCCTGGACAATCACACGAAAACTGAATGAGTTTTTTTTTCTTTTTCCAAGCAGTTACTCATTGATCCAGCGTTATTGATTACCTGTTATAAGAGAAGCATTTGGGAGATATATAAGTATATGCTATAGCCAGTCCATCTGTGGAAAGGGTATTCACACAGAGAAAAGGAAAAAATATGGAAGTG
This sequence comes from Aethalodelphis obliquidens, assembly GCF_003676395.1. Lineage (NCBI taxonomy): Eukaryota > Metazoa > Chordata > Mammalia > Artiodactyla > Delphinidae > Aethalodelphis > Aethalodelphis obliquidens. Next base: position 23,263,011 of record NW_020837958.1, read on the forward strand.
TAAAATAAGAGCCACCATCTAATAACCTTGAAGTCATCTTTGGCATTGTCCTCTCTTTTGTGTGCCCTGAGGCCCATTCAATCACTGACCAAATCTTGTTGAGTCTTCCTGCAAAATATTTCTCTAATCAATCCACTTCTGTCCAGGTTGGCTGTCACCTATCTTATTCAAAACAGTTATCTCTAGGAACGCATCTCCAGATCCCTTCCTGCTCAGTCTCTGCTCCCTCTAATTCATTTTCACAGTACGGGTTATGCTCTTTAAAAACCCATTTGAACCTGTTGCCAAAATCCCATCAATAGCCTTCTATTTCTCTTGAAAAACAAAAATTAAAATCCCTTTTCCATCTAGCCCTCACCTCCCCATGAGCCTCAACCTTGTAACTCTCACGTTCATTCCCTGAGATTTAGTAACCCTATCTTTGTAGTTTTTATAACTACATTGTTTTGAGGGCAGGGAGATTGTTACTTTTTTCTTACATCCCTCATAGAAGTTAAACAATATCTAGTGCATGGCGGTTGTTGGAGAAATACTTACTAAATATTAAAAAATAGTCAGAAAGACAGTGGAAGGCTTGAAATTAAAACTACAGGAGTAGAAGAAATATACATTTTTGCCCAACTGTATCCCAGGTATTATACATGCATTATCTCAGTTAACCTTACTAATACTTCCTCAGAGACAGGCAATTTTGTAGATGATGAAACTGCTTTTATAAAGTTTAAATAACTTGTCCAAGATCACAAAATAGTACTGAGTCAAAGAGCTGGGATTCAAACCCAGGTTTCTATGACTTGCTCTGCTATAATATTATATCTGAGTTATTTTCATTTTAGCCCAAAGGAAATGAGGAGCCAGATGTTTGAACCAGGGAATAAGAGGTTTAATGATCTGCATATTCAGTGCAATTGTATTGAAACAGGAATAATAGTTAGCATTTCAAATATGTAGTGATAATTGTCCCTCAAAGAGTAATTTTACAATAGAAAACAAGAGAATGTAAGAAGATTTTTGGAAAACAAATAGCAGAGTTAATGCTAATATAAGCTTTGTTCTCCAAACACTCCAAAATTCTAGCATTCAAATTTCATCATGTCATCTAGGACTTCACTAGTAAGATTCATTTCCTTTCTTCATGCATTACATTTAAGTCTGTGAAATCTAGGTTGTAAAATGTGTTCCATCTCAAAAGGAAATAACCTTGTGTTTGTCTTATTAAACATTCTAAAACGTTTCCTTGAAAGCTAAAACTTCCAAGATAGGAGTGTTTTTCAGGCCCATTTAATACACTTATGTGCTTTAAACACTGGTATACTATTTTGATCTTCTACCTCACTCCACTCACTGTGACTTGACTAACCTCAAAGAAAAGAGGTCTGTACATATTACTAAAATATTCCATTAACAATTCACTTCCGAAGCCAAATGTAAATGTCAGTACTTGGCATTACATGACTTTTCTGATGGTCACTTTCTCTTAGATACACATCTGTTAAAAAAAAAAAAAAAAAGGAAAGAAAACTTTCTACATATATGCTTTCTTTGTATAAAAATTATAGATAATATTTATTGAGTGTTTACACTTTGCTAAATATTTCACATGCATCATCTTGTTTAACATTCATACTAACCTTACAAGCTAGACATCATTACTATCTGTGTTTTGTAGGTAATTTGAGATGCAGAAAGGTTGAGGAGCAAATTTAGTAAATCTGTCTATGAGGGAGTGTGTACTTAACCCTTAAGCTACTGCTTTCCATAACAATGTATAAAGGAAGGGCACTTCATGGATGCCTGACTCTTCATTAAATTGAAATTCTAGAATGGCTAAGGACTCCTTTACTCAAGAGACTCCATTTTTTTAATGGAAAATAAGATAGGAATTTTGTTTTATAATTCTAACCACAGCCTCCTCTCCCCAGTTCACTTCTCCAAGAACAATTAAGATTTATCCTATCTATACTTCCTGAATGCCTAATATCTGCAGATTATCTAGTGTTAGGGAACTATGGATCCCATGATTAACAGAATTAAGAGGTATCAGGAAGAAGTTCTGAGCAAGACATGACCTCCCTGAACTTGCAAAAGTTTGACTATGTAAAGATACATGTGCTTTTCTGAATCTGGAGTTCATGGCCTTCATCACCTTTTCCATGGCTCAGAGATAGCCCAAAGAGTTGGCCATTACTATCCTGGAGGAAATAGACCAAAGAAGTCTACTCTTTAGGATTCCCAGGTTAGGCAAGTCTTCTTGTCCATATATACCCCAAAGAACTCATTAAAACTTAGGGTTTCCATGTGGATGGGAAGTTCAAACTCTATCATGTTGAAAAGTACAAGTTTTCCTAGAGTCCATGCTGTATAAATGAGGACACCAGAATTTGGGTCCAGCTATTCTTATAACTTTTTCCACCATGCACCATGTAGACCCAACTAACTCAACATCCACATTTTCTTTTTTTTATAAATTTTATTTATTTATTTATTTGGCTGTGTTGGGTCCTCGTTTCTGTGTGAGGGCTTTCTCTAGTTTTGGCGAGCAGGGGCCACTCTTCATCGCGGCGCTCGGCCCTCTCACTGTCGCGGCATCTCTTGTTGCAGAGCACAGGCTCCAGATGCGCAGGTTCAGTAGTTGTGGCTCACGGGCCCAGTTGCTCCGCGGCATGTGGGATCTTCCCAGACCAGGGCTCGAACCCGTGTCCCCTGCATTAGCAGGAAGATTCTCAACCACTGCGCCACCAGGGGAGCCCAATATCCACATTTTCTAGGAATGATAGGAGTGACAGGAAAACCTCTGGTATCAGCAGAGACATGCTGCACTGTGCGGCATGCAGATCTTAGTTCCCCAACCAGGGACTGAACCCGGTCTCCCTGCAGTGGAAGAACGGAGTCCTAAGCACTGGACTGCCAGGGAATTCCCCTTTATTTCAGAGATCAATTCAGGGTCAAATTGTTCCTTGCTTGGAAGATCAATGTTAAAGAAAACTTGAAGGTACTAGCCTGTAATGTGTGCTCTTTAAAAATGAGATTTTTTTTTTTTTCAATCCTTAGGGACAGAGATAACAGGCACAATGTTTTTTAAAATTTTCTACATTAGAATTATTATTTCATTCATCAGTATTCTTATATTGATTTAGTACATTGGTCACCATGTAAGTGAATAATTTTTCCGAGGTGAACTGCCTGGGAATTGGTGCATAGTCTCAACCTGCATCCTTAAGGGATAGATGAGGAGCAATGGGTGATGCTGTTTTAAACCAGGTTGCCTAGATTCCACTTTCAGATCTACGTCCATTAAGCTCTCTGCCTCTCTCCTTCCTCCTGCCTCTTTGTGTCAAAGTAAACAGAGAATGTCACTGAGCAGGAGTATGAAACTTACCATAGAAATATGCAAATCTCTTTCGAAGTACACCTATTACTCTCGCTGTCAGGGTGTCTCATCAGAATGACTAAATCTGCAGCTTGGAAGCATTATTTGGGGTACTTGAAATAAGTAGAGCATTACCCATGAAAAATGGTCATGGACATATTTTTAGTAGCTTGTCAATTCTATTTATTATCTATCATGAGGCACTTTAATACATGAGGCCTTTTAAAGAGGCCTCTTTATGCAATATTGCTTCTCCTTGAAAGGAAAAGTATTCCTATCTATTTCTTCCCCAAATTTATAGCTATGTAAAAAGTAAAACTGCATATAAAAATCTACTATTTAAAATCTTTGATAGCTCTCTTTAGTCAGCATGAAGGTACCCAAACAGTAAAATTAGCATATAAGGCCCTAGTTTTTACACTTTAGAAGTTTTCATAATGTCTCTACTATGGGCACACCATTACCCAAGGAAAGAGGAGATTGTGTGGTCAAGGGGAGGGGGCCACCTTGCACCCTTCTAGATCATCCCAGAATCCCTGGGTTCATCTAATTTTCTGGCCAGATGACCCTGAACCTTCTTCCAAGAACTACAATGGCCTTTTCCCAATCTTCCTTCTTTCCAGAGTGAACTCTGTCACTGATGAGTATATCTCTAGTCTTAATGAATGTCCAAGATGTTCCAGTTTGTGGGGACGTGGCAGAGCTGTGGACTGGGGTCTCCACACACATGAGCAACAGGCCCCTTCTGGTGCAAGGTGAAACCAGATGCCGAAAGAAAAGAAGGGTAAACTGTGGACCAGCTCTCTTTTTGTTGGGTCATTCTGTTGAAATCCACTAAATCCAGTATTTCTAGATTACAGCCTGATCTGCCAGGTCAGTATGAAATCATATATATCATGTCAGAAGATACATGTTTCATTTAACACTTAGTTTGACTTAGAATTTCTAAAACTTTAACCACATGATATATGGGCCTCTGTGTGTACTTTTCCCTGGGTCCCATTTAAAAGCAGGCCTACTTCCTGATCAAACCCTGATTTCCTACCTAATGCCACCTTTTTTCAACACTGTCACTTCTATTAGAATGTGAACTTGAAACATACTTAAGTACAGACAATTTCTCCAACACAGTATTCTGTTTTCATGGTGGTGTTCTACCAGATGCATTTGCCTTCGTGAGTGGTATTCACTGTTCTTTTCCATGTCCCCAAACTCCAATCCACCCTGTCAAATAGGCAAGTACTTCTTTCAAGAGCAGATCTAATATACCTCCTTGATGATTCTTTTCCCTCAACCCTCCTGATTTCACTATCTGAGGTGTACTTAGGTACTTCTTCCTCTATGTTGATAATTGCTCAATAGTTTCATCTGGTAAACTCATTTGTAGTTGTTAGTCATTAAAGACAACTACATGTTTTGAGATATTCTTCTAATACGAAAATCTATCTAAAATATCTTCTCATTGAATGGATCCATAAAAGGGTCCAGAAACAAATACAATTCACAAGGTAGGTCTTTACTGGGGAAGAGAGTGTCAGGGGTTATATGGAGAGAGTGCTGATACCCCATCAGCCTAAAACACAGACAGTAATTCAATGAGGTGAAACACAAGTAAAATAAGCACAATATATCTTATGGGTTTTTGAATATTCAATATATTCATTCTCTTGTTTTTATATTCCTAGGTTTATGAGCACTTAGACTTTTAAGTATCAAACATAATTCATACTCATCAGTAAATCTTATCACAGAAGAAACTGCATTACTCACACCCAGAGTGGAGACAAGGACAGTATTGAGTCAAGGTGAGATATATCTATATATTAATATCTATCTATCATCTATCTATTTAGTATTATGTTACTCCTTCATTTCTCCCATTTTTAACACACAAATTTGAATGATTTTTTTTATTTTATAAAATCACAAATTTCAGAAGGCTTTATTCGTAAGACTTGCACAGTGCCCTTGAGAAAATTCTTGTTGAAATGTTGGCATACTTAGTGGCTGCATGAAATAGGAATATGTCTGTTTTGCTGCCTTTCCTCACATTCTATCAATTTATATTTTACAAATGAGAAAATAAAGGCTTGAATAAATTAGGTAACTTGCTTCAGCCCCATCACCTAGGAAATGGTAAACCAGGTTTTGAACCCGGGCCAGCTGATTAGAGAACCTGTACATTGAACCTCCATCTTCACATGGCCTTCTTCCCTATGTGTCTCACTTCATGTCCTCTTGTCTTACACAGATGACAGTCACTGGATTTAGGGACCAACTGAAATCTGGGATGATTTTATTCCAAATTCTTTAATTAATTACATCTGCAAAGACCCTATTTCCAAATAAGATCAATTCTGGGGTTCTAAGCAGCAGATTCTATTTCAGCCAAAGTCTTTGGGAAGGGATCAAAGTTCAGAGTCAATAAATGTTGTGTCCCACTTATTCAGTTGCTTCCCTCATCCATAAAATGAGGATGATAATAGCACAATCCTCTAGGGATATTATGAGGACAAAAGAATTAATTCATTAATTCCATATTTCATTTACATAGAGTCTGTTTCACAGTAAACGATTAATACCTAAAGTTAATTTTTTTTAAGTGTGGAGGCTGAATTGAGGTTTTTCAGGCAGCACAGTGCAGCAAAAGGATTAGAGAAGCCCTGAGAAGTGTCCAAGTTCTGTCTCTACTGCCTGCTCTTCAATATGTCAGACTCCGTGATCTTCAGCTTCCTTACCTGAAAAATGGCCGTAATAAAATCTGCCTCATCCTTGTTACATAAGTTTCAGCTGTTACAACAGTGTCAATTTCAGAATTAATATAACAGCAAATGAAATTGGATGTGAAATAATTATAAACTATAAAGCATAATATGAATCTAAAGTAGGCTTTTTTAGTAATAAATATGCCAAATGAGTCTTAATCTTCATAGCCATGACCTTGACCAGCTTCTCAGATTCCTGAAACATATTTAAAGTTCTCATGAAATTGTCTTCCAAGTCAATTTACCATCCATGCTTGGAACTCACTATCACTCTTTTAAATAACAAGACATGTCAGAAGAAGAAAAAGCAGAAGCTAATATACATTTGAATACTTAATAGTCATCTATTATCAAAAAGTTAATTATATATATAACACAATCCCTAAAATAACCTATGAGATTGGTGCTATGATTATACCTATTTAAAGATGAGACTATTAAGTGAGGTGAGTGAGGTTACCTTTAGCAAGGTGTCAGAGCTAATAAGTGATAATGTTAGAGTTCTACCCCAGCTTTTTTTTCTGACTCCAAAATTCATATTCCTAACCACAACTCTAGGCAAATTTCTCTTCTTCTAGACCAGTCTTCTTGCTCTCTAGCTTCTTTGTTTGTCATGTCAATGGAAGCTCCGCCAGTATTAATGTGAGTTGGGTAAATGATGGGCTATGGCAGATAACTGGAAGTTGGGACATAGCTTGAAGTCTGAGCCCCATGGAATACATTCTAAACAGATTAAATTCATATATTTAACTTCAACACATTTTTCAAGAGCTGAGATTCACAGGCTCTAATGGATGATAAATTTCTTTGAAGTTCTTTGTCTTCCTCCTCCCTCTCTTTCTTCTCCTTCTTCCTTCTCTCTCCTACTCATCACTCTCTCACCTGTCTCCCTCTCATACCAATTTTTTAAAACTACTTCACAATATTTACTTTTTATAAAAAATAAAATTTTATATAACATAGCACTGATTGAAATTTGCACTATGGTGCAAATGAAATTTGCACCATGGTGCAAATGGTGTCCTGTGGCTTTGAGTACCCCTGCACATTGCCATGCATCTTTGAGTATGTTTTGAACACAGGTTGAAAAGCACAGCATTTGGATAGTCTGAAGTTTATCTGTGGAACAGTCTGACCCTCGGAAAGTTACAGTACAAATGTGTTGCTTCAGATTTTAATAAAATTGCTTTAACTGAACTAGCTGAACTATCCCCTCAAAAGAAATTACTGTAGAACATTCACTGAAATCTTTATTGAGGATATATTCCACTACAGTAGATGATGCCCCTTTATAAGACATCCTAAGAAGAATTTTCTTTGGACCTTCACACCAGGAAAATTTCTAATCTAACCTTATACTAAAGTCGTAAGTAAAAAGCAGCACACCTTCTGGCATGTGTCTGATGTGTAGGCCTTACATGGATGTCAAGTTATTATTATTTTTTTTTAAATAAAATGTCTCATTGTTTTACTTTGATTATGTTAGAGAATATATATCTCCATAAACCATTTCAAATAATTTTCCAAATGAAGCAAGATATTTATAAAAATGAAATAAAGAAATGCTCTCAGCCTGACCTAACCTATTCTACATACTAGTTATTCATTTATGTACTCTAAAACATTGTAAAATCCCTGAGACCAAAATCTGTGTCCATTTCATATGGTATTCAACCCATTGTCTTTGATAGTGTTATTTTACATAGTGGTTGCTCAACAGACATTTTCAAAATAGGTGTGTTGGTTACAAATGAAAAATACAAATAACAGTACCCATACAAGTGAAAGTCTGCAGGGGAAATATTACAACAATAGAAAAGAATGTATGCATGTGCCAACTTATTAATATTGGTCACTATATTCTTCAGATGCCAAAGGAGATTTGAAAGGGGACATATGAACAAAGATATTCTGTCAATTTAAAACTAATGAGAAGTATTTCTCTAAATGTCATGTCAAATTTTTATCATCAGGTTTCATCTGCTTGTACTTTTCTGACACCCTGAAATGGATTTAATTTATTTTGTTTCTATATCTGTTTTTTTTGTTGTTTGAAGTAGTTATGGAACATCTACTTCAAAAAGTCACTGCATCTGAGAACACTGTGTATTATTTCAGAAGCTAGCAACAATTTTAAAAAAATCCATTAGGCATCCTTTCTCCTCTCAGACCATTAAGCTTGGCTGGTTTGCCCACCAGTTCATAAGAGTGAGCTGTGCATGACCCCAGAATTATTTTAAATCACTTCCCTACTCCACAACCAACAATCACCAGGAAGTATACTTTAGCTCTGTGTGCTACATTCACAACGCTGATTCTTTTCATTTGTTAAACTGAGTTACAGTAAATCTTAAAATACCTATTATAACTCCAAAACTAGTTTAAAAAAAAAAGGAAAAATGAAAAGCTATAACAGTAATCTGTAGTAGGTATGTTTTGTTTTTACTATAGTGGCTTTTCTGTTGTTACTTGGAGTCTGAAAAACCAAAGTTTGGCTGCCAAAAACACATCTATCTGAAAAAGACAGGAGCTTCTGTTACCTCTACATACAAGAAAGGCTCTCAAGGCTTCATCACGCATTTTCATCTTTCATTTAAAAGTGGAAATGATAGTTATTTTTATGCTGCAAAATCATTTTAAATTGTTGATTTTCTTTTAACCTCCATAAAAGAATTTTTCTTTATCAAAATCAAATGTTATTCATCTTCTTTCTAATTATCAGTTCCTTTTTTAAAAGTCAAATCATGGTAAATACAAATTATCAGCTTCCTGACATACTCAGATCTTTTTCTAAAAGTTTAAATGTAAACCTTATATGACAAAGGACAAATCAATATCAAATGTTTGCCATTCAAAATCCTCCCTGATGTTTCTACTCACATAAAAATATAAAAGAATGAAAGTGTTGTGGAAAACCTACAGCAAAGTAGTATTTCTATGGAAAATATTAACTAGGAGAGTTTATTCTCATTTCTTTTTCAGCTCTGAGCTAGCAGCAATGGCCTATTCCTTAAATGACTTGTTCTCCCCTTTTGTTTGAAAATGATGTGGAGGTTACTCCTCCTCATGAAAGTTTAAATCCCAACTCTGCTACTGACCCATTAGGACAAAAACTTAAATCAGAACATAACCCAGCCAGGGACATACTGGGTCTGACAGGGAAAAAAAAAGGGACTATACTCTTACCAGAGTCGTATGACTTAGCAGGGAGAGCATACAGGTATTGGACTTGCTTCTGAGGGTGTGAGATCAAGGGGAGTGAAATATTAAATTGACTATGGGAAGTCTATCTATTTGGAGAGCACTCTCCCATTTACCATTCTGGCAAGACAAGGGAGGGGTTGCAAGCATGCTAGTAAGATGGTGCCTAAAAGGAAGGAGACTCTGATGGTCCATACTATGTGAGATAGAAATGCTGGAATTGTGATGACAGATGGTATCAACAGAAGAAAGGATTAAAGCCTCAGAGAAGTGGGTATGCTAGGGGGAATCTATGATGCAATTCTTATATCACCACTAGCTCAAGTGTCTTTCAGATTATTCCCACTGCATTCTTATAACACAGGTGCAGACTTGTATCACTTCACGCCATCACTCATCACATCATACTGTTATTGTTGGTTTATTTTTATAAAATAAAATTGATTTATCCACTAGATGGATGAATCCTTGAGGCTATGAACTCTGCTTTATGCTCATCTATCTTCAATACAGAAAAATGCCTGACATATGACAAGAAGCTAGAATGAGAATAAGACAGATTTATATTAATAGAACACTTACTATTTGTCCACTGCTATGGACTGAATGTTTGTGTTTCCCCAAATTTGTATGTTGAATTCTTAACCCTCAGTGAGATGGTATTAAAAGATGAGGTCTTTGGGAAGTAATTAGGTCACAAGGGTGGAGTCCTCATAAATGGGATTAGTGTCTTTATAAGAAGAAATAAAATAGAGCTTACTTTCTCTCTCTCCTTTCAGCCATCTGAGGACACAGCAAGAAATTAGGTATCTGCACACCAGGCAGTGGACTCTGTCAACACCTTGATCTTGGACTTCCCAGCCTCTAGAACTGTAAGAAAGAAATGTTTGCTGTTTAATCACTCAGTCTAACTTATATTTGTTACACCAGCCCAAACTAAGACACCAACCATTGGGCTAAATGCTGGAAGACAATATAATTTAGTCCTTAAATCCCTGATAAGTATGTATTATGTTATTTCTAGTTTACAGATGAAGAAATTGAGACTTAAAGGGGAAAATCCATTTGCCCATGGTTACATTGCTCCTAAATTGTAGAAAAGGTATTTGAATTCAGGCAATGTGACTTCAGAAAGAGGTGTGTTGCCTTCTCAGTTAATAGGTATTCAATTCACTGTTCAGTGAATTAAATAGTTGACATAAAATATTAAATTTAAATATGGAAATAAAATTCCTGTGAGCAAAATAAGAATCTCTTTATTGGAAGAAGACAACCATCTCTAAGCAATCTATAGACCCATAATTTTTTTTTAATGAATGTATTGTAGTTTAGATTTAAATAATTAAAAACATGAAGATACAGTGGTTATAACGAAAGGCCGTGATTTTACAATTATAATATATTGTAATATATTACATGTGTTATAAATATTATAATTCTATAATTAACCAAAATATTTTGAGAAAGAGAGATGAGACAGACACACAGACAAAACCTAAAACACCAAAAAGAAGTAGATATAGATTTATTGGAAACAAGAGGCTGTTACATGGTGAGTGGATTTGGTATTAACATTTTACTGAGCACTATAGTAGGTTTAAGCGCTTGAAACTATTATATTTAATTCTTAAAATATACATTGTGATAATATTCTTACTCCAAGTGTGTAAATGAAAACAGTGATACTTAGCATATTGTCTATGCTTGATAAAAATGTGATGCCACATTTTTTCTAAATTCTATTCTATTCATAGTATTTCTGAACATGTCTAAAATTTGAGTTATTTTAAAATTCCAAGATGGTTAAAATGTTTAAACTTAAAAGCATACATTCATGCTTTTAATAAATTTAACTGAAAGGTTAGCCTTTTCATAAAGTATCAGATTAAGATTCAAGTCAATAGAAACTAGAAACAAACTCTCTGTCTCAAATTTATCTTTACCACAATTAGAATACTTCATATCTTTAAATGCTATATGTTCACCTTTTGACTGATGAATCTCAAAAGAAGTTGGAGATTCAAAGCAAATCTATATATGTTTGCTAGTTTGGGCACAACAGTCGGCATGAAGACCATTAAACTATGAATAGTTAAAACCACTTAATGTTTAAAGGCAAGAGCATCTTTATATATATGTAAAATTAATATGTTACAACAACCTTACTAATAATTTATACTGTTGAATCATTTAAACATTCAGCAACCATTATCCAAGGTAAATTCTGTTTCAAAATTAGGCTTTTCCTCCCAAAATAGCCATAAATGACTGTATAACATTTTATCTCTAGTGAATTATGAATAAATTTTCATCTTAGAGTGTCAGTAATCTGAATACCATATTTTGAAGACTATGTACAGCTTTAGAGACCATTGTGTGAATGTTTCCACTCATTTTAGTGTAAATGAACAATTATAGAAACTTTAAGGAGACATTGCCATCTTCCATTATCTAAATTCAAGGATCACATCTACTGTTTCTTGGCTTTGAGTAGTGTTAAAAACTTTCTTTTTTTTTTTTAAGAAATAAAGAAATATTGGAGAAAAGAAAATTGTCATCTCTTATTTTCACACCCAAAGCAATTTCCAAAAAGAATATAGTGGATGTGTATGTTAATTTACCATTTTAACCTCTGTACACATTTTATTGTGAAGATAAAATTAATTCATCATGTATTGGTCATTCTGGGTAGAAGATTGTTTTAGAGAAAAACAAAGTGAATGCATGCTTTTGACTGATGATATCGTACTAGTCCCAGTGTTAACTATGAAGTTAAGTGCTCAGTACTTTTGTACAATTAGAGCATATAACAAACATTTATCAACTACAAGAATGGATTAATTTATAATGGCAAATATGAAGTGATACTTCCCAGTTTCTTGGATTAATGGTTATGAAAAACAATGTAAATTTATTATATTGGAATATTTATACGTTCAAGCTTACAAAGCCAAGACAAACACAGCATCACTCACTGTCAAAGAAAAATAAATACGTACTAAAGAATAATAAAAATGCAAAAAGGCTCTAATTTTTTTTTTTTTTTTTTTGCGGTACATGGGCCTCTCACTGTTGTGGCCTCTCCTGTTGCGGAGCACAGGCTCCGGACGCGCCGGCTCAGAGGCCATGGCTCACAAGCCCAGCCGCTCCGCAGCATGTGGGTTCTTCTGGGACCAGGGCATGAACCCGTGTCCCCTGCATCGGCAGGCGGACTCTCAACCACTGCGCCACCAGGGAAGCCCAAAAAGGCTCTAATTTTTAATCTTATGATGTATATTTCTAGAGCTATATATTTTTTACTTCTTTATGCTCTATTATTTAACAATCTGCTACCCTTATTTTGTGCCAAGCATTAGAATAACACTTCTGCACATTATCTTACTGATTTTTTCAACTCCTTATGATAAAGACATTATTAAAATTCCCATTTTACAGCTAAGAAAACTATTTTAGTTCTTTAACAATTAGCTATCAAGTATTTTCAGTGTGCCAGGAGCTCTTTTAAGCACTCCATAAATATCAACTCAATTCTCAAAGCAATCCTTTTAGTTAGAGATCGTTATTACCCACATTTGCAGATAAGGAAACTGAGAGAAAGAGAGATTATATAATATTCCCAATTTCACAACTGTTAAGTCATGAAGCGGATACTCAAGCACAGGCACTCTGGCTCTAAACTAAAGAACACACAACTGATAACTGAGAAGAAGAAAGATTTAAAGGTTAAGTCTACCTACAATACCAAGCTGGGAACTAGGCCAGTGTGGCTCCTGATCTGGAGCTTGCGCTTCGGAGGAAACTTGCCTTCTCCTGACATGCACTGCTCCATGGGCCACAAGGTCATGAGGCCGAGAGATGAACACTCCCAGAAATTCAGCTCCCCTCAACCATGTACACACTTCCAATGTGGGCAACCCTAAACCTGAAGAGTGATCAAGAGCAGCTCTGCAGGGATGCGCAGGCTGAGATAGTCACTCAGACTCCCTTGCTACAGGATGGAGAAGAGACTTAGCAAAGGTAAGCGGACTGCAGCCTGGGGGCCAAGGTCTAGAGGCCAGTGGCCTAGACTCTGGGATGTCCTATTTTTTTTTTATTATTATTTTTTTTATTTTTTGCAGTACGTAGGCCTCTCACTGTTGTGGCCTCTCCCGTTGTGGAGCACGGGCTCCGGACACGCAGGTTCAGCGGCCATGGCTCACGGGCCCAGCCGCTCCGCAGCATGTGGGATCTTCCTGGACCAGGGCACGAACCCATGTCCCCTGCATGGGCAGGAGGACTCTCAACCACTGCGCCACCAGGGAAGCCCTGGGATGTCCTATTTTTATTCAGAACTCTACTCTGATTGAATATTTAAAATAAAAACCTGAGCTTCCAGGTAATCAAGAAGGCACATTTTTCAAAATAGAAGCAAAAGAAATATTGTATTTAATAATTTATAACTCTTTACAGTTTTAAATTTTATAACTTTTAAACATCTAGACATAGCTTATTAGTACCGCCGTTGGTACTACTTATCTAGAACCCTATAAATATAAGGAGTAGAACTGTCTATCTAATTCCAAAAGATGCACATTCCTATGCCTTATGTTCTACTATTTTTTTTTGAAGGGATGAAAAATGTGTGGCCCAAAATGGCAGAGCATATGATTGTAGTGTTCATGAGGTGAAAGGCAGAAGTATTTCCCCTCAACTGCATTTTACTTGTTTTTTATTTTGCAGGTCTTTATGAATTGTAGCTGCACAATAGATGTTTATAGAATTGATGAAATGCAGAGGAATCCTAAAGATTCAGAATGGGATCCAAGAATTATATACAAAGAAACATTAGGCAATTATGATACCAATACCTGGCAGTGCATCTAAAAGTGGTAATTTAGGAATTCACTTCAGCCTGTACAGTCTCTATTCTGCTTCCATCATTTTTTTAACCATTTATGATTAAGGGTAAAGAAACTGCATAAAACACAATTGGCACTGAATTTCAAGTTACCTGACTGATTTCAAGTGTTGATGTAAAATTTTGACAGCTGAATTGCCCTTCCTATCCATTTTTCTGTTACTACAGTATAATGACAGGGATCATAAGTTTTCCTAGATATTCTATCATGTTAACAATTCATCTCATTCAATGTCTCACAGGTAAAAATGAGTACATCATTTGATCTGAAAAATGTTTCTAGTTTCTAACAAAACATAACTTCAGGAGAAAATCAATATTACATTAGCTTTGAGGTTAATAGCAACATATAAAGAGTAGAAGACAAACATAGCAAGAATAGCCAGAAAAAATGAGGAAGAAAACAATCTTACAAGGTCAAAATTCCTTGCCAAAATAGAACGCCCAAACCAGAAAGAATTAATCTTTTTTATTAAATGTTAATATATCTGTTTGGAAAAATGAGCTTTGAAAGGCCTACTCACACATGACTAAAAATGATGAACTATTGTACATAGCAAAACTAGTAGATGAAAGCACTAATCTTTGGGACAGGAAAAGCTAATACATAAAAAGTCAAAATTTTAATATCCCATTGAAAGTTTTCTATTTGGTCATTTTTAATAGCTTTTCTAGTAGAAGAACATTATTTTATGAAGGTGAAATGGAAATACTGAACATATCTTGCTCTCTTAAAACTTTCTCAGTTTTACATAGGGAGAAGCCAACTGGAATGCGTAATCAGGTTTCAGCTTTTTCTGTCCTTAATGTCTATTTTATTAGCATGCCACTATTACATGCAATGTTCAGCTATCTAGTTAGAGAACTTTTTATGGATAGGAAGTATGCATATCTTCTTAAGTTTCAGTCTTTTGCAATTCATAGTTCTGTGTAAGTCAGAGGTATTTTTTTAAGAATTACTGTGGCACAGAAACCCAAGGGGAGAAGATAATCAACAAAGCTGCCCACACAACAACAACAAAACCCATCTTCTTGGGAAAGGAGAAAATGCAATCTAGTAGTTGAATGGTTTTCTATACTATCCACATAATGCTTAAGTTTAGATAGATATTACAGAGCCTGCATTTTCAGGTGGATATTATGTAAATACAGACCAATGCCAGAAGAAAACCACAGGTGTATGCAATAAGAAAACAGCACTCTGCTTCTCAAACATTTAGGAAAACAGATGGTGGTAAAATTGCAACACAGATCTCTAAAAGAACTATTTTCTTACTGTAGTATGTTGTAATCTCTGATTATAAAATGTTAGAATTGGCTGAAATGTGAGGAAAATAATTTTTTTGCTATAACTCTAAATTATTTTAGCTAACATTTTTTCCAATTGAATCAACAGATTTCATAACTATTTAGTATTAACACAACAATTCAAACTATTGGTAGATGTTGTAATCAAAGGTCTATTTGAGAAACATTGTGTTTCAACCCAAACTTATCAATAACCACATTAAATATAAGTGGTCTGCCCAGTCCAACTAAGTCAGAGATTGACAAACTGGATACAAAAAAAATCAAGGTTCAACTCGATGATGTCTACAGGAACCCTCCTTTTTTTTATATTAAAGATTCAACATTTATTTTATCACAAAAGTCCAGCAAATAAAAGTATATACAAGATCCATGCAACAAATCCAGTTACACACAAGACATATTTAAAACCCGGTTAAATACAAAGATTCATATAGGCTAATGAAAAGGTACACAATGTAATTATAATTCATATAACAGTGGGTAAAAAACTATTATTATATAACCATAGGATATTTGATAGTTTAATGTGAAGAACAATGTTAGCAATGTTTCTTTCCACTGGTGAAAACTCTTTTTAACTTAAATATAACCTTAAAAAAATATAATTTAAGAGTATTAAAAAGAATACTAAGTGGACAAATAAGGATTATAAGTAGCTATATGTCATTTAAGGTTTGTTTTTGCCTCCAAAAAGGTTTAAAGTCAACTAGCCGTTAATTCTGCCAAGAATTTCTATAGGTCTTAAAATTATGCAATTAAAATCATGCCTCAAAATTATCCATCTGAATATGAGGAGTCCATATATCCACTGATTCCCATCCTTAATTTGTCAATTGTTGCAGCATGAGGTTCCTCACAATTTCAGGTTCCTCACAATTGGGCAGGAGTCAGATGTCCCATATCCAGCATCAGAGAACCCCGGAAGTAAGAATTCATGGTATATCTGAGGTGAGAGCCTACCAGGTAATCCCTACATGAAGCTGGTTGTCATATCAATGCTTGAAGTAAAAGGAAGGCCAAGAGTATATGAGATGGGGCTCTAGATCTGTGCAAATCAAATGCCTAATAGACATCTCAATCTTAACATGTCTAAAATCTGTACTATTATTTTTCTCCACATCAATACAAATTCTTCCTACAGTTCTATCTTCATAAACAGCAACTCCATCCTAACACTTGCTCAAGATAAAATGGCAATAACTTTAATTAAAGTAGGCATACTATGTGAGCCAGGCCGTTCTGAAGTAGAAAAAACTGAGGAAATGTGGTATCACTGCATATAAACCAGGTCATATTTATACCCGTGTCAAAATAATTCCCTATGAGAAACTATGACAAAAAACATAATTGCTTTCTATCCCTCCATATGCTGAGGTGTATATTCACTCTTTAGTATTTACAAATCATTGGAGACTATCTCTTTCAGGACATTACTGGATTTGGAGAATGAATTAGAAAATTAAATAGTAATTAAAGACTCATAGAAGTTCTGTGTGGTAGACCTCTAGAGATAGTGTCGAGGTAAGAATGAGAATAACAAGTAACCTACAAACAAATATATAAACTTGATATAATTTTCACAGCATAGATTTTTCATCATTTCCTGTAAATAATATGAAAATATATGATGAAAATATAAAATATGAAAATAATATTTACTAATGAAAGTTGGTGTTTCATGTATTTCAGACAATTTAGCATTATTTGATTCAAAACCTGTTAAAAGTTGTCTCAAATCTCACAATCAAATTTCATTTCTTTTCTAGTTTTTGCACTACTAAGCTATGCAATTACAACTAAATATGGGTGAGTGATACATTCATTATTCAATGATTTAAGGACAAAGCTTTTATTAATATTTAAGTCCCCTTCTCAACAATGACCTCCTTTTTTTTTTTTTTTTGCTGTACGCGGGACTCTCACTGTTGTGGCCTCTTCCGTTGCGGAGCACAGGCTCCAGATGCGCAGGCTCAGCGGCCATGGCTCACGGGCCTAGCCGCTCCGCGGCATGTGGGATCTTCCCGGACAGGGGCACGAACCCGTGTCCCCTGCATCGGCAGGCGGACTCTCAACCACTGTGCCACCAGGGAAGCCCTGACCTCCTTTTAAGTTACTGGAATTTAAAATTTATGTTTTCCAAAGAAGTTTTATGTAATGCATTATTAAATTAAAAGGTAAACTACATATTTATATAATTAATATTTAACTTCAAATCACATATATGTAAGTAAAGTAGAAAATTTACTTAATTAGCTTAATTAACTGTCATTAAGTTTATAAAATAAAACTATTCTCAACGTTTAGCATTCAATGTTTATTTTGTGGCCAATGTAAAAAATTTATATCTTGTTTCTTGTATATTTCATCTAACCCTGCAAATAAACAGATTTAAGAGTAATATGAATTAATTAACATTGAAAATTGTTTCCTATATAGTCAAGTGCAAGTGTTCAGAACATAATATAAATTTGTGAATAACTCTGGAAACACAAACTGGAGGATGGAGAGAAACAAGAAGTACTCAGCACTTCTTGCAAATAGTTTTTAATTATGCAGGAATTGATTGCATTCATGCCACCGGAAAGAGCAAATTTGACAAGTTAATTTTTCTTTTCTCTGTGTAAGCATTAATGTCTCTCAAATACTCCCTGCACTCCTTCTAGCAGTGACACTTCCCAGAAATCTTCACAACATTCACATATAATCATCCTTTGTTTTGAAGACATTAGACAAGTGTTTTCCTGGTGCCTGATCAAAGGAGACGTTTAGGGTTATAAAAGCTATGTGGATACAGAGTCAAAGAGGCACCCCTAAATTCTTATATTTGTTTTGTGTGCTTGTGATATATGAGCAGGACTCTTCCTGTCCAGCTCTTAGGATGTTTTCATTGTGGGCACTGGAGATTTCTGTAGACATGTGAGATTTCTTGGTTACACAGAACTACCCTTTGCATTTCAGCCTTCTAGAATTTCTAATCCCTACCTACCTAATTGGGTGACACCTACGAATCCTTGTGTGAACCAGATAGCCTTTTACACATCTCCTAAATGTCTCCTAGGTGATGATATTTCTTCCATTGTTCTACACTTCCATAGTCAGACAAGTGAGTGGTGAGAACTGGCACAATTTAAATGGAGGTAGGTCTGACTTCACTTGGACCTACAGGCTTGTGAGATCTAGATCTAGCAGCATTTGGTTCATAGCCCTATAAATGAGAATATTTGGACAGCAAAGTTCTGCTGCATAGCCTGGTAGGCTTAATTTTTTTTTTTTTTTACTAAGTAATAATTTATCCAGAGAATTACAAACTATAAGTAGCTCATACAACTTTCTTCATATTTCTGCACCAGCTGATCTACATCGACCAATAGGAAGGATTAGTATAAAAACATCCAAGTCCTGGAACATGGCAAGTATATACCCACCGCATTCCAGTGACATATGAGACAAATCATTCAATCTCAGCATGTCAGCCTTTTTTTCCTGCTGAACAAGATGGGTCTTCTCTGTCCTTCTCAACCACACAACTAGTTGAGCTGACTTGGTTCGTAAGATAAAATCTATTTGCCTTCCTCAGTGCATATAAAGGCTAGTAAACTATTAATGAGGCCAAAATTTAATTACATGTTGTGGATAGGCTCATTTTTATAATCTTCAAAATTCCCACAAATGGTAAAATATAATTCTAGACACTCTTGAATCACTACAATGTGGATAAAGAACAGCAACAACAAAGCCTTTACTGCCTAGCAATAAAAATGCCTCGACTGATCTCACAGGTATACATTTAGTTAGCCAGCCTCCTATAAAAATGCCTTTCTGAAAGATTATTTATAGCAAAACTGCTGATAGGATAAAGAATATTCAGAACAGGATAAAGGGTTAGAAGCACACTTTGCTAAAAGCATATTTTTTTTCTTCCTAAGCTTGTGAATCTCTTCACATATAAAACAAGTAGAAACAAGAATTTGAAAAACTTCTTCAAAAATGTCTAAAACTTGATTTTTTTGATTCTTTAGTTAATGATGAAGTACATATTTAATAAAGAAAATAAAAATTGGGAGATGGATATTCTAAGTCAAAAAAAAATTTAGGGACTTTCACATATACTGACATTGAGCCAGACTGTCACATTACATCTGCAAACAATAATATTTTTTATATACTGTAGACACATCCAAAATCATACAATTTTAACAAACATTTTAAAATATGTATACATATTTTAAGGAAAAATTGCTAAAATAGCACAGCAATAGTGACATACGGATTTATAGTTGTTGGCCCTGTAACTCTACTATGACAAATTCATCATAGAGAAATAACAGAAAATACACACACTCAAGTGCACACACACACACACACACACGCACACACACATATATACATGTGCAAGATCATATAATAAGATATTCTTTACTATAAAAATATAAAGATCATAGATAGCAGATGGATAGGAAACAACACAAATTTTTAAAAGAGGGGATGGCTTAGTAAATTATGGAATAGCAGGAGAGAATAAGGTTGGAATTCATGATTATAGACTCTCTCAAGAGGAGAAATGTTTATTATATTATTTCAAAAGCAGAAAAGCCTTGTGCATAGTGACTACAATTCTATAAAATGTGTTTGCACGTGGATAGTAAACAGAAGTTCATATGTGACAATAAAAATAATTTTAGTTGGATGGAAAATGTAATCTGCTTCTTGTCTCTATATAGCTATAATGTATTATATGTCTTCTTAATAATAAATTAAACTACTTCATTGTACAAATCTTAAAAACTAGTATGGCAATTAAAAGCATGTATAAAGAGAGAAAGAAAGACTATACACTACTGTCAAAAAGTGGCACACTTCAGGTTATTTCTATGTTGGTGTCATTATCTTCTTGGTAACAGTTTACAATTAAATAAATATTCAGAGTGCCTTAATTGGAGACCAGTATGCAAAACATAGTCTTGTTAATAAAGTAAATATATTGGAATGATAAGATCTACAAAAATTTGACTTAAAAAAAAAGGATTTGCTTATAATGTCATGCAGCCAACAGTATGACAGCAAAACAAAGTACACCATAAAATATTAGCTAAAGATATGAAAAACAATCTTAGCTACTTTTATCCACTCTGTCCTAGCATTCTATAAACTGAGAGAATATTAAGCAATAATCTTTCCACAGAACTTTGTGAAACAGCTTTTATCTGTGCAAAAGTGGAATGTGATTTTCAGAAATCACTCTAGCTCTGGGGAATAAAAATATTAAAATTCAGAGAAGGGGAAAATGCAATTAAATATTTGTACAACTGCATGAAGAGAGAATCTGAGAACTCAATAAAAGCTCAAAATCCTCTCTAAATATCTAGTTATACTCAATCATTTTCTCCCCCTTGCTGTTTCTGCAGTTGCTGAAGAAACAGCTTATCATCATGGTGCTAGTGACTATGTCTTAATCATTTGTAATCCCTGTGGTTGCACAAAATCGAGTCATATAAACCGAGAAATTCTGCATTGCTGAAAGAAAGTAGGTCACAGATAGAGGCAGATCTATAGTCTAGATCACATAGCCTAAAGCCCCAAATTAGATGAGGAATACAAAGGAAGATAAATATTGTTCTCTCTATTTCCCATTTATGTCAAATTTAACCCCATCGCAAAAGAGAATGGAAATAATTATTGAGCACTCACTGGAGTCTTGAATTTCTACCTCATTTTTCTTGCATTTCATAGGCAGAAAACTGTGCTCAGTTGTTTAACTTGTCAAGGTTGGTTTTGCTCTGAGTAGACAGAATTCTCTCTCTCTTTCCTAATTATGTTTCTCTCCCTCTCGCTTCCTCTTCTTTCTTTTTTATCACCTTTAACTAAAAAATGTGAAGATAAGAGTATATAAAATCAATTAAATTAATAGAATAAGACTACTGATTAATCTTTAATTACTATGAGACCCAATACTAGTAAATAAATCTCCTGCATCCCTGAGATTTAGTGGACAAAGCCAAAAACTTAGCAACTCCTTAATATTTTATTAGCAAACAATAGGTACCAATGGCATGAGACATAGGATATATGTTGCAACATGTTCTTTCTGTGGCAAAGCATATTCTAACTGTGTAATGTAGTTACGTACGCAGATAGGAAGCAAAATAAAAGACATAAAATATTCTTAAATCACAGAGGATCATTTGTCTCTCCATATATCTATTTATTCCAACCAGATGAATATAGCAGCTGAGTCCACAATATATCTCAGATGCATATATTTGATAAATCCTTGCCAGATGCAACATGGTTATACATTTCCTTAATCATTAATAATTTAATCTGGAGGAGATAATGGGTTTTTCTTTCATTGCAGAAATGGGGAGAATGACATGATTAATTATGTACATTCACACCTATTCCATTAGAATCATAATGTTGGAATAACTCTATATGTCAATTAGTTCAACTCTTTTCTCTATAAATAAGAAAACAGAAGCCCAAAACATTTTGCCCACCATCCAGTCACAAAGTATTAAATATCTACATTAACTATCTTTGCGGTTGAGACACTAAAAAGGGTTGTTATGCAAATATTTTCTAGGAAGCATAATGTGTGCATAATTAAAGCTAATTTGAGCTAATACCTTAGCTTAAAGGTAAGCATAATTTAAGCTAATATCTTTGCTTAAATTAATCAAATGGGTTACAGTCAACCAGACAATTAATGGAGACAATATGGAATACAAGCATTCTAAGGAGAAAAGCAAAGGGAACATCACTATCTGAAACATACATCACTGACAAGAGAATTTGCCTAAGAAGCTTATACTCATGTATGTTGCTTGCTATAGCAGAAAGGCTTCATGCACAAAGAAAAGAACATCACCCAGAAGGAAAAATAAAGATCAGAATGGTCAATGAAGATAAACTTTGCAATTTTTATGTGGGAATAAGGTTAAGGCACCTGTAAACTTATATAAAAAATTTTGGTGAAGACAACATTTCCCTACTGTCAGTGTCTTTTAGACTCTTGAGAACCCTCCTGTTTTCCATTAATTTTGTATATCAACCACAGGAATTTAAGGACTCCGCATGAGTCTGAATCCAAAAGACATTTCCAGTTGTATGTTTGTTTGTTTTTAGTATTGGTCATCATTAAACTTGTAAGGACCTTGAGTCAAAATTCAATTTATGACTTCTGGTCCTCTGAAGATGGTGCAGACCCATATCTCCCAGCTTTTCCTCTTTATAACTATAAAACATGCAAATAATAAGAGAGAACCAAAGGAGGAATCTGAAAGGGATAAGGAGAAGTTGAACTGGATGAAAATCCAGGATTGAACAACTCAGTGGCGGGGCACCTTATAGCTCTCTATACAACAGAAGACCCACATCAGTGTTTCCTGATCCCCAACCTAGCAGCAAAAGGAAACTCAAGTAGGTTCATTGCTCCCCCAAAACAAAAAAGGGAAATCACCAATAAAAAGAAAGCAGGGCAAGTGTTCATCTGTACTGGGGCTGAGAATTCCCACACCACCAAGAGCTACAAGAGTGAAGGGTAGAATCAAGCTGAGGGAATTGGTCAAAGCAAAGAAAAACTAAAGAATTTTTCACTAACAAACCTACTCTAAAGGATTGATAGAATGAATTTTAAGTAGAAAAGAAATGATTTAAAAAAAGAATCCTGAAGCATCAGGAAAGAGGAAGAAACAATAGAGCAAACATAGGAGTAGAAGCAATACACTATGCTTTCCCTTTATGAGTTTTATAAATCATATTTCATAGTTGAAACAAAATTTAATACTCAAGACAATGGCATTTAAAAGTGGAGGAAGATAAGAAGCTCTAAATGAAAGTGAAGTTTTCACATTTCACTTAAGTGATAAAATGTTAGCACCAGTACACTGTTATAAGTCACAAATACATATTGTAATAGCCAGAGCAACCACTGTGAAATGTATACAAAGAGATATACTCAAAAACATTATAACTAAATAAAGATGGAATCTGAATAAACTTTCAAGTAGCCTGCAGAAATACAAGAAAGGAAACAGAGTAAGAAGAGCTAGAAGAAACAAAACAAAACAAAACAATTAAACGGTAGAATTAATAACTATCACGATATATCAATAGCTACCTTAAATGCAAATGATTTAAGTACATCAATCAAAAGACAAAAATTGCAGAGTGGATAAATCACACACAGACACACACACACACACACACACACACACACAACCCTACTACGTGCTACTCACAAGAAACTCACTTGAAATACAACGCAGGTAAGTAGAAATAAAAGGACAGAAAAACAAAACAAAACAAACAAAAAAAAGAAATAGAAGAATGGAAGAAGACCATGCAAAGATGAATTAAAATTTTAAAAATTGGCTGTATTAATAGCATATAAAGAGGACGTCAGAGCAAAGAAAGTTATTAAAGAGAGAGTTTAAATAATGATAAAATAATCTATCAGAAAGACATAATGGTTCTAAATATATACACAGCAAAGAGCAAAGCCTCAAAATACACAAGACAAAAACTGATAGAACTTGTGGTACTTGAACAACTGCTCCCCAAAATATCCATGTCCCAATCCCAGAACCTGTGAATATGTCACTTAACATAGTAAAAGTGAGTTTACAGATGTAATTAAATTAAAGATCTAAGATGTGACATAGAGAGATTATTGCATATTACCCATGAGAGCTTAATCTAACAATTGTCCTTATAAAGAGAGGGGTGAAATGGTGAAAGACTCAATGGTCTTTGCCTAGTAATTAGAATAAAACAAGAGTGTCTATTTCCATTACTCTTATTCAATATAATACTGGGAGCTCCAGCCACTATAATAAGGTAGAAGAAAAATATAAAAGGCATACAGCACTGTAAGATATAGAATTGTCTCAGCCACGGATAACATCATACTCAGTAGTGAAAAGCTGAAAGCTTTTCTTCTAAGATTAGGAGCAAAACAAGATGCCCACTCTCATCACTTTTATTCAACATTGTACTGGGAATTCTAGCCAGACCAATTAAGTGAAAAAAGAGACAAAAGTCATCCAAGTTAAAAAAGAAGAGGTAAAATTGGAGTAATATCTAAAATATATAAAGAACCCTTAAAATTCAACAGTAAAAGAAATATTAATGGACAAAAAACATGAATAGGCATTTCATCAAAGAAGACATACAGATGGCAAATAAGCACATGAAAGACAGTCAATATAATTTGCCACTGGGGAAATGTAAATTAAAAGCACAATGAGATATCGCTATTCACTGACCAGAATGGCTGAAAGTAAAAAATGATGACAAATATTGGCAAGGATGTGGAGAAGCTCTATCATCATACATTGCTGGTGGGGATGTAGAAATCAAACAACTACTCTGGAAAACAGGATAGCAGTTTATTACAAAAGAAACATACAATTACCATATTACAACAATTGTATTATGGGGCATTCATCCCAGAGAAACTAAATATTATGTTCACAATAATAATATGATGACAGTAATCATAATAATAACTGATGTTTATTGAGCAACTTTCATGTACAAGGTATTGGAGTGTTTTAAAGGCACTAATTAATTTCATCTTCACAACAATTGTATGAGGTGGGTTCTATTATCCCCATTTTATAGATGAGGAAAATTTGAGAAAGGCTACAGAGCTAATGAGCCAGAATTTGAACTGAGGCAGAAGAGGATCAGAGCTCACATAGACAATGCTCTATATTGTCTTCCTTTGATTGATTCAAAGTATTTCTATTTCTCCCTGGGGTTGAGAATAAATGTTCCCATCACTCACTTCAGTACTATCTAGACAAGTATACGGGCTGTGAGTAAAAGAACTGAACAAATTGCTCCTCAAGGGGCAAACCATAGTGAGAAATTCAAAGAGTCACACACCTGTAGAATATTCCAGTATAGGGACATGAGCACAGGCTGTGCAGTTAAGCAGGCCTGAGTTCAAATTTGAGCTTCATTCTTAGCAGTTGTAGAATCTGCATTATTCAGGACTATTTCAGTGGCAGTCGTTAGAAAATCAACTTTTTAATAAAAAAAATTGAATGGAAAGATACTGATGCTTCACAGAAAGTAGGAGACAAAGATACTAGGTCTGACTCAGGAGTCTCAGGGACTGAAATAGGGGATTTGATACTATTGGAATGGTCGTTTCTCTCCAGCTTTTATTCTTTTGCCTCTCTTTATCTCGCAACCCACAACATGGAAGGGACAGAGGAAACCAGTGGTTCTGAGCCTTGGAATTCATGGCCAAAAGGTAAATGTGAGCCATTCCTTATTCTCCAACAAAAATATCCAGTGAAATGATTCCAAATACTCCATTCTTTTCTATCCAATCAATCAATTACTGGGAGCCAAAGGGTATACCTCTACTTTCAGAGAGGGGGAAGGAACCCGTCTCCAGAAGGATGGGAATAGAGGGAATTGGCCAAGTAGGTAAACACAATAGCTACCATGTGGTTAATTTTTTTTTAATTTGAAGTCATATAATTCTATACCCCCAAAATTAAATTACATATAAAGTAACTAGCATACTAAGATGCTGAACAGATATTAGTTTCTTTATGTCCCTCCTTCCTTTCCCAGAAATACTAGGCAGATGTTCACAAAGGACGAGGAATCTCTAGATGGGAAAGAGTAGAAAGATGGAACTGTGTGTCTTTTCTTCTGCTCTTCTAGGGCTTTACATAAGTACCTTGTACCAAGAGTGCTACTGGAAGTAGACCATGAAACCTCATTTTCTGGAGCTTTTCTCCAAGCCTTCTGTCTGTATTCCCATATCAGTTTATACAAGGACAATTAGAGTGCCATCATACTGATTATAGTTATTGACTTGCATGTCTTTCCCCCTTGATAGAAAGTGAACTTCTGGAAGGTAGAAAGGCCCTGACTGGCGTCTGAGAAGTGTTCCATAAAACAAATGAATGAATGAGTTCAGGAGTCATGAGTTTATGGCCATGGTTCAGTTCTTATTGAATTAAATATAGACTGAAATCATACTGAGACTTATTACGTGTCAGGCATGGTCCGAAGTGCACTGTATCTATCATCTTATTGGATCCCTACAATTCTGTAAGTTTTTAAAATATTTTTATTCCTCTCCTCCTCCCACCTTTGTTTTGTAGATGCAGAAATTGAGGGTTAGAGGGTCAAGTGATACTTTCCCCAAACCATCCATTTAGAGCCAGGATCCTGGGCCTTTATTCAGCATGATTTTTGTATGGATGTCACATACTTCTCACAGAGAAGTGTATATATAGATAGGAAGCAGTGTATTCAGCCAGGGACTTTGTCGTTAAACACCATCTGTAGTTTACTGACCTAGGAGCATCTGTCAGGATTAGGTGACTTTTTTTTTTTTTTCTGCCTGGCAGGAGGCTGCTAGATATCTGAGGGCTGTGAGGTAGCTGTCATGCTATTACTATATCTATCACTTGTTAGCTGGTGATTTTTACTGAAATACATGTCTGTATGAAAGCAGTTTTTTTCCTGATCCTATTATCTTCTTCCTAAGGAGCAGGTCTAAACTTGTGTTACGGAGACTGTCTTGTAGCATTTTGTTCTGGGTCCTTACAACTCAGCATTCAGCTCCTGACCTCAGCTGAGGAAGAGGAAATGTCAGAATTGAACACGGAATCTGCTGATCACAGTGAAATAAAACCCGAAAGAGTCTCTCCCGCCCAGAGGCTAGAAGGTTCTTATTCCTCCAGAGATCTTCTATCTCCTAATAGCTGACGTGCACAAACTCTCAGAAGTGAGAAACAGATAAACCTGGACTCCACAGTTTTATATTTGTAATGCGAAATATGCCTCTCTAACAACGGGCATGTCTTAGTCCCTGAACCAGGATACCCCTTTCCAGAAGGAAAATATCTAGATAAGCAGAATTTTCTTCAGAAGATTACTTGGTAAATCCAGAATCAGAATGGATTATAGGTAATATTTCCCTAAGTTCAAAAAGCACTGGTTAACTCCTCCTAGACTTTCACAGACAACAACACTCTAGAGAATGTTCTTGGATTTTGTTTTGTTATCTTGTTTTTTTTCCCCAGTGTATTCTCCCTTTTGCAGAACTAATCAGACTTATTGACAAAATTTCTTCTCCACACTCTATTTTTCTAAGAAGCCCACTCCGCTTCTGTTCACTGGTTCCTTCTTAAAACAGGCAATGGCATGAAAATGCTACATTCTATTTTGGAGTGGACTTCACATTACCTTTCAAATGACCCAGTGACCATGGCCCACAGTAAGATATAATTTTATATCATGACCCAGTTTCATATATATGTGTCCATGTATATGTGTATGTGTATCTTTATATAAATATTAATCTTTACCTATATGCATATAAATTGATTTCATGATCCATGATAGGTCGTGACCCTCAGTTTGAAAACAACTCTCTAGAGGAAAAGCCTTGGATTACCTCCCAATGTGCTAATTTTGTTAGATTTATCAAATTTTAAGAACGCCCTTTTGTGGCAGATCAAGATAGAGTCTGTCAGCCTAATATTGTTGAATTCCAAAATACAACTGAATGGTAAAGGCAGTAGAAACAGCTGGTAACCTTAAGACATTCTCCCTATTGTCAACTAGAAAAAAAAATGCTCAGTGTAAGAGTTGTGGGTTGAGTTTTATTTAGTGTCTTACTCAGAACTACAGCCTGGAAGACAGCCTCTCAGATAACTCTGAGGAACTACTCCAAAGAGGTAGGTGGAGAGGCCAGTATATATGTGGTTTTGACTAGGGAAGCCGTGCATTCAAGCATACATCTCAGTAAAAGGCTACTGCTGGTCATGAGGATCAGATATCTCAGCTAATGATTTTAATCCTTTCTATGAATGGGATGATGCAAGAATCTGGATTCATTGAAAGTTTTCCTGAAATATATCCAACTATCTAAGGGCTGGTTTTGCGCAGAGTGCCTTATTCCGTTCTTTGTCCTGAATTCCTTTCAGGGCACACTGTAGGTCAGTGACTGCGGTGGCTAATGACTTGATCCTTGTAGAACTGGAATGGCGGGCAACATTTTTTTGTTTTCACCATGCTCCTCTATCAACTACATGTTAACAACAACTCCCCACCCACCAACACAATGCTTACCAAAAATGTCTTCAGACATTGCCAAAAGTCTCCTGAGGGGCAAAATCGCCAGGTAAATGCCTTTTGCCACATTGCAAGCCCACAGATTCCTAGCATTTCTCTTTTCCTTTTATTTCTGCTTGTAGCAAGTTAATCCTTTCCTGAGTTCATCATTTTCTTGTAGTACTTCACCATTTGCAACTAATACCAAATCCTATACTCTGATTTCCAATTTACATACTAGAGCTATAAGTTCATCAGACATGCAGCCTAGTTTCTGTTTTACAGGATGTGAGACTCATTCTCATTATAGCCCTGGCTTATAATAAATCCTCACCTATGCAATGCTCAATGACAATGTTTAGACATCTAATACAAGAGTCACTAACATCATAAGAGCCAGGTGGCAGTGACCAAAGTAGAATCAATCTGAGTACAGATCAAATGTGGTGTGAGCTGCCAGTTGAATTCTGTATGATAGACCCCATTTGATGTATTTATTTTAAAATGAACCACATTTTACTGAATGAAAGCTCTCTGTGCAACTGTTGCAGAAGCAAGTTGCTCCTTGCTTGAAGCAACTGTGGAGAAGGAAGACATTTTCCTCTACCCTCTAGGTTCTTCTGGTTGGTCTAAGAATTAAATCTACACGAGACAGATTAACAGGAAATCAAACAAGCTTAATAACATATATACAAGGCAAAGACCCAGGAAAACTGAGTAACTTGCCAAAATGGCTGGAGCCCTTACCTTAAATATCATCTTCAGCTAAAGACAAAGAGAATGTTGAGGTTAGTGGTTTGGGACTTCAAAGGGCAAGAAGGCAATTCACATGGAGATGGAAAAGCACACGTTTGGTAAGCAAATGTTTGCTAGGCCATGCAGAGAGGATGGGACACAGAGTAGACCCTGATCTCTAGGCCCTGAGGAAGTTGCCCTACCACACCTAGCCCAGATTTTCTGCAGATACCTCTGGTGACAGCTCTATTCCAGGAACAGGCCCTGTATGTAAATTCTTTTAGGCAGTAAGGGGGAAGTCAAAAATCCTTCCTGAATCTTTTAGGCCTTGATTGTTTTCAGCTCAAAGTAATCTGCATGGCAAAGAGACTCATTTTAGGAGGGCAAATTTTGCTCCCCACACAGCATAAGCAGATTTCTATATCTTAATCCCCAAACTAAGATGTAAACTAATAAAATAGTTGCAAGTGTTGGGGCCCGGAGTAGGTCACCCCAAAACATGCCTCAGTGATATATTGACTATTTTGAGTTACTGTGATACTTAACAAATGGCCAAGGCCAGAGGGGTCCTCTAACCCTCCTTTCTGTCTCCCTGAAAGCAGGAAATAAATCTCTCATGTGAAAGATGCACTCCCTACATCTGGAGGTAAAAGGAGACCCTTATTGCAAAGATAGGGAATTTGGCCAAGAAGTCTAAGTAAACAAAGAAAAACAAAAAGTGTTGCTCACCACTCAGTTCTACAAGGATTAAGTCTTTAGCCACTGGGTTTGCTGACTGACAGAGCACCCTGAGGAAATTCAGGATGAAAAAAAGATGAGGCACTCCCTGCTTTGGAAAAACAGTCCCCATAGATAGATAGATGTATATCTCAAGAAGAATTTTTTTTTTAACATTTTTATTGGAGTATAATTGCTTTACAATGGTGTGTTAGTTTCTGCTTTATAACAAAGTGAATCAGCTATACATATACATATATCCCCATATCTCTTCCCTCTTTCATCTCCCTCCCTCCCACCCTCTAGGTGGTCACAAAGCACCGAGCTGATCTCCCTGTGCTATGCGGCTGCTTCCCTCTAGCTATCTACCTTACGTTTGGTAGTGTATATATGTCCATGCCACTCTCTCACTTTGTCCCAGCTTACCCTTCCACCTCCCCATGTCCTCAAGTCCATTCTTTACGTCTGCGTCTTTATTCCTGTCCTGCTCCTAGGTTCTTCAGAACCATTTTTTTTTTTAAGATTCCATATATATGTGTCAGCACATGGTGTTTGTTTTTCTCTTTCTGACTTGCTTCACTCTGTATGACAGACTCTAGGTCCATCCACCTTACTACAAATAACTCAATTTTGTTTCTTTTTATGGCTGAGTAATAGTCCATTGTATATATGTGCCACATCTTGTTTATCCATTCATCTGTCGATGGACACTTAGGTTGCTTCTCTCGGGAAGAATTTTAATGAAAATGAACCCAGATTCTTGCATCTTCCCATACCTAGAAAAGCACTAAAATCATTAACTTGAGATACCTGTTCTTTGTGACTAGCAGTAATCTTTAACCAAGGTGTATGCTTGACTGCACATATTTCCTAGCCAAAAATCATATATAAGCTGGCTTCTCTCCTACATCTTCAGAGCAGTTCCTCAGAGCTAAAGAGAGGCTGTCTCCTAAACCATAGTCTTCAATAAAGTATACATTTAAACTCACAACTCTTCTTTAAGTTGACAACTATATAAACAAACCAATATTATCCTCAGCACAAATTGTTTAGATTCTTCACTAACTGGGCAACTAAGTTTCTTTGTCCTTCCTTCCAATTCCTCTAAAATTTATTGTTTCTTTGTCTAAAACTTAGACCACTTCTAACATCCCATTTCTATGAGATGCCATGTGCATGAATTAAAATCTGTTTCTTTTTCTCCTGTTCATCTATCTTGTGTCAATTTTATTATTAGTCCAGCCCCAAGAACTCAGGAGGAGTAGAGGGGGAAAATTCTCTCTCCCCAAGTGTTTCTTAGTATAAGAGGAAGTTTGAGAGAGATGTTTTGAAAGTCTGGATTATGGAATTTCTGGGCTACATTAATGATGAATGGGAACAAAAGGATAGAATAGAAAAGGTGGTGGGATAATAGAAATTGGAACCATATAACTGTAGTAACTCTAAGAAAAATGTCAAGAAGTGAAATGGCAACATTCCATCTTATAAGTTGAGAGTTATTCTATAGAATTTTGAAGAAAAAATATTGATTGTAATTTTAAAAAACACATGGGGATTTAGTTATCAATAAACACAAAATATTGTTTCAATACCAACATCACCAATTTTTTTTTTTTTTTTTTTTTTGCAGTATGCAGGCCTCTCACTGTTGTGGGCTCTCCCGTTGTGGAGCACAGGCCCCGGACACACAGGCTTAGCGGCCATGGCTCACAGGCCCAGCCGCTCCGTGGCATGCGGGATCTTCCCGAACCGGGGCACGAACCCGTGTCTCCTGCATCGGCAGGTGGACTCTCAACCACTGCGCCACCAGGGAAGCCCTCACCAACTAATTTTTGAGGATTGCCTTATCAGTGTCTGGAGGGATACTACCATATACTGTATGGGATGGACAGAGGGACATGGGCTCTGTCTGGTCACAATAAGAAGCCATTGAACCTTCATGAGTAGAACAAAACAGCATAGATGTGGTCTCCTGACTTTTATCTCCCAAAGTTTAGACCTAAAGGCTTTATCTCCTTTGGGATAACTTTGGGACAGAAGGGGCTCCAAAAAAATTTCATCAGTGTGCTCTACACACTTAGGTGTAATTAAACTTAATTGTTAGAAATTTACATTTCTAACATTTGCATTTGCATTTTAAGATGTATCAGGCACATTTGCATTTCAAGATGTATCAGAATCTCTGGTCAATAATTTTTAGAGAGGCAAACAAGCACATACACGTGCACGCGCATGCACACACACACACACTAAGGAATGTTCAGAGTGTGTTTTCACAGAGGAAATTCTTTAAAAACTGTAAACTAGCAGGTTACCCTGAATGCATGATGCCCCTCTTCATTCACTTCGTTGCCTTACCCCTCCCTGTCCGATCCAGTGTTGCCACAACTAAATGGGTGAAAAGAAATACCTAATTCAGATAGGAAAATTAGACAAAAAGAGGGAATGAGAGAGAGAGGGAGGAAGGAAGAGAGAAGAAGAGTGAGCGTGGCATGAGGATCAAATACTGGGAATAGAAGAGCTCATATCAAAAGTCAGCCCAAAGAAACATAATGGCTGGTGTGAGGCTGAGGTCCCCTCAAAAACGACTTAGTGTGGCACAATGTGATTTGCAAATTCATATATATATATATATATATATATATATATATATATATA